>NW_019154095.1:19289478-19492941 GCF_002288905.1 Enhydra lutris kenyoni | reverse complement strand
AGAGAGAGAGAGAGCCGCGGGCAGAGGGAGAAGCAGGCTTCCCACTAAGCAGGGAGTCTGATGCAGGACTTGATCCCACAACCCTGGGATCATGACATGAACCGAAGGCAGTTGCTTAACCAACTAAACCACCCAGGCGTCCTATGATGACTCATTTTTAATAGCATAATATCACCCAGGAAATATCTCAATATTTTAGATTGTTGTTAGTTTTTTTAAAGATTTTATTTATTTATTTGAGAGAGAGAGAGAGCCGCGGGCAGAGGGAGAAGCAGGCTTCCCACTAAGCAGGGAGTCTGATGCAGGACTTGATCCCACAACCCTGGGATCATGACATGAACCGAAGGCAGTTGCTTAACCAACTAAACCACCCAGGCGTCCTATGATGACTCATTTTTAATAGCATAATATCACCCAGGAAATATCTCAATATTTTAGATTGTTGTTAGTTTTTTTAAAGATTTTATTTATTTATTTGAGAGAGAGAGAGAGAATACTAGCAAGGGAAAGGAAGAAGGACAAGCAGACTCTCCACTGAGCAGGGAGCCTGCTATGAGGCTAGACCCCAGGACCCCAAGGTCATGACCTGAGCCCAGGTCAGATGCTTAATCAACTGAGCCACCTAGGCACTCCTATATTGTTTTATGTTTATATTTTACATGTAATACTAAGTAACCATTAGGCCGATTTTTTTGGGAAAAGTTTACAACTGAAGTTTACAACTTCATTATATTAAAAATGTATTATATATACACATATGTATATTCTATTTTAAAACATTATAAACGTAGCCAAAATGGGATGTGAAGATACATTTACGTGAATTATCTCAGGAAACTATACTGAATCTTTAACGGATAAAAAAAAAATCCCCTTTTGTTGTAACAATCATAATCACAACTTAAAGGCAAGAAGAACACAATAGAGGGATCCTATAGCAATGTGTTCCTGCTGAGACCCCAGAAAATAGGCAGGTTGAATTCAATTACTGGATTCTAGAACTAAATGGGAAGTTACACAAGATCGTCTTTAAAGTCCTGTTATATATTGATATTTTATGACATATTGTTATGTAGCTTTCAAGTGTACAGGTCTCATCTCTCTGTGGAGAAGCATTCAGAATCGAGAGGTTTAGCATAAACTAGGGCGTTCCAATCTCAGCACTCCTGACATTTCAGGCTACATAATTCTTTGTTGTAGGAGGCCACCCACTAGGGGGCAGGGCAGCAGGTTGTACATACACACACATCCAACTGAGCCAGCCGAAAATGTCTCCAGACGTGGACAGGTGTCCCCCTAAGGCTGGCGGGGGCAACATCACCCCAAGTTGAGAACCACTGACATAGAGTAAATGGCTGATTGGCCCTGTTTTAATATATCACTAAATTTTCATAGACTTGTCAAGCTGTTCTAAAAGTAAGTGGAAAGCGTGTTTCTTTTTGCAATCTGCCAATAAAACACAATGAACGTATCATTAGGTATGATGCTTACCTTTCAAATTATTATTGAGACATCGAAAAGCAAAAAATATATATTTCTTCATGTGAAGATTAGCAAAAAGTGCCAACATACAGAATTCTAAACAGGGAAGTAAATATATATGGACATAAGAGAGACAAACTATCAAAGTTTTTCATAATATGGTTCTAAATGTGAAACCCAGCTGAAAATGACGCGTCACGTTATAGTTACAGTTTCTAAAATACATGGTGTGTTTCCACCCAAGGAAGCATTTTTCTTCAGAAGATGGCAACCAGGTGTGCTGCGTTTCTCCTGCGGACAAGGGGTGAGACTTCTGTTGAGAGCTGAGAAAGGCTTAACTGTGTGCGCACGGAGTGTTTCCCAGAGGCAGGAAAGCTGGGCAGTAACCCCCACCCCCCACCCGCACCTGTGCCTCAGTTGCACGGCCTTGGACGCAGGGAGCCTCGCAGACTCTCAAACTAATGCCAACAAACAAAAAGAGTGGAGAATACACTTCTCTGACCTGCCACGATTTCTCGTTCCTTAGGTGAGATGACCAACAACCCCAAAACTTTCTTTCCACTCAAGATTCAAAACATTGTAATGAGTTGCTTGGTGTAGCAGGAATCCTTTCTCTTCATGTTTAGGCCCCAAGTGGACTTCACAGTTTCAACAGCAAATAAGCGGGGCTGTCCTAGAGTGGGTTTCCATGGCAACCGTCTCCTGCCTGTCCTAAGGACATTTGGGCTGTGGCGTCCAGGCCTGCCTTCCCACGCTAAGCAGAGATACAGTCCCCATCTAAGGTCAAACAGATGGAGTCCTCATTTCCTTCAGGAGAGAGCAGTCTTACTCTGTATTTTTTTCTGACAATGAGTTTTTAATCTGGTTACTTTTATGTAGGCTCACCTTGCTTTGACGAAGTTTGTTAGAGTAAAACAGATTCATTTTTTAAGCGGATAGGAGCAAATGATTTGCTTGGCCAAAGATTGTCCTCGTTGCAAAAAAGAGAGTGCTGCACGTTTCCCTGGCGTATTTAAATATGACTAATGTACTAGGTTTCAGGATTACGTGCACGGGGTAAAATGAGCCTTACCTGTGTTATGTTTCAGGTACGGGCTTTTGTTGTTTCTTTTCATCTGTGGCCTGTGTGTGTGTATGGCACTCTTGCTGGGAAAATAGGAACACATTCCCTGGGCTTCTGAACAATCTGGCATTAAGAGGGCTGACAGGCTTTATAAAAACAATGCCGTCCGGGACCCGGTGGGGCCATCTTCTCCAGTGCCCTCGCCCCAGTGAGCGGTAGGTTACTCCACACATCCTGCCCGGTGACCTTCAGCGCATCAGTTTCTAGCATTTACTAATACGGGACACACTTGTGACCTAAAGTTTGTACTATGACTTCTAACGTTCTACTTCATGTTGGAAAAATCTGGCTTCATTTCAGTATACCAAAGTACAAAATATTTCAATGAGTAAAATTCCCCTAATTCTTCCTTACTCATAAGTATAAGAAATGGGAAGGAGTCATCAGAGAGAACACACCACCAGTTTGAAGGTTTGACTCATTAATATGATCCCATGTACCACCATTAAGAACCTTTGAGATTAGTCCAATAATCCAGTTGAAATTTTTTTTTTAATTAGATCACATGAATCACATAGACATTGCAACAAAGAATGCATGTTGAGTTGCGAGAAGGGCCTCCACCACGTAAGGTCATTCTCAAGGTGAAGAGGGAGTGTGTGCCCAGGCTGCCTTACCTCCTATGGAGATGATGGCATCCAAGCCCTGATCCCGGAAGGGGAGATGGAGGTTGTCACATACCATGACTTCACATCCTCTACTCCGGGCGATCTCCACCAATGGCCCACAGTAGTCACAGCCTAGGGCATACACCTGGCTGTTCACTTTCAGATACTTTCCAGTCCCACAACCTGTAAGAGAAAAGCCTGTGTTACGTGTCATCCTTCCTGGGAAGTGGAACATTCAGTTTTTCTTATGACAAGCGGGAGAAATAACTTCGTATTAACGGACCAAGACCGACGAGAGCACGGCATGAAGGTACTCACAACAGCCAAAGAAAGACCTTCAGAGGGCACTTACAGATTTTCACTTGTAATAGAAGAGGGAGAGGAATCAGGAAAAAGAAAATGATATTTATCAAACATTTAATGAGGTTGAGCCCTTAGGGTTTAGTGTGCTAGCACAACCAAAGACTGTTAGCTGACTCACAGCAGGAGAAGAGAGTTGCTAGGACCCCAGGAGTGGGGCTCAGTCCTGTACAAAAGCTGCCTTCACATACATATTTCGTTATGAAGGTCTGTACGTGATGGTGTTTATTTTCATATTATCTCTCCAGACATTTTTTAAAAGATTTTATTTATTTTATTTATTTGACAAATTCAGAGAGAAAGAGCACAAGCAGAGGGAGCTGCAGGCAAAGAAAGGGAGAGGGAGAAGCAGGTTCCCCCCTGAGCAGAGAGCCCCACCGTGGGGTTTGATCCTAGGACCCTGGGATCACGACCTGAGCCAAAGCAGATGCTTAACTCACTGAGCCACCCAAGGTGCTCCTCTCCCCAGACATTCTTACCACTTGCTTTCTGTGTAAAACAAACTACTACCCAACCTTTTTTCATTGGCTATAAATAAAAGAATTTATACAATAAAACATGCTTTTCAAAAATGCTGAATTTGAATGGAAAGGGAATTTCAATATCTTTTCATCCAATTTAATGTCAGTTCTAGGTTTTAAATGAACTCTATTGACTCAGTATGCAACTCTTAGAACTACTTTCTTCTTAGACCATTTTTAACATTCATTTTCTGGTGGCAGAGACCCAAAGAATTCAATATTTATCTAGACCAATCAGATCTGATACTACAATGAGGAGGAAGTACTAGGAGTGAGCAATCATTTTGAAACAAAGCCTTCTAGGATCTGATACCTAGTATCATATTTCCACAGACATAGCAGCTAATTCCTTTTCCAGAAATATTTAAAGATATCATTAGAGCTGATATTCGTGCCTACTGGAATTAGCTCTAGATTTTTCTCCCTGAAAAAAAATCTGCCACTGTTCAAGGATGTTTAGTTTACTGCTTCTGAAATATGTCACAATGCTCTAATAACTCCCTCTTAATAGGCCATTCAAAATTATATGAGACACTAAAAGCATAATTAAAGTTCACCAATGCAGCTGAGACAGTGGTGAGCCTGTGAATAAAAAATAAGATTCCCAATGTGATTATTTCAGTGTAACGATTGGGGTCTTAGAAATAGTTTAGATCTCATAACCACTGTTCCCAAGAATGCTTATGAGAAAAAGTAACCAATATTTGAGGGGAGTTATGGGGAAAATAGGAATCACAAAGTATTTTAAAATGGCAGCCTGAGTATTTCAAAGATGATGGTCATAGTTGAAGAAAAATAGTCTTGCAAATCCATTTGCTTTTTCAATTTAATTGGCTCAGGGGATATGTTTAGAAAAATGGAAGCTTACAGAGACACAAAGGAAGAACAGGTTCCTGAGAAACTGCTGGTTATGGGGGATGGGAGGGGGAGGACGGGTGAAACTGACGAAGGGGATTAAGAGTCCCAGTATAATGATGAGCTCTGACCAGTGTATAGAACAGTTGAATCATTACATTGTACACCTAAAACTAATATAACACTGTCCATTAATGATGCCGGAATTAAAAAAACAAAAAACAAAAATAGGTTTGTGGACCATTCAAGCTAGAGGGAGGTGTTCCGAAGGCATCAGGCGTACTGAACCCACTTGGGCCTTTTCAAATCTCAGCATCTCCTGAAAGGCTTCCGGGTCCTGTGGCACCCTTGATTTATCCCATATTTACTGATTTATTTATTTAAGATTTTATTTGTCAGAGAGAGAGAGCACAAGCAGGGGAGCAGCAGAGGGAGAGGGAGAAGCAGACTCCCCGCTGAGCAGGGAGCCCGATGCAGAACTCCATCCTAGGACCCTGGGATGGCGACCTGAGCCAAAGGCAGACCTTAACCAACTGAGCCACCCAAGTGCATCCCAGTTGCAGATTCATTTCCGATGGCACTCAGCCTTAAGGATGGTGGCGGATCTCCCAAATATGATGCCAATATTTATTTCCCAGCTGCACACACTGGGATGCCAGAATGGGGAAGATTTTATCCTAATGAGATGGGGAATACTGCCAAGCCTAGTGACCCCATTATCTTAAATGTGCAAGAAGCACATCAGAACATTTCTGATACTGTGGCAAGCTCCAGTACACAACACTCATGCTGCTTTACAAAATCTCATGAAAGGACAACCTTCCATGGTATTGAAGCGAGCTAACAGAAAGTGTTTGCAGGCTTGCATTCCCTCTTTTTTTCCATTCTGCACCACACTCAGAGTAGAAAACAGATAGTTGCCCCAGTTGCACAAAATGTTTTGGCGCATGGTGCGCAAGTGTTTGCTAGAAATAACTAATCTGAATGTTTCCTCTCAAGTTTGTAGGAACAACAACATTTTTTAAATTAAGAGGCTTTTGTTTGTTTTTTGCTAAGACTATCATGTGAAAGAGGATTCTCTTTTCCCAGGGGAAAGAGAAGAAAATATATATATATATAGTCTGTTTATTTCCCATTTTATACATTACTTTTTTCTTTTTTTTTTTTTTAAGATTTTTATTTATTTACTTGACAGAGATCACAAGTAGGCAGAGAGGCAGGCAGAGAGAGAGAGGAGGAAACAGGCTCCCCGTGGAGCAGAGAGCCTGATGCGGGGCTCAATCCCAGGACCCTGGGATCATGACCTGAGCCGAAGGCAGAGGCTTTAACCCACTGAGCCACCCAGGCGCCCCCATTTTATGCATTTCTTAAAACCAGAGAAGAAGGGATATGTTTTATTCTGTAGGCATATTCTGTTCCTGGCCACAAATCAGAGGGTCTACATTTTCATCGACTCAATGAAGGAATGGCAAATAGAGAATGACTTAGCAAATCAAATTTGAGCACAGAGACTGGGAATAAGAACATAGAGCCAAGAGGTAAAGGGAATCTTAATTATTGAAAAGTTCACTTTTATTATGTACCCCCAAAGGCAATACTATTCAATACTATTGGGACAGACATTTGTCTCTGATGTCGGGTAAAAAAGTAACCTTCTCAAAAAGAATCAGGCTCCAGTCTTATTCCTGCTTTCTAAACTAATCTTTTTTTTTTTTTTTTAAAGATTTTATTTATTTATTTGACAGATCACAAGTAGGCAGAGAGGCAGGCAGAGAGAGAGAGAGAGGAGGAAGCAGGCTCCCTGCTGAGCAGAGAGCCCGATGCGGGGCTCGATCCCAAGACCCTGGGATCATGACCTGAGCTGAAGGCAGAGGCTTTAACCCACTGAGCCACCCAGGTGCCCCTGCTTTCTAAACTAATCTAAGTAAAACTCTCAAACCCCAGAACATCCTCCATGCCCCATCTAATGTCCTTAGTGACTAGCCCATTTTAGGTAATGGCATTGCCACAACTGCACAGATCCTAGCATTTCCTGAGAGACTTGGGATTTCTTCTGTTTTTGAATCATTGAAGTTCTTTTCACTTAGACTCTAGTTCCTGCTTACTTAATTCCTGATACCTGCCCTGAAGACTTGGTTGCATCAGGAGCCCTTCCCCCACATCTCAGCAAATCAGCTCCACTGGGGAATCGGGGGAGGAGGTTAATAAAATTTTAGTCAACTTAAAGTTGCACCACCTAAATAGTGAAAACAGCCTAGGATATTACTGCATGGGCAACTGGAACCCGATTACCTCCAGATGTTTATTACTTATGCAAAGTTTTACTAGTAATTATGTATAAATTGCTAATCTAATGACCGGTCAAGTTGCCAACATAACAAACAATTGATTTTAGTGAAGTGGAAAACCTGGAAAGAAAAAACATTTCCTTTTAGGGATAGTCAAATTATCTTACTTTCTTTCTTTTCTTTCTTTCTTTTTTTTTTTTTTTTAGATTTTATTTATTTATTTGTCAGAGAAGGAGAACGAGAGAGAGAGAGAGAGAGAGAGAAAGAGAAAGAGCACACAAGCAGGGGGAGCAGCGGGCAGAGGGAGAAGCAGGCAAGGAGCTCAATGTGGGACTGGATCCCATGACCCTGGGATCATGACCTGGACCAAAGGCAGATGCTTAACCAACTGAGCCACCCAGGTGTCCTGGTCCTACCTTCCTTTCTTCTAATCTCCTTGGTCTTCTTTCTTTTCTTTTTTTCTTTAACTTTACTTTTATTTTAAAATCTATCTTTTGGGAAACATGGGTGGCTCAGTCAGTTAAGTATCTGACTCTTGGTTTCAGCTCAGGTCATGAACTCAGGGTCCTGGGATCGAGCCCCACATTGGGCTCCATGCTGGGCTTGGAGTCTGCTTAGAATTCTCTCTCTGTCCCTCTCCCAGCTCTCAATCTCTTTCTCCCTAGAAAATGCCTCTCTCGATCTAAAGTAAATAAGATCTTTATTTTATTTTTTTTAAAAGATTTTATTTATTTGACAGAGAGAGATCACAAGTAGGCAGAGAGGCAGGCAGAGAGAAAGGGGGAAGCAGGCTGAGCAGAGAGCCTGACAGGGGGGCTCGATTCCAGGACCCTGAGATCATGACCTGAGCCGAAGGCAGTGGCTTATCCCACTGAGCCACCCAGGTGCCCAAAAGTAAATAAGATCTTTAAAAAAGAAAAACAAAAAAACAACAACCCCATCATTGTGTAATCAAAGTAGTACAATTTGTTTATTGAGTAGTAAAAAAAAAAAGTAAAAGCACAAAATTCGAAAGTTACAAATGGGTAAAGAAATATTTACTAGATATTATTATGGAGTGGCACAGGGGCATCTAAGGAATATTATTTGCACCATATTTTGCAGTAGCACAATAGAGTAGACAACATAGGTCGGTTAACACGGTGCTATGATCAGAGGCTGCTATGCAGGTTTTAATAGGAAGCAGCTCTAGAAGTACAAACATGGAGTGATCTCCACAATATATGAGAGGAAACAAAAGCTACGTGTGTAACAGTTTATATTACAGACCACCATCTGTGTAATCAAAAAAGGAAAATTCACCCATAGCTTCTACTTAAATGTCTCAGGATCATACAAGAAGCTAATTGCTTCTGGCATGGGCTCCTTTGTGCTTCCTGGCATGGGTAGGACTGGGATGGTGTAGTTTTCACTGAATACCCTTTGGTACCTTTGTTATTGAGCCATGTAAGGTCATCACCTAGCAAAACAATCTTACCCGATCGGTATGCCTCCTTTTTTGAATTGTTTGTTCTTATCCTTTCTTTTTTTTGGGAAATTTTGGTCTTATTCTTTCATACTGACTTTGAAGAATGTCTGTAGATTAAGAAAGTTATCTAATTTTCTATCAGATAAGTTGTAGATATTTAAAATTTTTGTTTCATTTATATATTTGTCTAGATTTTTGCCTTGTAGAACTTATAACTTTTCATACGGTCGAAGATATCGATACAGTCGATCTTCTTTACTCACAGGTTCCATATTTGCATATTCACCTACTTGATAAAGTCTATGACCAACTCCCCACCCCCGCCCCCCCGCCGCCCACGTCAATGCTCAAATACTTGGGCAGTGGTTCACCGACAAGCCTGTTCACACAGTAGCAACCAGTCTGGAAAAATCCGAGTTGCCTGAGGTGCCTGACCCGTGTCTTATTTCGGTTCTCATCCTATCAACAAGTACCCTCTACGTAGTCTATTTAGGGCCACAGTTTTTGCATCTTTGTGCTTTGTGTTAGTGACGTCATGGTTTTGGATGGTCCCTGGGCATAGGGCTCAAGCGCTGTGAGGGGTTCCTAAGCCCAGGATGGCGATGACAAGCTTAATGGACAAGATATGTGTGCTCAGGAAACTCTGTTCAGGCATGAGTTATGGTGTGTTGGCCTTGAGGTCAGTGTTAAAGATCCGTACTATATAGTCATGGTGTGTCTTTAAGTAGACAGAAGCATGAAACAAGGATAGGTGTTGATCATTGACAAGAATGCTGTGACCAGAGACTCACAGGAACCTGAGCCTGCATTTCCTCTAGGGACAGTAATTCAGAATTCACGAAGTTAATGTTCATGGCAATTTTATCAATTTAACCTAGGGACTGTGAATAATGACAGCTTGAATAATGACAATTGTCTTTTATGATTTTTGACTTTCCTTGGTGTTACACAGAGAAGAGGTTTTTGCCTCTGAGGGTATTTTTTAAAATGATCTAGTCAGTCATCTAGTCCTATAACGATTTTGTTTTCTCAGACTTAAATCTTTGCTTCATTTGGATTTTGGGGGGTAAGGCATGAGAAAGCATATAATTACACTGTTGTCCCAAAGCTACTTATGGATTGGCTCCTTTTCCTCCTAACTGATTTTAAGATTCTGGCACTTTGCTGACCTTGTGGGTGGTAAGAGCTCCAAATTCACTGTTCTTCTGAAACCACAGTTAATTTTTAAAAGTTGACATGATAGAAACAGTTTTCAAAGTCTCTCTATTTCTACATGAACTGTTCCCCTTTCCCAGATCCCACCCTACTCATACCATCTTTAGTATGCTAAAAGCCACGGACACACATCTGTTTCTCTTACTAATATTTAGAGTAAATGTTTTAGAGTAAATGTCAAATCGGATGGGATTGGTAACTGCAGATGTAGGACTCTTCTGGGCACAGTCTGCACGCGGTTGCTGGAAAGCAGTTTTGGGTGGCTGTGCCTTGAGTTGGAATCCTAGCATTTCTTACACCTTACTCTTAGATCTACTGGATTGTGGTTTATCACTCCTTGATTCAGAAAGGTACTGAGCCAAAGTCCTCCAGACAAATCTGTGATTATGAAGCTATGATCTAATTAAAGATAGGCTCTAATAAGGAAAGACCTACAGAAGCATTAAGGGAAAGGATCTATGAGACTAATAAGAGGTTAGGGGACCTCTTGTATCATCCCACAATTCTGGCTCTTCTGTAGAAGACATGAGAGCCCGTAAAGGTGAACCACCAAATGTTATTTATAAATGTGAATGTTTCCAAATTTTAAATGGTCAATTTCGCCTGCAGTCATTTCAGTCATGATTTATTCATTCAATGCCAGGTCAGTTTCGTTGGAAGATGTGCACAGAGGCTCTTGAAAAGGTCGCAATTGTGTAAATATAGATGTCAGAAAGTTTCCTCCTTCCTGACTTGATGATGAATTTCTGCTATAAGGTTGAATAGTCTAGGTACTGGCAGGCCAAGGACACAATTTCAGGCTTCTGGTTAGACCAGAAATGTAAAATGCATCTGAAAAGGAAAGGTACAATAGAACATATTTCCAACCACAAGGCACAAGCCTGGGTTACCTATGTCAGCGATGAGGCTGCCGGGTTTCTGCTCCTGGAGGAACTGGCGGACACGAGGCCAGGCTTTGCTCTGCAGGTCACCGAAGTAAGGTGCGGTGCTCTCATACACATCATGCACGTGTTGCTTCTCCAGCTGGGCAGCCTCATGATCCATCCTGGGAATGGGACCAGCCCAAGAAATGCAGGTTAGACTACGCACCAGAGACAGCTGACGGGGGATGTGCATTTCCTAAAGTTGGAAACCTACAAGCGTCAAGGTTGTACTGTCCTTACACTCTCTTGTACACTGCAGAGGACAAAACCTGCACCGTAACCCCACCATAATTGTCCAAAGACTAGCAAACGCACAGTTTTTATCTGTAGATCTTCGAAAAATAATGGTTTGTAAACGAACCAGTCACCAGTCACTGTAAGTTTCTGCACAAGATCAATTCTTCATTTTGGAAGCATAGGTAAAAGGCTTACCAAATGGTTCACTCTGGATAAAATCATTCTGTCTAATGCTAAGTATGTTTTAAAATTTTATAACAGGTAGCTCATCACTCCAATCCAATCACAAAGCCCTATCGATTCTACCTTTTTAATGTTTTTGGATTGCAACTATTTCTCTATTTCCGTACTGGTTCTGCTTTAGAAAAGGTGCTCATCTCCTGCCTGAATTACTTCCGCAGTCGGTTAACAGCGTTTTTGTTTGTTTTATTCCCCTTCAATCCCTTTCCTTCACTTACACCACAGCTGGTTTTCTGAAACAGAAATCGAATTGTGCTGCTTCTCATCTTCAGAAGCATTTTCTAGCTTGTCCAATCAAGTTCAGGTGTCTTAGAAGGGCAGACAAGGCTCTTTCTGATCTGGCCTTAACCTACCTCTTGAAGCCATTTCTCACCACCCTTCCCCCCATCAGATGAGCTGTTCCACTCAGTGAACCCTGGTCTCTCCCATGTGACATGTTCTCTCCCTGATCCGGGGGTCTGAATAGATGCTGTGCTTTACCTGTGTTCATTCTCGACACACACATTGCCTCTTCCAGAAAGCCTTGTTTGACCTCTCATGCAGGATTAGGCAATCAAAAGGAGTGGGAAAATGTAAAAGCATTCTTAGAGGCCTCTGCTATTTGGGGTTTAATCTTTTAATTATTCTCTTGAGGTCTGTCAGTGAAGAGTATCCCAGGGAAGTGGCCAGGGGTCCAGGGTGTGGCTTTTTACCAATCAATATCAAAGTTTTGTTTTTTTTAATTTTTAAAAAATTTCAGTGTTCCAGAATTTATTATTTATGCACCACACCCAGTGCTCCATTTTTAATTTTTAAAAAAGATTTTATTTATTTATTTGACAGACAGAGATCACAAGTAGGCAGGGAGGCAGGCGGCTGTGTTGGGGAAGCAGGCTCCCCGCCAAGCAGAAGGCCTGATGCGGGGCTCAATCCCAGGACCCTGAGATCATGACCCAAGCCGAAGGCAGAGGCTTAATCCAATGAGCCACCCGGGTGCCCCCAAAGTATTTTCAATCATTTAAGGGCCCTACTGCCCCTTGTATACTCCTGTGCATCTCATGCATACCTCAACAGATCCAAAGGGCTACAATAGTTTATTTGGTATTTTCATCTAGCAGTGGCAGGAAGATCCTCAAGATCAAGGGCTTGTCTTATTTAAAGCTGAATCCCCTGGAGCTGGCACACAGCAGACCGTCAATAAATGAACCAACAAACATAACCAGAATAGAATTTAATCCTGAGTACAGAAGGTGGCACTGGCTTTTCGAGAAGAGGGAGTGACCCTGAGGAGTGTGGGAAGAGAAGGACTTTCCACTCACAAGCTGGCAGATGAGAGAGCCACAGGAGAAGGGCATAGTCTCCAGACAGCCCCTGTGTGCCTCTCCCCACCCTCCATCCTCTCACCACCCCCACCCTGGAAAGTAGGAAGCCCTTGAGTAAGATGCTGTCTCATTAGGAACTACAAAGTGCCTTTCCCTTCTTACTCCCCCTTGCATTTAAGAAATATCTTGTGGAGAGATGTTTTGAGACTACATAAATATCCTGTTTCTCAGAGTCTCGTCAGCTAATTTTAGCATCCTATCCCTCGGTGATTCTTGCCCAAAACAGTTAATACTACAGTCATCACCAAATGATGATATTCTAATTCCATCATTCTTTCTCTTGCAAGGAGGAGCTGTTCAGGATTTACTCTTAAGAAAACAAATTAGCAGTAGACTCTCCTTAATTACCATGGACCTGCCCACAGCCCCTGCAAAAAATCTGGCAAACTCCTAACAGAGTACACATCTCATCTGTGAGGTCTGACACAACTTCCACCCAAACTGGAAACAGCTTATGTTGCTCCCTAAACTGCAATTTACAAAGTAAACATACGGCTGTCTATAACTGCCTCCACAGCAGAAAGACCCAAACATGGAGTGCCTTTCTTTTTATTCAAAATCTCCATAAACTTAAGTCTCTTTAACATTTTCCCCCTGGAGGAATCAAATCAGGCAATGCAATTTTGAGGAACCCCAGAACAAATACATTTAACTTTCTTGTATTTGCACACGTTAAGTGGCAAACAACATAAACTCGATTATCTTCAATAGGCTGCAGCTATAAGCTCAGAATTTGTAGTATCTGAACAGCACCCTTTGGAGACCTTCCTCTAAGTCCTCTCCCAAATTGCTTCGCCTCTACGGTAAACAAAGAGCTATTTTAAAGTGTGTGAACAACAGGAATCCATTTTGCTTTTACTGTATTTTACAGTTAAGATTATATACTGCAGAATAAAGACCTGACTGTGAAACTGATTTGTAGAGTTGGGGCTTTCCCATGTGACATTTTTTAAACACTGGATTTAAATTTCCTTTAATATTTTTCATGTGGATTTTATACATAGAGGAGAATTCCTTGGGAATCCTTGCGAATGAGGTAATGTGATTAAGTTAGTGAGATAGTACTAAAACACGGGGTTCAAGGGGAACCTAGGGAGATAGGGTTTCGTTTAGCCAGGCTCCTTAACCTGTGTGCTGTAAAACTCTAGGCCCTTGTAGCAAGCTAACTGATGCCTTGCTGGTGAGTCAGAAGAGAAGGCAAAATAATTTGAAAGGTAAGGAGAAGACAGAGGAAGTGGACCACTGAAAATTCAAAGAACTGATTTGGATCTTACTTTAAGTGCCATGGGAAGTAGAGAGTTCTCGTTGGTAGATGGGTCAGGGGTGGGTAACGTGATTGGATTTACAATATTTACAGTTTTAAAAGACTGACCTTGCCTTATCTAATTCTAAGGAGACTAGAGTAGCTATTTATATTTGTCCAACCATGTTCACCAGTCCCCTCATTCTGATAATTTTTATCTTGTCCTCCCTAGATGGGCATGTGACCCAGGCCTGGCCGATCATGGTATCGTATCCCTGGACACAATCATTGGTCCAAGGTGGGCAGGTGATACAAGGTGGGCCAATTAGAGGCCTTCCTGGAGAGGTCTCCGTGTGGAGCTAAAGAACCAGTAGCTTTGGGACGCCTGGGTGGCTTGGTCAGTTACGCGTCCAACTCTTGATTTCAGCTCAGGTTCTAATCTCAGGGCCAGGGCATCGAGCCCCCAACATGGAGCCTTCTTAAGACTCTCTCTTTCCCTTTGCCCCTCCCTGCCCCACTCCCACTCTCACACACACCCTTTCCCTCCCTCTTAAAATAAATACATTAAAAAAAAAAAAAAGAACCAGTGGCCTTGTGTCTGGCATCCCAGAGCTAGAGAGATGTGAAGGTCAGGCTGCCCGTGGCTACATTTCCCCCATGCGGAGAAGAGCTGACTTTAGGTGAAAGAGAATGAAGTAAGGCAAAGCAAACGGATGAGAGACAAACACAGAGAGGAAAGGAAACATGGCATGTGTAAAGTCCTGGTTCTACTCCCTGAGACTTTGGCTCTCACAGTCTTGGGGGCTACTCCTTATCCTCCTCACCTCGGAGTCCATCAGTTCCCCTTTGCACTCACACTAGTTGGCGTTTCTGACCTGACCACGACAAGCATCCTCTCTAACCCAGCCTTAAACTTCTTACACTAAGAGCTTTGGTTTTTGTTCTGTGTCTAGCCTGTATTCCTTGGAAAATGGGAGAGGCAAGAAAGTGATAGGGAACTAACAAAAGAGGTCAGTGGCCTGATGTGTTTCCCATGGAGAGAGGAACAAAAACAAGGATCTCAGCAATTTTTCTAGCAACAGGGTCATCATTAAGAAGTCACAAATATGGGGCGCCTGGGTGGCTCAGTTGGTTGGGCGACTGCCTTCGGCTCAGGTCATGATCCTGGAGTCCCGGGATCGAGTCCCGCATCGGGATCCCGGCTCCACGGGGAGTCTGCTTCTCCCTCTGGCCTTCTCCTCGCTCATGCTCTCTCTCACTGTCTCTCTCTCTCTCAAATAAATAAATAAAATGTTTAAAAAAAAAAAAAGAAGTCACAAATATTTGGTTGTCTTGTTCTGGGCATGTGATTAAGAAAACACTTCTCCACCTAACTTTATTCGGGGAAAGCCTGGATGTTGGCCATTAAATATGAGCAGGAAAAAAACAAACAAACAAAAAAAAAACCCCAAAAAATGTGGATTGGGTCTGGGCAGAAGCTTTAGGACCAGCATGTAGCTCCAGCACCATTTTCCATGTCTCTGCAAAATCATGGAAACAGCCACGTAAGTCCCCAAGCAACTGCTCTTGATGGACACACAGCATGGGCGTTTTAAGCCAAAAAAAAGGGAATAAACAGCTCACCTAAGAAATGTTGAATAGGTAATGAAAAAGTAAAAGCTATCAGTCATAATTCTATTAGGAGGTACTATGTGAGTGTGTCTTTTTTTTTTTTCTTCATAAAATTAACATTTTCTTTTTACTACAGATGTAACAAAACTGGGAGAAAATGGAATACAGTATTGTATCCTGCCTTTTAAAACTTGATGTTGTGAGCCACAAAGCAACTTTTGCCTGTGGTTTTCTCCAGACTTCTCAAATAAATATAACTTCCTTCATCCCTAAATTCCATAGGACCTGAAATGTTTCATAGTCTACAAAGTATTACAATGACTTAAGTAATTACTTAAGTAATTCTACTTAATCTACTAATTCCTGACAGCTTCTGAATGCTCAGGAAACAACATTAAATATGCATCTTTGGTCAGCCCATGGTATCTAGCATTAGTCTTAAATATAACAGCACTAACCATGTTTAATGAGTAAATTGAAAAATGAAAATCCAGGAAAATTAATAATATTTTAAAATTATTTTATTGTTAACAGTTTAGGTAAAATTGAAGTATAACAAACTGCACATATTTAATGTGTGCAGTTTCCTAAGTTTTCTACATATGCACGTGGGGAACCACAAGACAATTATAATAATGAATGTAGCCATCACCCATAAAGTTTCCTTATGCCCGTCTGTAAGCCATCCCTCTCACCCTGCAGTCTTTCTTAATGCCATGTTCCTGGGCAAAGAAACAAGGAGAGATGGTGCACATTGAGATATGTCCAACACCCACAATTTCAAATGTAACTTTGAGATTTGAAGTGGGTGAGATTTGAAAATGGACTGCTCTTAATGACCACTGTAAAACTATGCCTATCACATGCATATATAAATAGTAAAAACATTCAGAGGACCTGAAAAGGCTTTCTGAGAAAAGATTTTCTTAGTAGCTTATCAAGGAGATGAGACACTGCACTTGACCCATAGAGAGCACAGAGGACTCTGAGAGGCCTTGTTTTGTCCCCTTGAGTGTCTCCTTGTCCCCAGGGAGGGGTCACCATAGCCGCATATTCTCAGGACAGTTCCTATAGTAACCACTCCTAGAAAGGGAGCTCAGAGATGGGGAGAATGGGCTCTAAGCTCACGGCCCAGTCACCAGAAGGGATTTCTCTTTTGTTTGTGATGGGAGTTTCTTTCTACACAATTATTTTCTCTCTGATCAGTCCTCCATGTTCTGGCTCAATGGAAAACATACTCATTTGTTTTCTTATTTAATTCTGTCTCCAGATATCTACTGGTGACATTTCTGAATTATACCCTTTTGCTGTGAGGTAAAACAATAGAGCTTTTAGAGGAAAAAGAGAGCTTCTATTTGGCCTTGAGGTAGGTTAAGATTTCTTGAACAGGTCCTAGAAAGAACTAACCATAAAAGGGAAAATAAATAAATTGGACTATTAAAATTAAGACATCACAGGGCACCTGGGTGGCTCAGTCTGTTAAGTGTCTGACTCTCGGTTTTGGCTCAGGTCATGATCTCAGGGTCGTGAGATTGAGCCCTGCATCAGGGCTCTGTGCTGAGTATAGAGCCTGCTTAAGATTCTCTCTCTTCTGCCCCTCCTGTCCCCCACCCCCACCCCACCACTCACACTCCTCTCTCTCTCATTCTCTCAAATAAATACATGAATAAAATCTTTAAAAATAAATTAAATTAAGACATCAGTAGGAGAGTGAAAATTCAACCCATAGGATGCAAAAAGATAGTCACACTACATACATCTGACAAAGAAGTTATATCCGGAATATAAAGAATTCTTCCACATCATTAAGCAAGAGACAAATAACCCAATATAAAAATGGACAAAAAATCCACAGAACTGCACAGTGGGCAGGAGATGAACAGGAAACATATGAAAACGTGCTCATCTTTGTTCATATCAGAGAACTGCAGATTAAAACCGCAGTGTGATACCACACTGTAAGTGAGAGAACAGCTAACAGGAAAAACACAGAAGATACCAGGTACTGGTGAGAACATGGACCTGCCAGAATCAGAATATGCTGCTAGTAGAAGTGTAAATCGTGTCAGCCTGTTTGGAAGACTGTTTGGCAAATAGCAACTACAGCCAAACATCTGCACATCCTGCGGCCCAGAGATTGTACTCTTTATGTATGTGTATATGTATCCAAAAGAATTGCACATGAATGTTCACTAAAAGACAGTCTAGAATTTCCACAGTAGCACTCTTCAGAATGGCACTACCCTGGAAACCATGCATTATGTCTATCATCAATAGTCTGTCATCAGTAGAAGGATCAAATATTGCCATGGATTCATATGATGAAATACTGGAGAGTAATAAGAATGAAAAAGTCTGTGACTGTATGCAATGAGATGTCTCGGTTTCCTAAATATAATGTGAAAAGAGAAAGACACAAAAGAATACAGAGTGTAGGATTCCATTTGTGCAAAGTACAGAAACAGGTAAAATAATCTGTGCAATTAGAAGTCAAATCGTGGTTACCTGGGGGTGTGGTAATAGCGAAGGAGCAGGGGAAGAACCATCCCGGGTGTGGGTAATATTCTATTTCTTGATCTGGGTTCTGGTTACACAAGTGTGCTTATTTTGTGAAAATTCACCTAAGTGTACACTTATATGTACTTCCCTGTATATTTCCATGTAAGAAAATCCTTTTACTTTCAGACAATTGTCTTGCTATGAAGTTTAAAGCATTTTAAAACTCAAAGCTGAGCAGAATATCCTTTCTCAGCTGTGTTCTGCCATTGCCAGGATGAATGAATGTCATTCAGTTAGTGCCTCCTGGGGGAGACCTAGAAACTGGAGATCACTAGGGTCGAAGATGAGTTAGGATACTATGTTGAGGCAGTATTCCCATGAAATTAGATTATGTAATAATATATACAGAAACTGTTGAGAGAGTTTTTAGGTCAAAAATTTAAGGACGAAATTTAAGGAGTTCCTTTCCTCTTTTTTCTTGGAATAAAACTATAAAACTTTCGATGAACATAAAAAAGACCTGAACAATAGAAATAAACCCAATGCTTGGGATGGACCCAACTTGACTTCAACAACCACACACTTAAAAATTGATTCACAAATAACCCTTAAGGACATGGCATAGGGAAATTTTCTGAGGATTTTGTACTAATTTAAATAAGACAGTGTTTCATGCCAGGTTATCCAGTAACCAGTGAAGAATAAAGTCCATTTGCCCTCAGTAAAGGTGTCATATTAGGGCAGCAAGTTAATGACTAATTGGTCTGCTGCAAGAAAAGAAAGTTACTTTACCAACCCTAGATTCATGTGCTTACTAGATAACTGAATAGCTTTACCTAAATATTCAACGTGAAATTAAGGATGAATTTTGTTAGCTCTGGCCTCCAAGAAGCACAGCTACAATGATAGAAGAGGATTGTGGATCTCAGTAAATGGATGGGGACAGAAATTATGTAAAGAATCCAGGAAAGATGCTGCCTTAGCCTTAGCTTATAACAGCATGTGGGTCCTTTTCTTACTTACAATCATTCTCTAATTACTTTGTTGTTCTACTGTTACCCATTAAGACAATTCTGGGATATGTCAGTGCCTTGTTGGACATGTTTGGACAAAGTGAAATTTCCTGATTTATTACTCCTATGTTGATCAGCTGGAAGGTTTAGCTAGCTGTCGATGTGGCTATCTGCAAGGGCACTTACTGGAAAAACCTGCCGAGCTTATGGGAGAATAAAATCCTTCAGAATGATTTCACAATATTTATAAGCCTTAGAAGCAAGGAAACAGCAATTTGGAGCCTAACCGATAGGTGGACGGTTAATCTCCTGAACAACACAGTTGTAATAGAAAAACAGTGTTCCCCAAAAAACAAAGAAGGAGACAAAAATATGTGCCAAAACAGTTTCTTTTCTTTTTCTTTAAGATTCTATTTATTTATTCGAGAGGGAGAGAGCAGGGGGAGGGACAGAGGGAGAGGGACAAGCAGACTATCTACTGAGCATGGAGCCTGATGCAGGGCTTGATCCCATGACCCTGCGATCATGACCTGAGCTGAAATCAGGAGTCAGATGCTTAATTGGCTGACCCACCCAGGTACCCCTGTAGTTTTTCTTTTTAAGGGAGCAAAATGGAATGATAAGGAAGGGGAAAGGCACTAGGGGAAGAGAAAAGAAGGAGAAAAAAATGGACAACAAATATATTTTGAATGATTATCATGTGCTTCCTATATGTTAATGCAAAAGAAGCAAGACATGGGAAGTGGGAAAAGTAGATAAAGATCTAAGAGTCCCAACTTTATAGGGATAAAAATAAAGAAGAGATAAAATACATAGTTGTATGTTTTTATTAATTTATATCTATTCCAATTAGGGCTCAGAACTACATATTTAGATTCTAATATTCACTGTTTGTAGAATGCATTGCCATTAATCAATCATTAACAGAAATCAGATTTGACAACTTGTAACTGAAATTTGCTTGAAGCTTTGTATTAAGAAATTAAAATTCAAAACCACACCAAAGAAGCTTAAAAACTCTTGCTCTAGAAGTCTAGAATTGTAGTATGCTGGAATTTAATATATTATGTTCATTTCCAGAGTAAATGGAAATTGTTAAAAAGGAAACTGTCTATGAGCCCAGCTTGCATGTAGAATAACACATCCCCAAATGAATGCATGAGAAATTGGGATCGTCACCTTAGAACTCAATTTAATTGCACTTGTAAGAAGTATCTATTCAAAGACTGACCCAAACTGGGCAAGCCACTGTGTTTCTTAAAGCCCTTTGGGGGCGTCTGGATGGTGCTTTCGGTTAAATGTCCTGAGTCTTGGTTTTGGCTCAGGCTGTGATCTCAGGGTTGTGAGATCGAGCTTCACTTTCCTACGCAAAGTGCAGAGTCTGTTTGAGATTCTCTCTCTGCCCTTCCTGCTTGTGTGCTCTCTCTCTCTCTCAAACTTAAAAGTTCTATCATAGCTAAGGCACAGAAATCAAATCACTTCAGGTCACCCGATGGGTTTGAAGGTCTGACTGCTATGAAAGGACGGGAAGAAGAGAGGGAAGGAAAAAGGACACTAATGTGTGGAACCCAAAACATGAAGGCATGAAGTTACTGCTGAGGATAATTTCTGGCCAGTATCTGTTTGTTTCCTTGTTTATAAACAGTAAGACTTTAGTTTGAAAGAGCAGAGGTAGTTGTGAAAAAATCATTTTGTAAATCTGAGATTCTGTGAAATAGCTGATCTGTCCCCAAGCCTGAGGCCACACACTTATGACCATTATTTGTATCCCCAGACATTTTAGAAATTAAATTTTATTTATTTATTTATTTATTTGAGTAAGAACATGTGCTTGTGGAGGGGCAGGGGAAGGAGAGGGAGAGCAAGAACCCCAGGCAGACTCCCCATTCAGCATGGAGCCCCACACGGGGCTTGATCCCAGGTCCCTGATATCATGACCTGAGCTGAAATCATGAGTCAAATGCTTAACTGACTGAGCCATCCAGGCGCCTCAGAGCTTAAATACTTTTTAGAAATTTCTGCTTATCCTCTCTTCCTTTGAGGAACTGCCCATATCAGACTCCAATGATGCCGGGGCTGCTGGTCACATAGGCGAAGGCGAAGGGGTAGACATATAATCCAATCTGGGACAGTCATTCTCTCTCCCCTGAGAAACTGGTAAGAGGTAGTTGGAACCCAGTTCCTGATGGCACAAGCCAAAGATGCCCAGGTTTCTTCCAATTGTTGCCTTTCCTGGGGTTTGGTTTGTAGCTCTTTCTTCTGTCAGCTCCTTAGTACATTGCCAACAAATCCCTCCTTCTTGCCTGAGGAGGAGTTTGTTTTGATGTTTGCTGCCAACAGACTTTATCACAGACTTGGATGGGTCTTTGCAACCATGGCACCCACCTCAGGAGGTGTCACAGTGGACGAATCGCGTTGTGGCCACCAGAGTTCCCGATAGGACTTGCCACAAATAGACAAAAAGACCCTTGCTAGAGCTGGGCGGCACTAGAACATGCTGGGATGGCAGCGTCTTCTGGGAACCAGCGCTAGCCTAGAGGTCAGAGTTGTGATACTACCACTGCCATCTTTGTTGTCTCTCTGCCTTTCTTTTTGTACAGCCACAACCTAGTATCTGAGCTGTTGTTACAGGTTCCACTCTTTCTGCCCCACCCCTTTGCCTTCCTCCCACTCCCCACATCTTATATATCCTTAAGGCTGGGAGTTTGCACCATCCTTCCTCCATTAATCATCGCTTGCTGGAGACCCTGTATGTCCCTGTGGTAAAAGGGGACAGCAGGGACTACAAAGTATGTGTGTTACTCCCGGCTTGATGATGCAGTTTGTCATTTTCCCTCCATGAGCTCAAGAAAAGCAATCTAGAATCTCTGCTTCATGCCAATCCTGGATAATTTTCCAGATAATGGATAAAAGCCATTTAATAGTGTTGAAAGCCTCTCAGGGGTCTCTGTTCTCTGTGGGAAGAAGCTTGTACTCCCCGGTCTGGCATTCAGAGCCTTCCACAACCTGGTCCCAGTCTGTCTTCCCAGTCTTCTCTCCTAGAGCCACCGCATCTCAAGCTTTCAGCTTCCACCTGAAGACCCCTTCTCACCCTTCTGTCAGTGGGTGTCCCACAGCTCCTCATTTGGGTCTTTGCCAAAGCCAGCAGACTGTCCTTTGTCATCTGAAATGCTCTATCACCTTCCCCTTCCAAAATCTTACCTGGCCTTTGAAGTCTAGCAGACTTTTTCCTCCTTCATAAAGACTTGAGGCAGAGCCATAGATATTTACCAGCCTTCCCCACTCTTCCTGTGCTCTGCGTATTTATGATCTATATCACTCTTCTCACTCTTCGGACATTTCTCCTGATCCCATCTTGAATTCTCAACTTTGTATATGTGCCTAATGAGATTAGAAGCTCCTGGAGGGCAGGAACGGGACTAGGACCTTTTTTTGTCTTTGGAGCATGCAGAACAGAGCAGTCACTCAACATCTACCTGCAGAACCAACGCATCCGTGAGCCTGTTGCTTAGTTCCTTCTGCAAGACAACGGTACTTTACTCCAGACAAACTGGACCTCAAGTACGGGGTCAGAAATCATAAATGCGGGGCACCTGGGTGGCTCAGTGGGTTAAGGCCTCTGCCTTCGGCTCAGGTCATGATCCCAGGGTCCTGGGATCGAGCCCCGCATCGGGCTCTCTGCTCAGCGGGGAGCCTGCTTCCCTTCCTCTCTCTCTGGCTGCCTCTCTGCCTGCTTGTGATCTCTGCCTGTCAAATAAATAAATAAATCTTTAAAAAAAAAAAAAAAAAAAAAAAAAAAGAAATCATAAATGCCCTGCTGGGACCAACAGGAAACAGGGCAAGGACCAAGCTTTTCCCCAATTGTCTTTTCTATTTCATGATTTCCTGCCCTGGCAGAGGCTGTTTGACACTTGTACCCCAGGCAGGCAGAAGTCACATTTGTGTAACTAAAAGCAAATGTAAACATATAGATTGTTCTCCCATTACAAATGCCACAGAGGATGCAATATTAAAAAAGCAAACATAAACTCTAAATTGTAAAGACCTATTCCAATTGCAATTCTTTTTTCCCCCCAATTAGTTTGCCAGACTGAGCTACATCACCTTGTTTTTCTGCTTAATACCCTAGGAGATTCTGATTTCTCTTTTTTTAAAAAGATTTTATTTATTTATTTGACAGAGAGAAAGAGAGAGAGAGAGATCACAAGTAGGCAGAGAGGCCAGGCAGAGAGAGAGGGGGAAGCAGGCTCCCTGCTAAGCAGAGACCCCCAATACGGGGCTCGATCCCAGGACCCTGAGATCATGACCAGAGCTGAAGGCAGAGGCTTAACCCACTGAGCCACCCAGGCGCCCCTCCAATTGCAAGTCTAACATAACAATACAAGTTGGTCAGGACAGTCCAAAGACTTAACTACAAGATACAGGTTTTTTGTTTTTTTTTACCTTTTAATCCATGATCCTTCAAATTTAACATCTACATATTACTTTCAAGTACAGATAATACTGCAAACTTTTATAGGATAATAGCTATCACTTAGCAATGCTCTTTATTAGAAAAGCATTTCGCATCTAAAAAATACTACATGCTTTCTTGTAATTTGACCTCACCTATGTAACTATTTTTAAATTCTTTTACTACCTCGTACAAAAATAAACTCCAACTTACTTTATATCACATTATCATAAATTTAAAATTATCGAGATAGGGACTAATGAGGTTTGCCCAGTGCCCCAGTGCCCTCCTGTTATTTGAATTATAGTAAGAGCTAAAAGCTACTAACCTGAGTCATCTTGTGATTACAGGAAAATTACTTCTTGCCTTTGTGAAGCATGGCAGTTTCTACCCTCAGAGAGTGACAGTTTTTGCCCATGATTTTGTCAGTGTGGAATGTAAATGAGAAGTAGTCGAGTGAAATCCAACAGCGAGGTCCTTCACACGATGACGCACTTTGCATGAGTCTCCGAAGGGAACACAGGCCCTATTCGGGAAAGCACAAATGCTCAATGTCATTTTACATAAGACAAATATTGAACCAGCCATAGCTCAGGCTGACCTCTTGACCCATGTATAAATTACCCGGAGAAGAAGAGATTAGAAAGAACTGGGAATATGTGGAGAATGCCAGCCGTGGTAAGAGCCGTTTCTGAATTAATTCCTAAGCTTTCTATAAAATATGCAGTACTTTCTCCCAAAATTACATTGAATGATCTCATCTTGTTCCTAGAAAAATGACAAGCACTGAGGGTCAACTCTGAATCCCATGGCTTAAAGAAATGTATGCTATTTAAGACAATATTACCAAACTGCATTAAATCATGCCAGTACAATTTAACTGCTCAATATTTGTTCATAATATCAGCATCACTTTGAGAAGTACTGCTACTTATTGTTCGTTGTTCACATTTCTTTTCTTTTCTCATCACACAGTGGGTCTGTCATGAAATCATCAGAAGACTCTTTGTTACTTTTGAAAATAAAGATGGGCCTTGTATGCCAAAGAGCACTTCGTAATGTAGAAGTCTTGGGGTATAAAATGAGATCTGGAGGAATGCCTGGTGTGATAGGAAAAGCCAATTCTGTAATACTTGGGGACCTGATTCCTTGTCTGTAAATGAAGCAAATGGACCTTAATCTAGATCACAGTTCTCAACCATGTTCCCTAGTCTTCATTTTCCTTATACGTACATCTCACTGCCACAGACTGCACCTCCTACTGTAGGTAGTGATCTCAGGATGATGGGGTGACATGAACGTGGCTTCCCCCTGCTCTTTACCCACCCCAGTCCTGGTCCCTATCTAAGAATCACTGATCTGGGGGTGCCTTGGAAAGCTTTATTTTGGGTCTTCAGAATATGTCTATACATTTAAACCCCAGTCATCTCTCAATCATATCAGATATATGATCTGTACCACTGAGAGCCCCAAGGGTTGACTTTTTAGGAAGAACATTTAAGAAGGGTCTTGAGAGAGCTATTTGTCATTGGACCTCATCTTTCCTCTTGCAATTTTAGAGCCTGCCTTTGTCATAAAGGAGATGATGTGGTTTACTGAGCCCTCATGCTAGTCCTGAAAAGAAATGCTCTCTACTTAGATCCAAGCTTGCGTGCCCTGACCTAGGCCCTCCGTGGAGTGCCAACTTGGCTATGTGCCTTTCCTTCAGGCATTAGTGCCTACATCTATTAACCTTCTCCAATATGCCCCTGAAGATGAGTCCATAACACTAGCCAATGAAAGGAATTGTAGACAGTGCAGAAGGCATTTGTGAGCTATTTGGGTGGGACCAGGGTGGGGAAGATTTTCTGTACGCCAAAATCATGCCTTCAATACCTACACGTGTAATTGACTTTCCTTATGTTTACTAAATTATGATCCAAATATCCCCCCGCTGAATATGTGAATTTTGTATTCTCCAAGAAGTTGCTGGGTAAAGACAAAATAGGATAGCGTCTGTCTTTTAAAAATGTTGAATTCAGACGAGTCCTTTTATCATATGGCATATATCTCTGGAATAGTTAGTAGTAAAAAACTTATTTTCTGCACAGCAAAGGAAACAATCAACAGAACTAAAAGACAACCTATGGAATGGGAGAAGATATTTGCAAATGACATATCTGATAAAGAGTTAGTATCCAAAATATATATAAAAAAAACTTACATAATTCAACATCAAAACCCCAAATAATCCAATTAAAAATGGGCTGAAGACATAAACAGATGTTTCTCCAAAGAAGACATACAGATGGCCAAGAGACACATGAAGAAATGCTCAACATCACTCATCAGCAGGGAAGTACAAGTCAAAACTACAGTGAGCTATCACCTCACACCTGTCGGAGTGACTAAAATAAAAAACACAGGAAACAACGGGTGTTGAGGATGATGTAGAAAGAAAGGAACCTTCTTACACTGTTGGTGGGAATCCAAACTGGTGCAGCCACTGTGGAAAACAGTAGAGAGGTTCCTCAAAAAGTGAAAAATAGAACTGCTCTATAATCCAGTAATCTCATTACTGGCTATTTACCCCAAAACACCAAAACACTAATTCAAAGGGATACATACACCCCAATGTTTACAGCAGCATCACTTACAATAACCAAGATATTGAAGCCACCCAAATATCCACTGATTTATGAATGGATAAAGAAGAGGACACACACACACACACACACACACACACACACACGCACACTCAGGAATATTATTCAGCCATAAAAAATGATGAAATATTACCATTTGCAATGACATGGACGGAGCTAGAGAGTATAATGCCAAGTGCAACAAATCAGTCAGAGAAGATACCATATGATTTCACTTGTATGTGGAATTTAAGAAACAAAACAAATGAGCAAAGGGGGGGAAAGAGAGACACGCCAAGAAACAGACTCTTAACTATAGAGAACAAACTGATGGTTACCAGAGGGGAGGTGGGTGGGGGGATGAGTTAAACAGGTGACAGGGATGAAGGAGGACACTTGTCGTGATGACAACCGGGTGATGTATGGAATTCTTGAATCACTGTATTGTACACCTGAAATTAACATAACACTGTATGATAATAATACTGGGATTAAATTTTCAGAAAATCTCCTTTGGCAATACTGTAGGCTCATATTTCCTGGCTGAGTTCACAATGAAGACAGAGAAAGAACCCAGTTAAATATTTTAGGTATGATATTAAGTGTGTAAGGCCAAATATAAGAGATATTTTGTAAGGAGAAAGGATCAGATTAGCAGGACTGGGGGACCGAGAAAGAGCATGCTGAAGAAGAAGCAGTAGTAATAATAATGCTGACATTGTAAAAGGGACCACCACCATCCTAAAACAAAGTGGGAGAGACAACGAAAGGTAAACAAAATGAAACTTTGGTAATGACCAGATATAAACTGATGAACCTTTTTTGGAATACGTGTGAATATATCAAAGAAGGTTACTTAAAATTTATGCATCTGCAGGAAATAGGATAGAAGAGGGACTGGATGTTGGTAACTGACTTTGAACTGCCATGATCAGTAACAGGTTATATTCCGTGTTCTGGCATGGGCTGTTTGTCCATACTCCTTATGGTGTCTGATTGCAGTGTTTTCTGGCTAGGGACAATAGAGCTTAGGATCACGATGGCTGATGTCTTTGGTGGGGACTGCAAATTACACAGTGCTCAATAAAGGTCTATCTTGTACACGTGTGTAGAAAAGAGCAGAAGAATAAAAAAGATGCTAAGGTTCATCATCAGAGGAAATAATCACAGGGAGGGTTCAGGGCTGGATATATTGTTTCCTTCGTGTTTGGAAGACAACAAAGTAAGATGGATATGGAGTTCCAGAGCACAGGCTGGACTAAAGATCATTTAAAAATCATTATCCTACATCTTGGCAGTTAGGACCATGGGAATGTATTAAATCAATAGAAATTATGCAGAGTTGAGAAGAGGAATGAGATTAGAACACCACGGATCCCAAATATTTAACCTCATACATCCCCTACTAGGGAACAGGTGCTTTGGTAGCTACCAGAGGAGCAGAAAATGGGTGGGTCCCTCCTCTTAAGAAGCTCCAGGCTGATAGAAGGCACAGAACAATCACTGAATGAGAGCAGCAGGAAGCAAGCCCATGATTTATTGATAAAAAGTATAGATAGCGAGCAATATTAGCTTTTATAATTTGGAGTGACACTTTGAGTATTATTCCCTCGACGTAATGAGGCAAGTGAAACAGGATGTTCTTCTAATTGATATTCCCTATCCTACACAGAAGCCCTTAATGACACACCAGAGAGATTATAGAAGAAATGGTAAGAAAAGGAACAACTAGCTTTGCTAATTAAAATCTCATAAGCAGAACAAACTCAGGGCCTCCAAACTACATCATATGTAGCCCTAGGAGAGTATGGCACTCTCTGGAATCCCAACAGGGTCCAAAGGTCACCCCAGAGTCAGTGTAGGTTGAAAGAAAGCAGAGGATGTGAGGGAAATCTATCTTGGGACAAAGACCAAATATTCCCAAGAATACTTTGTTTTCCTTGAAAATTTTCAAAGCTTACATGTCTAAATTGACTCTATTTAGGGTCAGGATACCATCTCCACAGTCTCGGTGACGGAAATGAAGGTCCTCAAAGCCTGGGGAAGAGGGTCAGTGTGGGTGGGAGGGATGGTGGTTACGGGAGGAGGATACAAAGTGGGAACAAAGAGCTCCCAGCACAGTACTGATGATGAGATCTGTTCCCGAAGGCTGCACCTCCACAGGCAATGAATGACTAGACCTGCTTCATTGAGCTCTATTATGGTTTATTTTGATTTTGTAGATTAGAGACTGCCAGGAAGTCAAATACGAGATTCAAGAAAAATGAAACTATAGCACCCGGCTTCCTCCAGGCCTTTGCTGCTGGTGTCAGTTTGACAAAACCAGCTCTGGTCTGTGTTAAGATAAACGTAATAGAATCTCCAGAATGGCAACTTGGAAGAAAATTGTTTTGATGCTGCAGGAGGGCAACACCAGAAGAGAAGCAGAACGTGACCCGTCTTCTTTCCTCATAGGAAAGAAGGTTTCAGCAGGTCAGGTGATAAGGAATTCCACACTGGTCTTACTGTCAAATGATGGTTCAAGACGGAATTTGACATGAAGGCTATGGTGTCAATGTAAAACGAGATACCATCTGATGATTCTCTAAGAATAGGATAAGGGGATAAACGTGAAGATGTATTCTGCATTCATAAAAAAGTGTTTATAATGCCATTGATCCAAAAGTGGTATTCATAGGGTTGTCATGAAAAAAATCAGATTATCTGAGATTCAGGAAGAGGGTCACATGCACACAAAGTACAGTAAGATCTGGACGGTCAAGCATCTTTTCCTACAGATTCGATCTGCATCTCACCTCTTATGTGCCTCCCACTCCTTCCCCACTGCCTCAGCTTGGAGTTCCTACTCTTATGGATTTCACAGACCTCTCTCAAAAATCTCAGACGGACATCTAGAGAACCAGAGGGGCCAGCTGGTTCTTTACTTGAAGCTAGGATGGACATGCACACACGTCCACACGTGTGCGTGCGCACACACACACACACATTTTTAACGCCAATTTTATACTGTCACCATAATTGCATAGATGAATGGATAATTTACCCCCATGAAAGTTGAGAGGCCCACAATTTCGAACTAAAGAAATATCTTTAATATTGCATAATATTTAGCTTTGTGAAAAACTGACTAAACCTCCTCTAATTTTCTCATTCCATTAGCTTGATCACAAACCAACACTGAAACAAAGGGCTGAGTTTTGGGGACCAGGTTGATACGATGGTTTCTAGACCCACCAGTCCCCCAGGCTTCACAGCTCTGTGCCCTAAAATTTGTCCTCAACAGCATGGTCAAGGTCACATCTCACTCCTCTTCGGACTTAAAGAGCAAGTCTGAATACCTCAGCATGTCACATAAAGCCCTCCGAGATGTGACCCCAGCCTATCCTCCAGCATTTCCCACTATGATGTTCCACTCAAAGTAGCCAGTCAGCAAACTGCTTGTTGCCGTAAGGACTTGGCACCAGAACTTAAACCAATGATGGCTTCTTTCATTGAGAAATTCTTGCTGTGATGAAGGATAAAGGAATCGGTATAGATCCTTAGCTGACTTGTGGTCCAGGACCAGCTCCTTAGCTCGTGTCATGCTGTACCTTTACGACTTGAGTTTCTCTGAACGCTTTAGACATTTGATGTCTTCATGGTTTTTGCTCATCTGTCCCCTCTGCCTGGAACTACCTTGCTCCCCTGGGATACCTGGGAGACACAATTATCTTGAAGGGTCTGTTTGTGCCATATTCTCTATGAAGGCTCTCCTGTCCCCCAGCTAGATTCACCACCTTGTGCCCTCTTGTTCCTCCCCCTGTATGTCATGGATACACATCAACACCAGCACCCACTATTTGGGTGGGTCCATAGTCCAGGGCCACTATTTGGTCTGTCCTGGCTACCTCACATGGTGTTAATGAAACAAGTACATGGTATCTCACACAACATTGCTTTGGACCAAGAAACGTACCTTACAGTGAAAGAAGTAATAAATGATGTCCTATCACTGATCTTACCATGGACCTAGAAATTTCGGGCCTTTTTTAACAGTAGAATGGCCGAAGAAAGACTTACTTAAGGTCCACATGGAAACAATATCTTGTGACTGCGAGATGGGGCTTGTATATATGATTCTGATCTATATGATACGTGACACTCTCTTTTTCTTATAGGTCCATTTTGGGAAAATGAGGTAGAAGGGAAGGGAGAATTTAGAGTGATGCTGCTAATAATTATATCTAATTATTACATATAATTATATCTAATTATTTTTAAAATATGTTCTCTCTGTCGTTATGGCTCTGGGTTTGCAGGTTTAGAGGTCCTCACACTCCAGCGATTACTATGGCCATGGAGCCTAGTGTGGCAGGAGGCCTCTGCATTGGTGATAGTGAGTCCTGGTCAGATTGATGACTGAACCTCAGGGTTGTGAGTTCTGGAGCTGCCCTAGGGTGCACTTACTTTCCAAGTTTGGTTCTCTGACTTTCTATGACTTCATATCCTTCCAATAAATTCCTAATCAGCCAATAGATCACCAATGTCAGTTTCTGTCGCTTGTCAGGAAGCATGGATCACATGGAACTGAAAAGACATTACTGTACTCATTTGTTTATGTTTATTTCGTCCAACTTAACTTTCAGCTCTGTATGGACAAGAACCATCCCTGCCTCATCTCTTTACCCATAATATCTCTTACTGTATCTGGCAGATTTGGTGGTGGTGGACAATTGCCAAGGGAAGGAATGAGTGCTTCCAAATAGCTAGAAGCATCAGTTAAAATCTCTTGTTAGATTCACAACTTTTAAAAGGAAAGAGGCAAATAATAAGTCATAAATTAAAATTTTTTATTTTTAGTTGTGATAAAAACGTGAAATAAAATTTATCATCTCAACCACTTGTAAGTGTACAACTCAGTAGCGTTATGTACATTCACATTGTTCTTCAACAGATCTCCAGAACGTTTCATCCTCCAACACTGAAACTCTATGCCCATTAAATAATAATAATTCCCCTTTTCCCCTTCCCCAATCCCTATCAACCACCCATCATTCTAAGGGTTTAACTACTTTAGATACCTCATATAAGTGGGCTCATACAGTATTTGTCTTGTGACTGGCTTATTTCACTTAGCATAATGACCTTAAGTTTCACCTCTGGATTTCCTTCCTTTTTCAGGTTGAACAATATTTCATTGTATGTATACACCACGATGTTTATCCTTTCATCTGTCGATGGCCGTTTGGGTAACTTCCACCTTTTGGGTATTGTGAACAATGCCGCTAGAACGTAGGTGTGCAAAAAGCTCTTCAAGATTCTAGTTTCTGTTCTTTGGGTAAATACCCAGAAATGGGGTTGCTGGATCATATGATAGTTTTATTTTTAATTTTTTGAGGATCCTCCATACTGTTATCTTGAGTGCCTCAATCATTTTACACTCCTGCCGGTGGTGTGCAAGGGTGCTACCTCCTCCCAATGTGCTATTTTCTGTTCTTTTTTTTTTTTTAAATTTTATCTATCTTATTGGGTGTGAGGTGATATCTCGTTTTTATTTACATTTCTCTAGTAATTAGTGATACTGAGCATCTTTCATATGCATGTTGGCCATTTTTATGTCATTTCTGGATAAATACCCATTCAAGGGGCGCCTGGGTGGCTCAGTGGGTTAAAGCCTCTGCCTTCGGCTCAGGTCATGGTCCCAGTGTCCTGGGATCGAGCCCCGCGTCAGGCTGTCTGCTCGGCAGGGAGCCTGCTTCCTCCTCTCTCTGCCTGCCTCTCTGCCTACTTGTAATCTCTGTCTGTGAAATAAATAAATAAAATCTTAAAAAAAAAAAACATTCAAGTCCCTTGCCCATTTTTATTTTTATTTTTTAAGATTTTATTTATTTATTTGACAGAGATCACAAGTAGGCAGAGAGGCAGGCAGAGAGGGAGGGAGGAAGCAGGCTCCCCGCCAAGCAGAGAGCCTGACGTGGGGCTTGATCCCAGGACCTGGGATCATGACCTGAGCCAAAGGCAGAGGCTTCAACCCACTGAGCCACTCAGGCACCCCCCCTCCTTGCCCATTTTTAAAGTCAGGTGATCTAGCTTGTTCTTTTTTTCTTCTTCTTCTTCTTCTTTCTTTCCTTGTTGTTATTCATTTGTAGGAGCTCTTTATATATTTTGGATATAAACCTCCTATCAGATGTATGATTTTAAATACTATCTCCCATTCTGTAGGTTGCTTTTTCACTCTGTTGATTGTGTCTTTTGATGCAGAAAAGATTGTGTCTTTTATTTTGATGTAGTTCCGGATATGTTCTAAATTTTATCCTGGGGTCTACATATATTCGACAGTTATATGTTCAACAAAATGCTTGATACGTATATGATATAAATTGTTTGGGAATGTGTGGAACATTCTGATTTCCATGGGCTCATGCTAACCTATTTGCATTTATTATACACTCCTTCCTCCTGGAAGAAAGACAAGGGATGAACTGTTCATACTAACCTAGAAAGCAAACCTACCAGCTATATGCTGACAGTTCAACAGCTTCCATCCTGCACCTCTCTCCCCTCTCTTGCCAACCATCAATTTTCCCTTTGCTATTAAATCTTTCCCATTAATATAAAAATATGGTTCAGTATCTTTTAATGTCTCTTAAAAAAATAAAACCTTCCCAGGCATGACCACAGATCACTGTCCAGGTTAAGCCTTAATTTCCTTGCTTCCTTTTATGGCAAAATTCTTCAAAAACGCTGTGTCTACTCATGGGCTTCCCTCTTATTGCCCAGTTTTCCACCATCATACCAATCATAAAACACTTCTTAACCCTAGACCACAGTGCTGGACCCAGCAAATGGAGTAGTCAGGGGAGCTGAGAGGAAAAAAAAAAAAGCTTTCAGGGAAAAAAAAAAAAAAGCTTTGCTGCTGTTGTCCCCAATTTTTTTTTTCTTTAAATTCAATTAGCCAACCTACAGTACACCATTAGTTTCAGATGTGGCGTTCAGTAATTCACCCGTTGCGTGTAACCCCTAGTGCTCATCACGTCACGGGCTTGTCACCCAGTCACCCCATCCCCCCCATACCCTTCAGCAACCCTGTTTATTCCCTAGCGTCGTTAAGAGTCCCTCATGGTTTTTCTCCCCCTTTTATGCAAGAAAGAGTTAAAATGCTTTTTGTTTTCCCAATAACGCATCAGAGGGCCAGTCCCTTTCCACCAACCCCAAGTCATGGCTTTGAGCACAGACTGCAACACTCCGCTTTGTGTCATCCCCAGCCTTAGCAGAACTGTCACGTGGAACAAGAGGGATATGCAGGTGACGTGATGTCCCCGGAGACCTACTCAGTGGCACTCATACTTCCGTTGCTCTTGTTCTCCAGCTCGCTTTGCTCACAAACACGCTGATTTCTGAAGCGAAGGTTCCCTGCCCAGTGTAAGAGCAAGCTCCGTATTGCACTGCATTCTGGAACTTTCCCAGCTTGGGCCCGCTGTCGTAGTGAAGCCCGTGGCAGGAAAGGTGGAGAGCGGTGATAGTTCTTTTGGACCTCCTCTCTGGTCCAGCTTGCTTCAAAACTTCCAGTGCTAGAGTGCTCGGAGGGGCGACTGGCAAGGCAATGTGAGGGAGCCAGGCAAGTCCCTTTTTGACAGAAACTGGCACGAGCTGATGTCCATGATCTCTGGGCATGCTGGGAACCAAAGGCTGCTTCTCTATTTCACGTGGCATTTGGTGACCTGCACGGACCACTTGCATGGGTTCTTGTAGACCCTCATCACTGCAGACCTCTGACCTGTCGTTTCCTGACAGGAGCCCACTCTTGCCCTGGCAGCTTGTGATGGTTCTCAGCAGCTGGTCTCCTGCTCGAGGCCTCCCGAGTTTTCACCCGCCATCTTGTCAGCCGCCTGCACGAGACTGTGCAGCAGCTAGGCCAATGCCATTTATCTTGTGTGGCCCACCTCTGGCCCCAGGAAAATGCCCTTCATCCCTCCTCAGTGAGAGGGCTGGTACTTCCCAAACAATACCTCCTGCTCTGCTGCTTTGACCAACCTTTCCATTTCTCGGGCGTGTGCTTGGCCCCAGACTCCTGCGCCCTCAGGGTCACAGACCAAGATTTCTATGTGGTCCCCCTGAAGTCCTGCCACTTGCCTCGAGGATGGGAGAAACATCTCCATCTGTTCTCCCAAGATGCCGTGTGTGTGGGTATGTCTGTGTGTGTGAGAGAGGGAGAGGGAGAGAGAGGAGGAGGGAGAACACGGAAAGGGGCACCCACAGTACGCCGAAAAATTCTCTCTAAATATATCCTCAACCGTGTCCCAGTTCTTCAACATGGGTTGGCCTGAGGCTCACAAAACCAGATTTCATAGTATTCGGCCTTAAAAAGGAAGGAAATTTGGACACATGCTACAACACAGATGAACCTTGAAGACAGGCTATGTGATACAGCCAGACAGCAAAGGACAAATCGATGACCACTTATCTGAGGTCCCCAGAGTAGTTGAGTCCATAGAGACAGACAGCAGAATGGTGGCTGCCAGGGGCTGGGGGAGGGGACGGAAGATGACATTGCTGTCTTTCTGCACTCATATGCAAAAAGAGAAAGCAAGAAAATTCCATGTCTGCATCCTGCTGGAGTTGTTTATTGCTCCGTCCCCCAACTAGTTTGTAAACACCATGGAATCAGGTGTTTGGGGTTCCCTGATGTATACACAGCACTTTGAACACCACCGGGCATACAACAGGTGCTCAATCATCTTCACTGGATAAATGAATAGGAAATATTTCATGCAAAACATAAAACACAAAATAATTTTGGTCATGAAAATAGGCTTCTAATATGCAAACATTATAACCACATGCCAATATTCGGAGGAAAATAAGTAGTTGATCTCTACAAAACTCTCTGAAAATCTTAACAATATCCTTTTCCTGCCCTTCTTCCTCCCCATTGTCTTTGTTTAGTAATTTAGTAAGTGGGGGTCTCTCCCAATTTTTTTCTTGTATGGCTGGGCATGTTATCCATGAGACAGTCATTCAGTATGATACGTGATTTAGAATAAGAAACAAATGTTTGATCTTTGACCACTGTTCCTGGCACGTAGCTTCTAAAACCCTTGAGCTTTAAAGAGCCCTAGGGACATCTTTTGTTACAATATTTAGGGTTTTTTTCCTAGCTCCAGAGCATAAAGGTGAAATGGGTATCCTTTGTTATTAATAAAGAACAAGCCTCTTTCACCCACACCTGAGTTTATTATGTTAATGAGGTGACCTTTGGAAAACCCCTAAGGATGGGCTGGTTGCCAGGGGAGCAGAGGGGCTGGACTTGTAGGCCCATCCCCCAGACCTCCAAGGAAGTGAGAGGAAATGGGGGTTAAGTTCAAACATCAGTGGCCAATGATTGAATCAGTCATGCCTCCATAAAAACCCGAGGGACAAGGTTTAGAGAGCTGCCCTGTGCTGGACAAGAACGCGCTCGTGCCAGGAGGGTGGTGCACCTCAGATTCTAAGGGGACAGAAGCTTGGGGCCTTAGCGAGGTCTGGGCCTTGCAGGCAGCTCAACCATCTGGCTGCTCCTAAGTTACATCTTTTAAAAAAAAACAAACCGAGAATCTGGTAGGTAAAGTGTCTCCCTGAGTTCTGTGAGCCACTCTAGCAAATGAGCCAAAGCCCAGAAGGGGGCGGGGGGAGTGGGGACACCTGAGGCGCACAGGACACGAGCTGGACCTGTAACTGGGGTCGGCAGTGGGGGGAGGGGGCGGTCTTGTGGGACTGCAGCCTTAATCTGTGGGATCTGAGCCCAGCTCCAGGTAGACGGTGATGGAACGGAGTTAAATTGCGGGGCACCCGGCTGCTGTCCCAGAATCACGTGACATGCGAGCCGCGCCACACGTCTGGGGGGAAGCGAGGTGGAGGCGGCACTGAGCCCCGAGAAGCCTCCCGGGAGGGTGTCTGTCCTCTCCGTTCACTCAGTTGCTAAAACATGCAGCCTGAAAGCTGAAGCCTGAATGCGTGCATCCTCACAAACAGAACTTCAGGAGCAGAACTCAGCACTTCGCTGTGATGAAGAGTCTTGGGGAGAAGGCCCAGGCCCAGCTCTGCCCCCAGTGCGCACCCTCGGGCAAGTCGTTTAGCTTCTGCAGGTCTGCGGTACTTCCTCTTACATACAGAGTGCCCGTCCTCTTTTACGACTCTGACTGTCACAGAGAAATGGGCCTTAACATCCCCAAATTGCAACATAACCGTCAAGCGCCAACAGCCTGTGAAACTTGAGCTTCCCCTCCTGTCAGTCCCCACACACATTACCCTGCACGGTGGGAGCCTGGACGAGGGCACAGTGAAGGGCAGCAGGGCCGTCTCAGAAGCAGCTCCGGTGCCAGGTTCTAGTTCATGTTCCAGATGAGGTCATCATTTTCTGCGGCAGATACTTTCTCAACTTCGCTCGCTACTTTTAAGAACCGAATCTGTGGACCAGCATTACCACTGACAGCTGCGTTCAATGTCTAATACACTGGAATACGTTGCAAAGCTCAAAGAAGACTAGGTCAGGGCAGCCAACTCTTGGATTTCAATGACAGGTAAAGGTTGCAGAAGGCACCAGGCGGGAGGCGAACACTGGAGCTCACGTTCACGAGGAAGGAGCCCTGCAGCCAAGACAGAGCCTCGAGGGCTTTTTGGGACCATGGGACAGTGCTAAGTGCCACCACCTGCCATCGACATGTTCTCTTGACTGTTGTGTGTGAGTGAGAATACGGTTCAATAAAAAAACCCAGTCAAATGCTACTTTCGAAGTAAAAAGTGAGGACAGATTACAAACAGGGTCACATAAAAAATAGATCTCAGAGCCCAAAGTTCAAGGACAGTGAAAGAAGAAATCTGTCTCCTTACTAATAACAGATGTCCCCAAAAGTTAACAATTAAGTTCGTTTTTTGATGTTTTTATACAATTTTCTTACCTGGAAGAAAACTAAGTAGTTACTGGAAATATCACCAGGACAAAATTAAAGGGAGGAGATTCTTGGTATCAGTAAAGGAGCCTAGGATCTCAAATAATTCTCTCTGTATAGACAGCCCAGATGGAAATCCAGCTATAATCCCAAGGGGAGGGACTTTGGTTTTCCGTAAGTAGGAGCACTCATCCCTGCTGACTCTCAGGGACACTGGTCAGGTGAGGCCAGCACAGGTAATAAAGGGCTTGGCGCATGTCTGTCATGCCTCCGCTCTTCTAGTAACTAAGGCATTGTTAAATTTTTTTTTTTTTTAACTTGACACAGAGAGAGAGAAAGATCACAAGTAGGCAGAGAGGCAGGCAGAGAGAGGAGGAAGCAGACACCCGCTGAGCAGAGAACCCAATGCGGGGCTCGATCCCAGGACGCTGAGATCATGACCTGAGCCAAAGGCAGAGGCTTCACCCACTGAGCCACCCACGCACCCCAACTAACAGGCATTGTTAAATCAGAAACTGCACTTCCACTGTCCCCTGTGAGCCCGGTGTCCCCTGTGGGCTGCCCGTCCTCACCATCCTGAGGACTGGTCCTCCTCGGAAAGCGCAGCTAAACATCAACATGCAGCCCAGTTCACACCTCAAGATGTCACTGTCTAAGATTCCTCGCAGCCTGGTGGCATTCTATAAAAATTCAGACCTCGGACCAGAGGACATGAAGAGATTTTGATAGTTAATTAGAAACTATAGTAGCTCTCTAGGACACACAAATCAGAAATTGATAATGAATTAATGTCCGTTTATGAAAAGAAAATTCCATAGAGCAAGCCGGTGGCTCTCCAGATTAAAGGAACAGAAATCAGGAACGTCTGCCCATTTCAGTCCCCTTCCCAACCTCACCTTCATCAAACAGGCAGTGTCCCAAGACAGTCACACAGCTCTGCAGACCTTTATAGTTGTTTAGTGCGTGTATGTCTTTTGTGATTTGAGGAGCATCTCATTTAAAATAGAAATTCGTCTTTATCACTGTCCTTTTTGATCCTTCTACCTGAACAATGACGTGTCACAATGCTTCAAACAAATTCAAAACTCACACCATGCGGAGTTAAGATGATATTCTGAAAACATATTTAATACTCTGCTGGCATTCTAAGTGGATTGGTGATTGTAATTCTCCTAGGAGAGTGACAGTTTCCATACTTAATTAACAAGAAAAATTGAAAACTCAGGCGGCTTTGCCTTCCCTGGAAATTACCGATATTTAAGGACAGCTCGTGTTAGAAAGGAATAAGCTTAGGTGTCGTGCATTAGTAAAGAAAAGTTTAAAATAACTTACATGGGTCAAATGCCAGGAGGATAAAGTCATTTTAATGTCAGTTCTACCACAAGAAAAACCCCTGGGGTCAGCAAGCCATCATTATCCTCATCCCCATGACCTCACTGTGGTCTGAAGAGCTTCAGTCTGTGTGCAAGCGGTAGGGGAGAGCAGGAGTCAAGAACGTGACCTTGAAGACCCAAGGTCCTGAGGTCAAGACCTAGCTCTGCCACTGCCTCATCCCATTACGGATTACGTTTTTTCCCGAGACTTTGGGTGGTTTTTTACACATGCTTTTGCCCGACATTCTAGTATGTAACTGATAAAGATTTCAGGGCACTGCACGTATCTTTAGATGATCATTTCAGAGAGAAAACAAATACAGGAAATGATTTACCCAGAACCCTGGAGTGAACCAGTGTTTGAACATGGAACCCACAGAACATTCCTGCTTCTCAATCCAATTTTTCAGGCACTGTAAAAAAGGTTATTTTCATGCTACCTAGAATTTTATGACTTGTACCTCCCATACCTCTGGAGTATCGACCATTGGGTGTCTGTGCTGATAAGGAATGTTAGGTGATCCTAAAATGCCTTTATATTCTTGTGACATAAAATCAAAAGGAACACTGTAAAATGAAAACCCGGTAAGGAACATATTGTGACCTCCATTTCCCGCTCCTGTGATCTAGGGAAATGGAGCTTTTAGCCCTCCACTGTGGACCTCCTCACTGTGCCCAGCTTCTGAACAAACAGGCTCAGCTCATCTTGGAGGGGCTGACTCCCCTGATGGCAGGGTCACTCAGCTTCTGCACCGTCTTGCTCCTCCTCTGGGATGGTGCCGGAAGGAATTAACATGTGCCATCCCTCTCCTGTAGGAGTCTGGGAAGGCCTGTGCCAAATGAATACGTGCTGAACTCCAAATCAGGTCAATTTAAATGAAAACCTAGATCACCTAATTTAACATTACAAATAGCTGAGGTTGATCAAAGTATTATATTTATTTTAATGACTTTTATGGAAATCTAACATAATATACATGCTTTTGAGGTCTTCCTGAATAGCCTATAAATGGCCTATTTTTTAAAATGATTCAAAAAAAAATATTTATTTGACAGACAGTGATCACAAGTAGGCAGAGAGGCAGGCAGAGAGAGGAGGAAGCAGGCTTCCTGCTGAGCAGAGAGCCCGATGCGGGGCTCGATCCCAGGATGCTGGGATCATGACCTGAGCCAAAGGCAGAGGCTAAACCACTGAGCCACCCAGGCGCCCCTAAATGGCCTATTTTTAAATTGGCAACGTGAGCGCTAAGTCTGACAGAGTATAAGAGTGATGCTCTCCGGGGCTGAATAGAGTGTCTGCCTCTACACCGAGTGGCACAGTTTGGAGTACTTCTTCATCGTTTCCGTCCTCCCTGGCTGTCGGCACTTCTCACTCTTTTTTTCGGCCTCACAGAAATCAGGCAACTAAATCTCTTGAAATCCTACCTAAAACGGGAAGAAAAGACTTCTGAGTCATCAGAAGGGTCAGCTTTGGATAAACCAATTTGGTGACATCTGTGCTGACCACTCTCATCCCTCCTGGGCTCTGAGTCCGAGCTGGATGCTGGAAAAGGCCGCAGCCTCTGTGACCTCCTGCCAAGTGCTTGGCTCCTGGCCTTCTGATTGGCAGCCTCTGCTTTGTAACCCGAGCTCTCTGACACCATCTCCTTGCTGGGTTCGCTTCAGTGCTAGTTCTGTCTCCTTTATCCGGAGCTCCTAATAGCCTGGATCTCTTAGTTCCCTCCAGGGTCTGTAGCAACCCTTACCTGCTCAATACCGATGGCAACTGACACACTACTGGGGTTAGAATGTTCGCCTCACGCACAGAGGCCTTCCATTCTCAGTAAGTGCCACAATTAAGAAAGCTGCAGAGACGTAGGAAATACGCCAGCTAAGAGAATGGTCTAATTTGCAGGCAGCTTGCATTGTATTTTGTAAGAATATGTTTGACATTTTAAGCTTTGCTGTGGCAGTAAATTGTACTTTTTCTAGCAGCAGGAGTTATTAAGTCTGTGCCCAGAATAAATCAGACTGTTTCAGAAAGTTTAATTTTTTTTTTTCTGTTTCCAGACCCCGTTTTATAACTGTGTTTGTCTCTTCAGAGATAAGCCTATAAGGATGCACAGCCTATTATTTTAAATTTCCAGTGATAAATACCATTCTTGAACCTTCACTGGGTTGTATCATAATCTCCTTAAAAAAAAATAAATAGAAGAGGTCTGATTCCAAGTTAAAAACTAAAAATAAATAAGACCAAAGATTTAACCTGAAGCTGAGGGAGGTATTTCTTGGTGACGGCCATCCACTCCTTAATGGAGTCTAGGCTGCCGTCTTCATGGCCCGACAGCTTGTGTCTCCCCCAAAATTCATGTTGAAGCTCTAACTCGCAATGCAGTTGTGTTTGCAGCAGGGGCTTATGAGGAGGTAACTAAGGTCAAATGAAGTCATAACGGTGGGGTCCTTAGAATGTTCTTGGAAGACAAGACCCCCAGAAGGGTACCTGGTGTGCTCAGTAGACCATGCATCTTTTAATCTTGGGGTTGTGAGTTCAAGCCCCACATTGGCTGCAGAGCCCACTTTAAGAACGAATGCAAGGACACGGGGGGGGGGGGGGGGTGGAGGGCTCTCTGTCCATGTGCACACAACGGAAAGGTCATGAGAGGACCCAGCAAGAAGGTAGCCATCGGTTGGCCATCGGCAAGCCAGGAAGACGGCTCTTCCCAGAAACCAGATTGGCTGGCACCTTCCTCTGGGACTTCCGGCCTCCAGAACTGGGAGAAAATAAATATCCACTGTTTAAGGCACCCAGTCTGTGCTCTTCTGTCTGGGTTGCCCATCCTAAGACACCATCTGTTTTGTAACACGCATATTTATTGTGCCAAGAAAGTGGATAAGACGCCCTCAACTGTAAGCCGTGCCCCAGTTTCTGTGTCATTAAAACATGAAATGTTAAAAAAGCAAAGTTGAAATAGGGTATTTTAGAAAAAGAGTTTTTCAAGAACACAAATCAGGAAGATGACAATAACGGCTTAAGTTTTTTAACACAGCTTTTTCCTCAGAAAGGCCAATAGTCTGCTTCAGTCAGCCGATCCCTCTTTTAAGGCCTCCTCAACCGTTAGAGAATGAGATGCTGCAGAGCTCATGCGTGAGAAAACGAGAGCCAAAAGTGGGCAAAGAGATATAAAACCAGAGCTTAAGGTTGTATCGTTTGCATTGGGATCCTAATTCAATTTCCCCAGAAAGCCTGAGATGTTCACAAAACAGTGCCTTATCCGGCTAACTCCAGCTCCTCCTTCTCTAAGAAAATGCAAATTCCTTCACTTCCCTCCTTGCCACCCCCAGTCTCTCACATCCCTTCTCCTCCCCGGACTGTCAAGATGCCTCTCAAAGGCTGGCATCTCTCTGTTGATCTCATCTTTCCTGGCCCCTGGCCAATCCTTTCTCTCCACCTGCAGCCTCTCCCCCAATGACCTCCTCTCTCCTGATACAGGAACAGAAAACCACATACCAGGACAGCCATTCTCAGCCCCCCACCTGCCCGCAATCTTTAGATTCCCCCTTTTCCTCCTTTCTAAGAGGCGTCCGCAAGCCTTGCCTACTTCCTTGTCCTTCATCCCTCTCTCAGCCCCCTGCAGCCCCTCTGCTCTAGGACACCCCTCCACCCCCACAGCCCCTCCGGTTTTCCTGCTGCGGGCTTCCAACACTGGGTTTTATAGCAACACCACGGTTTTGAAGAAAACTGTGGTGAAAGTGCACAGGCTGGTCATTCTAATGGCACTTTGGGGACTGACAGGGACCACAGTGTACTCTTTCTGAAGCCATTGGTCATCCCTCAAGCAGGAAGCCTCGCCCGGCTAATGTCAAGTGAAGGACCCCGGATGCTGAGCAAGGCAGAGAGGAGGTGGGCGCGAGGCCTGAGGGCCAGAGGGAACAGCATTGTGCTGAGGTGGGGCCAGTAGCTGTGTGCGCGGAAAGAGGTTTAAGTTCTGTGTCAGAGTAGGTGCAAACTAACGCCATTGGTGTCACTTATAGACACCTGAGAGCCAACTGGTAAAGAAAAGGAAACCGTATAACCTTCTTAAGGACTATGGACAGGAATCCACATGTACTGATCCTATCAGTCCAGAGACCCAGCAAACCCACAATGGTCTAGTTTAAACGGATCCAGGAAAATGGGAGTGACTCGGTCCCAGCTTTGACTGAAGCAGCTGTTGCACAGAGGATCCAATAACCTGTAGAAATGCTTTAGTGATTACTGTTTACCTACAATAAACATTTCCGTGTCAAAAGAGCATTGTTTTTCCTTCACTGTTTTACTGACCAATTATTCTCTGATGTCCTGTTTCCCCTGCATGAATCCTAACACCCAGAGCACCGGGACTCCTTCAAAACACCAAACTGTGTGGTTTAAAGTTTAGAAGCTGACAGTTGAGTCAACAGAGCACTCCCTGCCCACGGCACAGAGAGCCAGCGTTCTGCTCATCTGCTTTCAGCTGCACATGCGGTGGGATTTCTAGTAGTTTCCACTTTTCGAAGATTCACGATCATTGTAAGGTGGTATGCTACACACAAAACCATCACTTTTATGCCAGAATATATCATCTCCATGAGAATTAAAAGCTTCTGGATGCACATACTGCTCATATATTTCCAAAGGCTCAAATTTTCACAAGTAGGGCAGATTATCAGACAAAAAGATCACAAATTACTTTGGAGAAAAATAAATCACAAAAACCTAAAAATACCCAGCTCAATATGCTGCTTGCAGGTTTCTACATATATGGACACATCTGGGTGTGCGTGTGTATCTATATAGCTTTTTCAAGGTGTATGGGCTAGCCCACTCTGCCAGAGCTCTGTAGGAATGAAGCCATTCCTTGCTAGAAAAACAGGAAGAGCTGGGTCTGCATTTCCGTTCACTTGCCACAAGGGCTCAAGAGCTTCCCACAGAGGAGAGCCAGCACGGAGAATCTCAGCGGGGTCCCAGCGTCCGGGGGTGGGAGGGGTGGGGGTGGGGTGGGTGGGGGTGTGTTGATGGCAGTCCGTGGGCAGGACCTGGGGAATGGCTGGGTCTCTTCAGGACTCCCATCTTCTCTGGTTTCAGATGTGTCAGCGGATTCCAGAGGCCCAGACCCAAGTCTTTAACTGATATGGGAAGGAAGCAGTTTGCTTAGAGGTCAGCTGGTAAGAGCTTGGTGAAGAGTCTGGTACAGTGTAGTCAGTAGATGTTTCAGTTGGGAATCGATGACAGAACTGCTCTCATTTGTTCCCTTCATTGACTCGAAGCCAAGTTCACCCTGCCCTCGACATGCCACCACCCGGACCCCCGCAGGTAACATTTGCTACATCTTCTGCACTAACACCAAGTGAAGTGTGTCTTCGTTTTTTAAGACACGTTTTATGCAGTTTTTAACTAACATTTTGCATTGCTGTGGAACATTGGTTAAAACTGATGAACCGATATTGATGTATGATTTTTAACAAATGCCCATAGTTATATTAGGGTTCACTCTTCGTATTGTACTGTTCTGTGGGTTTTGCCAAATACAAGATGTCTCGTGTCCATAATGACAGTATCGTCCAGAATAGTCTCACTGCCCTGAAAGTCCCCTATCCTCCATTATTGATCTTCTATCTCCCCCTAAAAATCCCTGGCAATCACTGGCCTCTTTACTATCTCGATCCTGATTCATATACTACTCTTTCCAGAATGTCCTATATTCAGAATTATACAGCATTTAGCCTCTTCAGACTGGTTTCTTTTTCTGAGCAATATTTATTTAAGGTTCCTTCATGTCTTTTCATGGCTTAATAGGTATTTTCATCGTTGAGTATCATTCTATTGCATGACTATACCACAGATTGTCTATTCATCGACTGAAGGACATGTTGGTTATTTGCAATTTGGGGGTGTTCAGATCATAAACATTTGTGTGCAGGTTTTCATGTGGACTTGCCTGGTAGCACTTCAGCCCTCACTGATACAGGTGTGATCTGGTGAGAACAGACTTGTGGGCACTGTTCATTCTGGAAAGCTGTAAGATCTTTACTTTGGGTCCATTTTACTCAAAGCTCCTTAATACCTGTTGGGCTCTCGGCTACCATTTCTGATTGGCAGATTAACCTCTGCAATGTATTTTCTGAAGCTTGGCTCTTACCGACGACCAAGGTTTATCAAGTTCCCTCAAGGCTGCAGTTACAGATGAATTAGTTTCTTTATTGACTGCAGAGAAGGCTGACATCTGCCAAAGAGACTTAGAGAGGGACATGTGGCAATTCTTTTTTTGTTCCAGACTTGTCGACATTAATTTCCAGGTCTATGAATCCCTGGTGGAAATGAAAATGCTTAAAATTTGAGATGAAGAGTTATATTTTGATGCTCCTATTTCCATGAAGGGATTATCTAAGTTGAGATCAGATGGACCAATGTTCTTGACATTGACTTTCTCATATCTACTTCTACGGCCAAGGAAACAACATTTTTCTCAGTATCTGGAAGGTCCACATTCCCCTGTAGCCTGTCTCCTTTCATCTCGGCTTTTAAATCAACAGATGGCAGTTGGTTCTGTGGCCTGTTTCCAGGAAGTTCATGGTCCCCTGCGTTACAAAGATGTTCTAGGTCACATGGAGCCTCCTGTTGTTCAGTCTCATGCTGTTCATTTTCTGGTTCCTTATGCTGCTGAAGGCCATTCACTTGACTCAGATTCTGACGTTCTAAATGCCAGCCCTTTTCACTTAGAAACATCTGAGATCAATGCATCATGGTAGCAGAGACAGAAATACTAGGTTCCTTTCTTGTGTGCAGATGGAATTTGAACCCCTGGGTGTATTCTTCAGCAGGTCATCTGTAACAATGGATTTTTCTGATGAATTCTATAGAGGCATTGCTGGACTCTGGTCTGATAGAGTACCGTACTGAAGAAGTACGACCAGAAAGATCCTGTAAAGAATGCTCTTTAAAAAAAAAAAAAGAATGCTCTTTTTCCCTCCATTTTTAATTTCTCCACTTAAAAACTAATATGGTGGGTATATGCCCAAAACAATAGCAAGAAAGGGCTCACAGAGATATTTGCACAACCATGTTCATAGCAGTACTATTCACAGGAGCCAAAGGTGGAAGCAACTCAGTGTCCATCTATGAATGAATAGATAACCAAAATGTGGAAATACATACAGTAGAAGAGTTTTCATCATTAAAAAGAATGGAAACTCTGATATAAGTTACAGCATGGATAAAACCTGAGAACATTATGCTAAGTGAAATAAGCCAGTCACAAAAGGACAGAATGTTTATTACTCCACAAATGTAACGTACCTAGAGTAGGCAAATTCAGAGACAGGAAGTAGAATGGTGGTTGCCAGGAGCGAAGGGGAGAGGTGAACAGGGACTTTCTGTTTAATAGGTACAGTTTCAACAAGGCAAGATGATAAAAATTCTGGAGATGAATGATGGTAGTTACACAACAGTATGCATGTACTTAATGCTACTGAATTGTACACTTCAAATGGTTTAAATCTTTTATGTTATATATATACTTACCACAATTTTTAAGAAATCAATATTGCAGTTAATGCAATAATGTTATACAACCAGCATCTTAATCTTGGGTGACCATAAATCCTGGTTTGCTGGCCTCGGTCCCTATTTCTGCTTCTTTTCCCAGGGCAATCATTAATAGTACTCCTTTCACTCTTAAAAGTGTCCCAGATTGAACAACATGTCATCTGGTCACCCTAGATCTGTTTCATAATTGCATAAATCATTTCATTGACCTTTTCATTTGCAGATGTCTTAATATTCAGAATGTGCCTTCATTTTCTCAAGTACTCTAATTATAAATTCAATGTCCTATAGAATGTTACTGGTTCTGATCTTTTTCTTTTTAAACTTAAAATGACACCCATTTATTAGCTCACAGTTCTGTAGGTCCAGAGTTTGGAACAACATGGCTGAGTTTCCTTCTCAGGATGTGACAAAGCTGAAATCAAGATAGTGGCCAGGCTGAGCTGTCATAAGAGGCTCTGGTGGGAAAACCTACTTCCAGGCCCATTTTTGGAATTGAATTCAATTTCTTATAGTCATAGGATGGAAGTCCCCAATAGGATTGAGGTCCCCCTTTCCGTACTACCAACCTTAACATTTTTTAATTAAATTAATTTTTTAACTAATTAAAAAATTAAATTTTTTAAAGATAAAAGACTACTTTCTGAATGTTGACTAAAGAACCAAAAGCAGTCTTCTTTTCTTATAAACTCATTATTTCTTTAAACACTAAAACCTTCTAACTTGTGACAAGCTCACTTCAGTTTCTGTAGGTTAAAAGGAGCAGATAAAAGATCCCATCTGAGACAGTTGACATTTTTTTCCCCTCTCTTGGCTGCCTTTTTATTGTCTTGCTGTTGTCAAAAATATCAGTAAATATTCTATGAAATCAGAAGTATGTCTAGGTTTCAATTAACTCTGTCTTTCACCTCACCATGAGAAAATGTCCCACTTTTTCTTTGAGAAAACCACTAATCTCCATACTGACAATAAGAGTACCAGTTTATCTAATATAACCCTTTATAACTGTTTCTCTCTGAGTATCAGTCTCTCAAAGGCAGAGCCATCTATCTTTAGAACCCAGCACCAATCCTGGTACAAAACAGATTCTTAACATCCACATCTTGAGTCAGTTACTAAACAATCATTTAATGATGTTCAAATACTAGTCTTGCTTGATGGTCCTCAAATTTTGCTTTAAAAAACCCCAAAACCATGCTTTCTCTACCCACCTCCCATTTCAATTTAGTCCATCAATGATCTAACCAGAGAGTGAGTTCAGATTTGGATGTTCTCTGACTTTATAATACACTTGGAAAATCAAAAGACTTTCATTTTCAATCCATAAAGGGAGGTGTGACCTACAATGTAATCTGCAACTAAGCTCCGTACAGCTGAAGATGAGAACCCATCCCCCCATAACCCAGTGGGAGGGAAATCCAGGTTTTTCTCTTGACTGTTTACTCAAATACGAATTAAAGAGAAAAACTGTGGGGAGGGGGAAATCAGAGATCCTAATGTGTTACTGTAATATAGATTAATACTACTTACTTTCCTTTATAATTAATCAAGTAATAGTGTAATATTAGATTCAAACAGTTCCCTCCTGAGAATACATGGTAAGTGGGGCTTAGGAGGGGGCTCAGGATAGAAGACAGTGGATTTGTCTTGAAGCTGCATTTCCAGAGCAAAAGCACTATGTTTAGTTAGTGGCTTGGAGTGTAGTGGCTCAACTCTGGGGGTCACCACTGGATTTGGAAGAACACTTTCATATTATACGGTGGTTTACCCCAGGCAGCATTTGTAAATCTGCATTTAAATGCTTTCATCATCTACCAGAGAAGATTTCTGAATGGAGTGTTGCCTTTTGAGACATAAAAATCAATTAAAAATAGATACATGTCATAGACTGACAAATTCACTAGGTTACTCCATTGGTTTCGGCTACTCTGCTCTCGTTTTCGAGCTCTCAATATCAGAGGCAAATACAAAATGACTCCATTCAATAATCAAGATTCATTCCTAAATGCGCGAATGGAATTTCTGACTGCCGGTAAAAGATAATTTATTACTTAACTATGGAGATTCAGCCATATTTACTTTAATGCAAGAACAGAACCTGACATGCACCAGCGTGTATGAAATAAGTGATTAGAGTCAATACTCTTATTTTAATCTCCAATTAATAGATCATTTCTATCTTTGTTATCCTTAAAAAAAAAAAGAGAGAGGAAAAAAGCACCATTCAACTTATAGGTTAAAGAAAGATTTCGGTAGAAACAGAGATACATAGATAATTCATCTAATGAAAGAGTCAGCTGTCAGGACCTATTTCTCTTATCAGACATTGTATTCTTCCTCTATATTGCCATTTATTAAACATAGACTATCTGGGACTTTGGTGGGGAGAACATTTTTAGTAATCAATTCTCCTCGTATTTGGCTTTGATTACTACATCCAAACAAAGGAAAATTATTTCACATTCAAACAGAACCACAGGCAGAGGCAGGAGCTTGGTAATTTTTAGTTATCTATTTGCTTGATGCTTTTTCCAGCAATTTTGACTGTAATGACTATAATATCCATCTGTTTGAAATGGAAATTGGTTAGCAACTAGATCCTTTTTGGATTCTTACAATATCATCCACCTGCTTTGAATGAAATATGCTAGCTAAGGCTCTGATGAAATATGTTTTAGATATATGTAAGATGTGATGGGGTGTCATTCCGCATTCTTTCCTGTCTCCTTCAAGGGTGCGTTCCTTGATCTGGGAAGCTGGGAAGGTAGAAACTACATTTCCCAGAGTTCCTTGCAGTTAGGGTTCCGGGCACAGATCAGGTTCAGCAGGGAAGATAAGCTGGGAGAGAAGGGAGGGAGAGAGTATATAAAAAAGATATGTCTGCTAGTTTGTTTTGTTGGTGGTGGCTGTGTTCAGTTCCCTGCTTCCTGGGTGGAGTGGCACTTTGTAGCAGCTTCTCTGATCATTGTGTTCTTTAAGGTCAGCAGCTCCAGAGGTGGCCCTGATTCTCAGCCTCCACAAGGCAGCAGTGATGGCAGCAGATCCCCTGCCCCTAGCCCCGGGGGCACCCAGTTCAGCTGTGTTGTCTGGGTGTCACCCTAAGAGCCCAGCCTGGATCCTCTTCTCCCCTTTCACTGGCAACCTTTTCTTCCAACCTTCTTGTGAGCGCCTAATTCCCATATGAAACCCCATTCTGCTTCCAGTAGCTCAGATAGTTTCCATTATCCGCAGCCTCCCTGATCCATGGAAGAAAGGAGAGACGAGGGCATTCAGTGCACAAGGCAGCACGTCTGCCACCTGAGGAGAACTGCAAGAAGGAAAAGGTTGTGTCCGTCTGAGACCTATGGTTACCCATGAAGAACAGGAAGGTCAAGGGCTATATGATTCAGAACTACCCAAATGCGGCCAACATTGTAGGGCCTCAGGTTAAAGCCAGAGCATAATTATAAAGGCTGAGAAATCATTATGGGGGCCTGTAAAGAGAGAGAGAAAAAAAAAACATAAAGGAAAAAATGGCAAAGAGGGGAAAAGAGAAGGAAAAAGAAGGGAACAGGGAACAAGAGTGAATAAAACCAGGCATATGGTGGAGAGACTCAGATGCCAGATTCTTCACTCGGTTTGCCTGGATGGTGCTGGAAAGCAATCCACCAAGGAGACACGCTGCTCCCCACCACTGCCCGCAGCCTGCATCACAGCTTCTCAGAACTGGGCTCAGGCTTCCCCTATCCAGACTCAGGAGGCCTTTCCATTGGCGAAATGCAAGCAAATCAGTCCTGAGAGCTCTCAGATCTATAGATTCACCCTGGATCAATATATGTGTTTTGTGTACGTCCAGCTCTCCTGTATACAAATACAGGACAAATCAATTTGTATCTATGCATACAGGATGGCTGGAAATATGTAAAGCACGTATATTAAACACAAATCTATTAGATTTTGAAAAAGGAAATTAATCCCAATGGTTTTAAAGTCAGACACTTAGTAATGCAAAGAGCTGACAAACTAGTCAATTAGGTTTAGGTTCTGATCTGCTTAAGAAAATGATTGTAAATATTTTTATAATTCAATAGAGTAGTCTCAAAGCCTAAGGTAAGATGTTTACACAGAACAATTATGAGTTCTATTGAGGTTGTAATCCTTGATAGAAAAGAAAATGAGTCTCAACAGCAGACGCCTATGTTCCAGCTTCACTGACAACATTGCCCCTTCTTCAAAGATCCCTGTGCTCTCCTCGGCCCGCCCCTACAGTACCTGAGCGTGCAGAGTCCCCCTATAGTACCTGAGCATGCAGAGTTCCTCTAATAGTACCCGAGTGCACAGAGTCCCCCTACAGTGTACCTACTGTGGGGGGTCTCTGCTGGGGCTCTTCCTTACACATTAAAGGATCTTCCTTCCCCCAAGAAAGGATCTCCCTTCACAACCCCAACATCACTGCAGGAAGCAAGCATTCCTGACATCCCTCCCATACTAGGTCAAATTCCCTGTTTCTGCCCTTGACATTTTTCCTGCCTTGCACTGAGCACAAGTATAATTATAGGTTTACCTATGTATTAGCAGCACACCTGTGTCCCATGGGCGGTTAGGGCTTTGTTTCTCACAATTGCTTTCTGAAGGCTGAGTGTGGTGCCTTACGTCCCCAGGCAATGCTGAACAACTGAAAAGCTGACAGAATGGTATTGCTGCCCCATCCCCGAAGTCCAATACCCCAAAATGCGTAACTGCCCCTGGGGAAACTTGGAATTATCATCATTTGAGGAGGGCTATAACTACTACGGCATAAACACAAACATGTTTAAATTCTATTTTACAATTTCACTTGGTCATCTCATCCTCCCCCTACTATCTCATCATTATTTTCAAAAACCACCACCCGTAACTTCTTTAGAGAAGCCAAAGGCCTAAGGTGGAGGATATGCAAGTTGGACAGGGTGAGTTTCTAGCTCCCAAGGGACACTAATCCTGGGAGTCTAGCCTATACTATAGTGTATACTAGGAGACCATACTAAGTGTATCAGGACAGGAGAATGACCCATTTACCTGAATATTCAGTGTTCCTGGCAATTATACAGCTACCCCTCCACAGCCCCCAGGAGATGACATCGAACTCAACACATTTCTTCTTGTAGGACGGCTCACAGTGTGCTGACTACATGCTCGGCATTCCTTACAAATCATTCCATTTGCTTCTCACAGCCACGTGGGGAAGTCTCATGATGGCCACTTCACAGATGAGGAAATGGCTTGGAGATGGGATTCACTCCAGGTGATCCAGTGTGGACTCTAAATTCCTTCTCTTGAGGGGTTAGAAGTTTGCCTGGATGGGAAGTAAGTACCCAAAGTGAATGATGTCAACTCCTTTCGGATACCTCTCAGCTAGGGGCTTGATGCTACTATGTGTGCTCTTACGGCATCAAGAGAAGAAACTCACAACAGCTGAAGGGCCTTCGGTTGGCCACTTAGCACCACTCTGCTTGCAGACCTTCTAGGGCCCAAACTATACCAGAATTGGGCTCCATTTTAATTCCTTCAGTCTGTTCTTATTTCTTTTTAAGACTGATTGATTGATTGATTGATTAATTGATCTAGAGACTGTGAGTCAGGGGAGAGGCAGAGGAAGAGAATCTTCAAGCAGACTCCCTGCGGAGTGTGGAGTCCTTCCTGGAGCTCGATCTCACAACCCTGAGATCATGACCTGAATGGAAATGAAGAGTCGTCAGCTGAACGAATGAGCCACCCGGGCGCCCAGGGTCTGTTCTTAAATAAAACCCCAGCATCTTAATCCTTTCATGCTAGTCTTAGAGTGCTTTCTCATTTACCTGTAAGTAGAAAGGTAAGATTGCCCAGACCAGTGCTGACAGCCTCATCTCAAGAATGCATCAGACCAAGAGCTAAATCACAATGACAGCTTGACTCAATTCCTATTTAAAATACACATCAGAGCATCACCATGCAGTAAACACAAAGACTTAGCTGCACGTTTTTCTCAGCATTAAGGTCCTATATATTGGCAAGCGGGTCCGGTGCTTTGTGCCTTCTTCGAAGCAGTGATAGAGCCTTCATCAAAATGTGTTCAAATTTTGGATACTAGTTCTCTAAAGGTGCCTAAGAATTATTTACAATGACATAGCCTAGAAGTTTTCACGTATCCACCTGCCGGAAATACCATAAGCATTAATACCTTCTTTAGAGTCCTCCTAATCCCTGGTAAGATTTGGCTTTAGAAAACCCACATAAACAGAGACCTAAAATTTACTGGGAAAGCATGTCTGCCTCTCCCACTTGGAAACAGAATTAACCATGCATAGTATTATCAAACTCATATCCTGCCGGTAAGTACAATTTTATTAAAAACTTGAACTGCCTTGGTGATTTGGATATATTAAAACACACACACACACACACACACGCAAAAGGACAAATTATTTCCAGAGGACATCATTACAACAATCGAACCTTTCTAGAGACAGGCTTTCTTCTGAACTAAAAGAAGAGCCTATAGAGAACTCCCTTCTCAAATCTGACCAAATGCATTAAGAAAGCAGTAGCTTCTGGAGTGGTTTCCTTAGTGAGGAGACGCTTTCCAGCTTGTCCTTTAGAAGAAGGTATGTGCCATCAGTGGCCCATCAGGAATGAGTCACCTTCATTCCTCTCAAATGATCTTCCCCTTTGAGCTCCTTTAAAAATCCTTCACCAGCACTGGAGTCCTTTACACTGCATTTTTGGTCAGGCATCAAGGACAGAAAAACCTACAGTCCTCCCTTCTCTAAACTTCAGGCCAGATTAACCATTCATGAGCCAGTCATGTCAAGGATTCCATACGCAAATCAGTCCCATGAGGGATTCTACATGTAACCACTGAAAGGAGTTAAATGTCAACCATTGCCTGTAATACTGCTAAGAACCTAAACCTCAACACGATATATTTTCTAGCTCTCTGCCCACATGTTAAATGTTCAATACACATTTAAATTCATGCATACCAACGGGTGTAAAGCGTTGCGGGTAGATGTTTACAGCCTTACCCTCTTTCTACAGAAAGCGTTTGTATGCTTACGATATTCACCACGAAGAACCCAGGTAATACCATGAGATACACCTACGGCAAATATTATGCAAATCCTACCATCTCGTTTTGAAATTCCTTCTTAAACTGTATTTTTGTTGTCGGCTTTGACTATTTCCGCAAGTTCTTTCAGATCACCTGAAACATATTCTGATAAACTTTCAGGTTTTAAGTTATCTTAGTTCACCGCCTCCTGCTAGTTAAAAAGCAGTTTCCAAGTGGTAGCTTCTAAAGGGAGAGAGACGCGTGTATTCCATGAAAACACGAATTCATTTTCACCTTTGAGACACTAAACATGTCCCCTGCAGCTCTTGAGCTCTGATTTATCCGGCGTTCGCATCTGAAGCACACCCCGCAACCCCCTACGGCAGGGCAGGCTCGCCCGTTTTGGTCACGTCTAAGTTTTCAAGGTAAACAGGTCACTCTCGGCGACCGGAACGGCGGGGGAAGAGCACGAACTCACCTAGGCGGTCAGACCCCGGGCGCGGGGACCCGAGCGCGCGAAGCGACCCGTCGCGCCCCCTCCTCCGGGTGTGCTGGGGGAGGGCGGGCGCAGGGCCGGCAGAACTGGGGTGGGAGCGAGGCTCGCCGCGGCTCCCCTCTGCAGACTATTGTCCGCGCCACGGTCGCCGGCGCTCTCTGCACGGTATGGGGGCGGGAGGCTCTAGGGAACCGACTAGTTGCAAGGCTCTCCCGGAGCCGGGGAGAGAGAGCCGCTTTTGCATCAGAGCCGGGGGCTGTACCTGGTGTAAATTCCACCCCTTGACCTATTTCAGAGTGTGAGAGCGAAAGCAACCGGGAAAAACAGACGGAGCGCGCGCGGGGGAGCGGGGCGCCGAGACGCGCGTGCCCGCGTGGGAGCGCGCGCCCGCCGTGCCTGGGCTTCCGAAGTTACCGCGAGGGCCCCGGAGGCCTCCCGGGTCGCGGCTCGGCTCGCAGAGATCGGGGCTGGCCCCTCCGCCCGCTCCTCCCGCCGCGGCCCGGGGCCAGGCTTCGGCCGCCCTCCTACGCGCGCGCCGTGCGCGGGAAACGCCGTTCCCGGGGCTCGGGGGCCTCGGCGCGGGCGCCGCGATAGCCGCTGGGTGACCGCCCACGGCCCCCGGCGCGCGGTTCCCCGCCCCCATCGCCATCCCCGCCTCCCCGCCCCGCCCTCACCTCTCCCGAGGCGGCGCTCGGGCTCCGGCCGGCGCCTCCAGGCCGGGAAGGCGGACGGCTTCGGAGGGGCGGCGGGCGCGGAGCGGAGCCCGGGGAGTGTCGCCTCCCTGCCCGGTGCCCTGGGAACGCCCCTCCCGAACGTGCCCGGGAAGTGAGGCTCTGCTACTCCCGCCCGGCCTGGGGATGGGGGTGACCTTCTTGCCTTCCTCCCAGGCTCTTCTCGTCTGTCTTTCCCGGCGTGGCCCGTGCTCCGTGGGCGAGGACGCCGCCGAGCGAGTGCACCTGGCCGGCGGGGAGCACGGCAACGCAGTACCTGGGGTGACAACGACGTGACGCTTTATCGCGTCTTTTCTCCTTTGATCCTTGCAACCACCTACTTCCGTGGAGATGAGCCCATCGGGTTTGTGGGATAATGGAAAATCAAAGGCATTAAGTCCAAGGTGCCGGTGCTAGAGCCTCCAGATCTTTTCACTGAAACAGGATGCTTAATCTGTTAAAAGAGTTTTGCAAAACTAGTCCCCATCAAAATAGCATCTATCAAAAGGAGGGAAGGGATTTAGGTTAGAAGTTTGTGCTGAAATCGGACACATCGCCTCCCCCACCCCCACGCACACCCCCTTGCTTCTGTGACAATAGGGTTTAACTACTCTCTGCCTTAGGGTGATAATCGTCAAACCCTATTGTAGACAACTCACTAATCATGAGAGGCCTGAGTACTTTAAAAAAAAATGCATGTTCCCAAAATTGAAAAATCAACATATTTAGTAATTGCTCTGTTGCCCTTCGTGTAAGAATTTGGTGTTTCTGATTCCAAGCAGGAGGAAGGGAACTTCATGTTGAGCTGTTTTCCAGGCGTGTTTTTTTGTGCGGACCTGACTATAGGGCTCGCATGGACACTGGTGTATTTGAGATGCTACTACAAGGGCTGGTGGAGATCAGCATACATAGTTTGTGATTCTGAAATAATTTGGTAGTGCAACAGTGTATTGGGGTAGGGAAGGGAACCTCTGCTTGGGTATCTTTATCACCATGCTCAGGATAAATGGACTTTTCCTTTTTCTGTGGAACGCTGCCTTTTGCATTTAAAAGGGGAAACAAAAAATCATGAGCCTGATTTTACATGTTTTTCTTGAGCTGGATGTCAGCCCACTAAAGTGCCACTGCTCACTTTTATTTCTATTCAATGGAGCTATAAATGCAATATGTCCTTGGGTGCAAGATCTATACTGGATACTGGAATGTTCCTTGCCATCTTCTGACAGTGTGGCAGAGAACAAGGCATACCTCAATTAGTATAGTGACCTGCACATAATACATGCCCAATAAATATTTGTCAGACAAATGGGGTCTCAACAGACTGTGATAACTACAAAAGTGGCCTGTTTTAAATTCTTCAGGAAAGCATGAGAGAAATCGGTTATAGATGATGTAGTCAGAGAAGGCATCCTGGAGGTGGTGACAGGTGCAGAATCTTGATATGGAGAATCAGCTAAGGAATGGAAGTAAAAATGTCTGTTTATTATGCTTTTGAGATGTGGCAGAGGCAGAGGTTCTTAACAGTTTGTAGGTAATAGGTTCATATAAAAATCTGAGAGAAGCTTTGGAACTCTCCTATATAAAGAGCAGATGTAAAAGGATTTACATACATTTTCTGGAATTTCAGACACTGGCTAAAGCAGATCTGTGGAATCCCTAGAGGTCTGTAGACTTGAGTTACCATTTCCTTGTTTGGAGGCAGGAAGAAAAATAAAAAGATTATTCTATTTTAGGCCATCATAAGAGGCATTTCCATGGCCACCAATGGCATTTGGGTACTGACTGAGGAAATAGAAAGAAAGTATGCTCTAAAGGAAATTTGTACACTAGAGAAGTATAGCTAGTAGCTTGAAGCTAGGACATAGTATTTGTGTTCTTTTGGTACCTGAGAATTTCACTTTCATCTCTCAGCAAAAAGATAAATGAAAATATGACTGTCAAACACTGGCTGTTGTCGATGGCAGGTGGGAACATGGAGGGAGAGGATGGCCCAGGTATTGGATTATCGTCTCCTTATTTGAGATGTTGGATATTTATCATGAAAAAATTTTTAATTAATTTTTATTCTCCAGTAGACATAACCAATTCTATGACATTTCTTAATTTGGCTTGTTAAAATAGAATTTAAAAAATATATATTTTTTTATTTATTTGACAGAGATCACAAGTAGGCAGAGAGGCAGGGAGAGAGAGAGGAGGAAGCAGGCTCCCTGCTGAGCAGAGAGTCCGATGCGGGGCTCGATCCCAGGATACTGGGATCATGACCCGCGCCGAAGGCAGAGGCTTTAACCCACTGAGCCACCCAGGAGCCCCTTAAAATAGAAATTTTATATTAAAAAATTTTGAAGGAATAATACCAGTATGACAGTGATGCCATACCCAAGATTCCAGTAGTCCTGCTTTATCCACATTTTCAGCTCTCGTGGTCTCAGTTACCTGGCCATCAACTGCCATCCAGAAGCAGATGTCCTCCTCCTGATGCATCAGAACATCAGTGGTCACCTGACGCTGCTTCTGGGCGCCGGGGTCATTCCCTCCACTTCCTCTCTGATCCCCGCCATTTTGTCATCTCACCTCGTCGTAAGAAGGATGAGTGAAGACCAATCAAATATCTTGAGACATACAGCCTTTCACATAACATCTATTACAGTATATCGTTATAATTATTCCATTTTCTTATTAGTTTTTGTCAGTCTCTTACTGTGCCCAACTCATAAATTAAACTTTACCAGAGACGTGTATGTAAGAAAAAACATAGTGTACATAGGGTTCTGTACTAGCCCCGGTTTCATGCATCCACTGGGGGTCTTGGAAGGTAGCCCCAGTTGAGAAGGCGGAATGACTGTATTATTAATAAGTAGAGTCTATCTAGAAGCAATAGGTCTTCTCTTACAGTTGATTATGAAGAGTATTGGTGATGGTCTTAATAGAAGTTAGACCACTGTGGAACATTTAGCAAGTATTCTGTTTCTTTTTAAATTTATACATAACTTCATTTTATATTGCTTTGTTAAATAAATTCCTTCATTATTATATATATTTATATATCACATTTTACATTCCATGTATTGTATATAAAATAAATATAAGTGAATATATTATATATAATGAATGCAAATACATAAAATATGTAATGTGAATGTAATGTGAATATATAAATATGTATGATATTGTCTGTTATATGTTATTATGTACTATGCTATGTTATTATATGTGATAATTACATAGCTTAATTACATGGCTTAATTACATAGCTTAATCAGCTCAGTTCCTTTATGAATTAACTCAGGGTCTGGCTTGTGCCTCTTGAGGAGCAGATGGCAGGCCAAGGGTCTCTCAGGTTCTGTCCTATGCCCTTTGGAGAAGGGCAGTGACAGGGCTCCTCACACATGGGTAACAAACTTCCCATCACATGACAAACCCAGCAAAGGACTCATGTCCATTTAAAGGATTTGTCTAGTCTGTCCTGTGGCCTGTGAGACGATGGCTGGGAGCATGCTGCCAGATAGACACCTGCTGAAGAGGATGAGGCCTGATGAGATCTTTTCCTGAGTGTCTTAGACACAAGGCCTGGAGTTGAACCCAGGCAGTGGGGCCTCCAGAGCCTGTGTTCTTAACCACTCTGTTTACCGCCCCTAGAGAGGCAAAGACAGAGTTAAACTGAGCCAAACACATGACCAAGTTACATTGGAGCAGCAAGGAATGCCTTGACAGCTGAGGAACTCACCCTACCCTACCTGGGGCTGCATTTCCTTGTAGACCTTCCAGAACCTTCTGATTGCTTGTGGCTGTGGAGAGCACTGCTTGTTCTTCCCTACTTTCTCGTGTCACTTCAGAATAAGTAACTGATATCCATGTAGAGAACTGTTCCTCTTCTTTATAATCTGAATGAGCACAACTGTATGACAGCATCCTGGCCGTCCGTGGCACCACCGTGACAGGGAGGAGAGCTCTAACGATCCTCTTCGTGGCTCTGTTTTTTTAGTGGTCTTCTTTTCCTATAGAAACAGAAGAGTTCTTCTTAGAGATGTCATTTGAAAACAGATTTCTGCTAATCAAATCTCATTTGTTAACTGAAAATCTTTCTAGTACAGTAAATCTTTTTTCCGCAAAAAATGACATTTGTTTTCTCTGCACCATTCTGAAAATTATATCCAGAATTTACCGTTATTATTTTTCACCATTGATATAATGGACACGTGGGGGGCAGGAATCTAATAGATCGATAAATCCTAAAACTGTATTATTTCCCTTCTGTTTGAGATCCAATAGCAGCTCTGCACTGCTTTCTAAATACCACATGTCCCAGAGAACAGGCCACAGAGCCCCTCACAGCTTCGCCCCGACCTACCTCTCTAGAGATTTCTCCAGCTTATTCAGCCCTCAATTCCACACCTCTAATTTCTTAAGTTATGGCATTTATGTACAAATGCATGTCCGCTATTTTCTTTTTTTTTTAAATAGAGGAACACATTTTATTATTATTTTGCTATATAATATATTAGTGAATATACTCAATGCATTTTCTCAAATGGCAAATGAGACACAAGATAACATCTTTTCGATTCCTGAAAACCTCAGTATCATCTGTCTTTTGGAGGATCGTTTCCTACGACATCTATGATACTGTCCATGAGGATACCAACGGTGCTTCATAGTAAAGAACATTTTGCTAAGTTGTTCTATCACAGGTCATTGCTCAAAGTGCATTGTTTTTCTTCTACTCTGCTTTTCAGTACTTGGTCATGTGTTTCTTCATTATTATGCAGAGGATCTGGCCGAGGGATAAGTTGTGTATGTTCCTATGGAATGTCCACAGAAGGGTGGTCGCACACTCTCATCCTGCCATCAGATGTCAAAGCGAGCTCTACTTTGCAATTATAGTCTTCTGGTAGAGAAGAATATGTGGATTCATGACAAACACAATATAAAGCTCCGGTTTGAATTGGAAATAAATATTTCCAGATAGTTCTGTTTGATATCACCCATTTTACTGCTGCTAACGCCATGGTGAATCAAGATGCTTATCAGGTAATATGAAAGAGGATGATCTGAAGAGAAACTGATTTTAAAATCTTCTTCAAGGTATATCTGTTTTCATTCCTGACAGCCGCTCACCACGAGCCCGCCATTTTACCTCTGTCAGCTATTTTCTTAGCGCCCGTGACTATTTATTCATTTGGTTCTCATTGCCTGTCACTGTTCTTAGCATTTAGTTAGAGCTTACTGCATTTATTTGAATTAATTAATTTGCACATATCACGATAAGCCTCAAACTATACCGCATGATACTTATGTAACTATTTTAGTCATGTCAGCTCTGGGTACCTGCTACATGAAAATCTCTGGTCTGAGCGCTTCTCTGTTATTACCATAATGGAGACTTACAAAAAAAAATTATCTTCCCTTCATTGCTCCTCCTTTCAAAGTCATTCTGTATTTTTGAGTGATTTTAACAAGCTTAGTATGGTAATATCTTGGTACATCAGAAAATGGGAGCTCTCAACAGGTAGAATTGTAGACAGAGATGAAGTGGGCTATGTGCAGATCACAGGAAGAAATTGAGCCATGCTTCCAGAATGATCACCGGAGGAGACTGGATATAAAACATTCTGACACCAGGGATAGAAAAGGCTTTGTGGCCTCGTTGGTTTCAAAGGATTCCCCATAATAAACCAGTCAGACTGGCCTGGGGATTAAGAAGCTCACCGCCACTGATACTATAAATCAGCACATCCTAGGGATGGAAGCAATAACCAGAAGCTATCCTTGGCATTTGGGACGAGGATGGCCGGGGTTCAGTACGCCCTCCACCTTGGTCCTAAACCGTTCACTTCCCCAGCCACTCTGGGGCCAACAGAGTCTGGGGTTGCTGCCTTTAACCAAAGAACTGGTATTCTCTAGACCCGAGGAGAATAGGGCCCCAGGCCTCCTTGGGGTAAACAGTGAATTTCCCAACATGGAGGGTAGGACAGTGTCTGATCTGATAGGGTTTTATGGGCCTTCTGTCTTCTGTCTGGCCTTCTGTCTTCCTGAATGGAAAAAATAGCCCTGCTCCAAATTGCAATACTTCTCAAGCACGTGTCCTTGGTTTTCTGCTTTTCTCTCTCTGTAGTCTTTCCCAGGACAGCTTCATCTACCTTTATAACTGCCAGCAGAATTTCTGTGTGGATGAATAAAAGATCTGCTTCCGAGCTGGTCTTCTCATAAACCTCCGGATCCACATTGCTGGCATTCTGCTTGACGTCTTTCTGGGTGTGGGGGGGACCTCAGTACATTTGCATCTGAGATCCTAGGCCCTGTTGACCTAAGCCAGTGACTCTGCTTTCTTCCTGGAAACCCTTGCATGCTTGGCTTCTCCTTGTCCTTCTTATCCCATTGGCAGCCGCCATCTGCCAGTGTTGCCTTTGTAATACTTTCACTTATCCACTTCTCTGTCTTCTTATTGTTTCTACTCTAGATGTTGATGTCCTATTACTTCTCACCAAGATGAGTATAGTAATTGTTAAATCTGGGCTCCTGACTTACAAGGCCATCTCTTCCTCAAAACCTTTTAGCTTATATCTGGAATTAATCTCTGTCCCGAGCATTCAGCAGTCTTTATGTATATCCTATATAAGATGCTTATCATAACTTTTATAAAAAGTACTTATTCATTCATTAATATATTCAACAAGTATTCATGGAACATCTATTATGTGCCAGGCACTGTGCTAGGAAAACAACAGTGAGCAAAATGGATAAAATACACCCCCATAGAATTTACGGTCTTGTGGGATGATGGCCAGTAATCAAATAGTTAATTAGATTGTTAAAAAATTAATCAAATAATTACAGACATCACGAAGAAAACGTGTAGTTCCCGGGTGGTTAATTTGGTGAAGCATCTGCCTTCAGCTCAGGTCATGGTCCCAGGGTCCCAGGATCAAGCCCCATGTTGGGTTCCCTGCTCAGCGGGGAGCCTCCTTCTCCCTCTCCCTCTGCCTGCCGCTCCCCCTGCTTGTGTTCTCTCTCTCCCCACCCCCTCTGTCAAGTAATAAGTAAAAAATCTTTTTAAAAAATGTGTAGTTCCCAGCTGAATCAAGTCCCTGAAAGGAAGGTTACAGAATGTCATCAAAACTCTTGTGTCCCATCTCTCCCTAAAGGGAACTCGGGAGATGGATTCATCCTGTGCCCTCAGAGGCTAGCCCGGAGCCATGACAATCCAGGTGTTTAATGAGCTTTTGTTGAAGGAACAGCTCCATCTCCTTCTGATGTATGAGTGTGTGACGCTTTCTGTATCACACAGCGATGGATTAAAATACCAGCAGGTGCTTCCTCGGATGTTGGTCTCAACATGCCGTCACTTAACCTATTTGTTTTTGTTTCCGTTACCACAGATCCAAGGGTCATCCATCTCCAAATGCACCCTGTTTCTCTGCCGGCAGGACAACATGTAAATTCTTGTGCTTCTAGCGATGTTGTCAAGAACTTTCTTTCTCACTCTCATCCATACAATGCTGCTCTTACCAGCACAAGCCCACCATCCTTCTTCCTTCTAATTTATAATGTTTGCCGAGGATGTAAAACAACCTTGTGCCTTTTGCGTGGGGGGGCACCTGTGTCATCTTCCACTATCCTTTGTGTCATTTTCCTACTTCCTCCCCATCTCTGGTGTAATGTGGGTATTTCTTCAGCGTTCTTCTTCTAATTTCTGCTTTGTTGCTCTTTCATAAGCTTCTGTTTGTAATCTTGTAATTTTGGGAGTCAGCTTTTAGCTGGAACAGTGAGTGACACATGTCTCCTGTCTGTTTCTCTCTCCCTCTCACTCTCTCTCTCTCTCTCTTTCACTGTGCTGTTGCATAATTCTTTTGCAAGAAGCACTCTCAGATACGGAATCTCAGGTATGATTTTTTTGGGATATGTGTTGTTTGCTTTTGGCTTGGAGTGGAGAGGAAATGGGAAAGATGACTTTTTTCATCATGGTAGGGAAAGAAAGACTTTAAAAAATAAATTTCAACAACAGGGAATGTGTTCTGTTAAAAAAAAATATCTAGCATGTAAAGAAAATACAGAGCCATGATTTTAAAGACAATTTAGTGACCTGGAAATAGAATATAATGCTGAATAAAAAAGCATTTTTTTAAAAGATTTTATTTATTTATTTGACAGAGATCACAAGTAGGCAGAGAGGGAGGCAGAGAGAGAGAAGCAGGCTCCCTGCTGAGCAGAAAGCCCGACTCGGGGCTCGATCCCAGGACTCTGGGATCATGACCTGAGCTAAAGGCAGAGGCTTAACCCACTGAACCACCCAGGCGCCCCTAAAAAAGCATTTTGATCACTATTTTGTATACATTGCATATTTACATATATGTATGGGGAAAATACAGGACATGTATACCAAAATGTTAATAGTGATTTCCTCTGGGTGATGGAATTTTCATTTTTGTACTCTTCTGTACATTTTTTAAGATCGTATTTATTTGTAAGAGAACAAGCTTAAGCAGGGGAAGGCAGGGGCAAAGTGGAAGGGAGAAACAGACTCCCTGCTGAGCAAGGAGCCCAAAGCAGGACTCAATCCCAGGACCCTAGGATTACCACACGAGCCCAGGCAGACACTTAACCAAATGAGCCATGCCCTTCTTTTATACTTTTTTTTTTTTTTTTTTTTTTTTAAAGAGAAAGGGATTATATGTAGTTTGGGAACAAAAATTATTCCTATTTGTAGCCACAACTCTGTCCTTATGGATTTCATTGATATTGTATCCCTGCTGTTTCCAGTCAAGTGTGTGAGAAGCAGTATCAACATGTGGAAAGCTGTCTTGTTCCTTTTATTTAATATTACTTTATATTCTCGAGTGCAGTAGTGCAAGTAAGTCTGCATGTTTTAAATACAGAATTCACAATACCACAGCATTCACTTACCAAAAAGCTACTCATGGTGAGGTCAAAGACACAGCCTATGTCCCCCATCTCGTACTGTAGCTCAGCTACTTGTCGTGTTACATTGTGTTTGTCAGGTAAGTAAAATGTTGCCTCCCTGGCTAAGTAGCTTGGTTGCATCTACCTATTAGTAATGGTAGTCTTGAGTTCATATGGAAGTCAGTTTTAGGAAAAATGGAGTAGATTCTCTGTGTGTATGTGTGCCTATCTGTGCCCTCTGTGTGTGTGTGTGTGTGTGTGTGTGTGTGTGTGTGTGTGTTCCTGGGGATTTGATAGGCTGGAGAAAAAGACAGGTGACTTTTGATGTGGTTGTTTTTATTTTTCTTTGATAATATTTTTGGAACCTTTGGGGTTACAACTTTTAAAAAAAAATTAGAATAAATTTACATTTAAGATTAGGTACTTATCTATGCTACCAGAAGTTAACTTACTGTAAAATAGTTTCAAAAACTATACAATAAGAAAACTTTATTAGAAAACTATTTGCAGTTGTCAAAGTACAATTATTATCTTCTGAGAACAAGCAACACAATAAATACCATGCTACACAATCCTAGTAAAAAACCAGAGTTCTCTAATCCTGATCTGAACGAAGAGCTCTGGATCTTAGATTACTTACCTGAAAAGTAAGAGTTAAATTACGGGATCACTGAGGGTCCCACACCATTCTTTTAAAAAAAAAAAAAAAAAAACCATCTTTAAAAAAGGTTTATTTATTTATTTGAGAGAGAGAAAGCGCATGAGAGCAGGGGCGGGGTAGAGGGAGAAAACCTCAAGCAGACTCCCACTGAGCACAGAGCCCAGTGCCAGGCTCCATCTCACCAGCCTTGAGATCAGGACCTGAGCTGAGTCCAAGAGTTGGATGCTCAATGGCTGAACCACCCAGGCACCCCAAAATGGAAAGCATTTTTCTTTGGATCTAGTAAGTTTTAAGTTAAGAAGGGATCTGGTGCCTTCTTTAACTTATTCATGTATAGTCAAGTCAGTTCTAAGAACAATGGAGAGTAGATCGAGTCGGAGAAATTTGAGCAGGAGCTTCCTGTCTTCCAAGCTGGATTTCAAAGTCTCGGAAGTGGAGTTAATAATTGGTAGTGCCCCTATTTAACTCATGAGAAGAATTTCTGAAGAACTTGAAGTGTGGAAGAGGAAAGAGACAAATTCTGAGAGGCTCTGGAGGGCCGACTCGGGCCAGCCGAAGTGAATTGTAGGGAAGAACACTTAGACTCAACAAGAGGAAGGTATTTCTGAACTTTGAGCTGCCTGAAATCAGGGCTACTTCAAGAGTTACACTTCTTGGGATGTCTGTGTGGCTCATTTGGCAGTCAGTGTCTGCCTTTGGCTCAGGTCACCATCTCAGGGTCTGGTCCTGGGATCGAGTACCACATCAGGGTCATTGCTCAGCGGGAAGCCTGCTTCTCCCTCTCCCTCTGCCACTTCTCCTGCTTGTGCTCTGTCTCTGTCTCTCTCTCTCTCTCTCTCTCTCTCTCTGACAAATAAATAAAATCTTTAAAAAAAATTAAAAAGTTACACTTCTTTGTCACTGGACAGGCAGACAAGGAGGCCAGCTCACTTACTGCTCGTGTTCGCAGAGGAAATCCGCACATCAGAGAAGATGCCGTGCAGAGGAACCTCAGAGTCCTTTCCAGAGCTGGGATTCTCTGATGTGCTGTTGATAAAGGGTGTTGAGCTGTGGCAGAACACAAAGTCTGTTCAGGTGTTTGGACAAAGAATGGGGCTGGTATTTTCACACCCTGGCCTTCGCAAGTCTAGTTTCTCCTTCCTCCCCCAGATGATTTCATCTTCTGTATTATGGGAATGACACTGGTTATGTCTGGAAACAGCAGTCAAGCCCAGATATAAAAGAACATGGGAAGGGGTCTCAGCCCATTATTAAGAACTTGGCTGAGGGCGCCTGTGTGGCTCAGTCATTAAGCCTCTGCCTTCTGCTCAGGTCATGATCCCAGGGTGCTGGGATCGAGCCCTGCATTGGGCTCCCTGCTCAGTAGGGAGCCTGCTTCTCCCTCTCCCTCTGCTGCATCCCCTGCTTGTGCTCTCTCTCTTTCAGCCAAATAAATAAATAAGAATCTTTAAAAAAAAAAAAAAAAAAAAAAAGAGCTAGGCTAAGACCAGAGCAAGGAATATGCTTTAGCAGCCACAAAGCCCCTGTGCCCAGGTAGTCAGGGAAAACCATGTCCTTGCTTTGGCATAAGACGGTGCTCTTATTGCTGACCCGGAATTTGTACTTCCTTTTTCTCATTTAACGTGAAAGAAGAGAAGGAAATAAAATAGGCAAATAAAGATAATCAGTAAGAAGGTGATTAAAAGCATTAAAAAATCCAATTGAGCAAGCCAAACAATCACAAAAAGCCCAATTAGAATATTTGGGTTTGGGGGGTTTTCTGTTGTGTTGTGTTGTCTAAAAGCAAAATTAAATAGCTATCACCCAACAAGAATAATGAGCCAGGGGAAAATGTCTTTCTAAGGGGAAGATTGCAGGTGAAATGGCCTGGAGGTTAAGTCACTGCCAAGGGTCAGACAGGTAGGAAAGCCCTCTGCCCGTGCATTTTCTACTGCTGCAGGACAGAATATGCCCGTCATTTCCAACAGTGGCTCTTCCATCCCTGAGGCAAAAGCTTTCCCACACTAACTATTCTGACTACAAACACGCAAGTGTAATGTAATATCGGTAGCCTTCCCTCATGAGCTCAATTCTTTCTGATCAGAAATCAGATTAGCAGAAGCGGAAGAGGACGAGATAAGAGCAATGTCAAGCACAATTTTCTGTATCCAAACTGAATGCATGTTAACAGAATCATCTTCACATGAGAGTTAACTTGACTGAAGAAATGTTCATCTGAAAGAGAAAGTCATCTTGCATGGAAATAAAAGTAAACTTTTTTCCCCCAAAATTCAATTTATACCTAATACGCGGAATAGTATATATTCGATTTATACCTAAATTCATAAATTATAGTATATACATAAGTTCGGTGTATTAAAGCCTCAGCTTTGAAGAAAATCTGAAATGGCTTAGAGTTCTTTCTAGAGCTCTATATCTCCAATGGTCAAGTTCAACTGTTAAAGTTTACGTTAGAAATTATTTGGAATTATTCCAGCACATATTGATTAAGGCTCCAGGTGCATATTAGAGAAACAAGGGGAAAACAAGGACTTGAAATCATATTTTAGTTCTTTACCATGGAGCTATAAAAATCTGAAAGCAAACAAAACAAAATTATTTGCTTCTTAGGGGATTAATTTTTAATGTTGCTGGCCAATTATACTAACATAAGAGTAAAGCAAAGAGAAGTCTTCCTGTCTTTATGAGAAAATAACATAAAAGAATCCCATAGTGTTAATAAAGTAATTATGTGTGCGTACTAAGTTTAAAAGATGTAAAGCCTTTTTGAGATAATAGAGAGCATGTGAAAGAAACAAATTTTTAGAAGATCCGAAAATTTAGAATTATTTGAAAAACAAAACAAAATCCATAACTGTACCAGTTAAAGACATCATTTCTTTTTAAGATTGTATATTTATTTGACAGAGAGAGTGAGCATAAGCATGGGGAGCAGCTGGCAGAGGGAAAAGGAGAATCAGGTTCCCCACTAAGTAGGAAACCCGCTGTGGGGCTTAATCCCAGGAGCCTGGGATCATGACCTCAGCAGAAGGCAGAGGCTTAACCGACTGAGTCACCCAGGCGTCCCTAAAGACAGCATTGTTAACATTTTGGTGCATTTCGTTCTTGTCTGTCTCTGTCCATCTGATGTTTTTAAAATAAAAAAAAATAGGATGATATTATATCTATTTTTTTGCTTTAAATTGTATCTTTGTGCAACATCTTCATTTTGTTAAGTCGTCTCCAAAAACATTGATTTTAACATTGTCATCATATCTCATTTTTAAAATATGCATCATGGGCCGGGTGGCGGACACAGTATAATGAGGCATTAACTCCTGTGATCTGCAGGAGAGCCCAAGGCAGCGTGATTATCATTCTTGCTACCGTCCTTCTTTTGTTTGTTCACAAATGAGGAAACTGAGGTATGGGGGGTAGAGTAACTCAAAGCCGATATGCGATGAGGCTGTGCCTTGAGACAATTTGCTTCTAACTCTAACACCAGTGCTCTCAATGATGACAATAGACCATCCCTACATGAGAAATGGAAATGATCCAAGTACATGTCAAAAACCATTTTTTAGCTTGTCAAGCAATCAAGTAATTACCTGCAGAAGTCTATGGGATAAATCACTGTGCCTTGATCCGGGTTGTGGGATCAGCCCCTATGGGCCTCCACATGGAGGGTGGGACCTGCTTGGGATTCTCTCTCTCCCCTTCACCCTCTGCCCCTCCCCACTCCTGCTCAGTGTGCACTAGCACACACACACACACACACATTCTCTCTCTCTCCCTCTCTCTTTCTAAAACAAACAAATCACCAGACAGCTTTGCGAACTGCACCCTTCCTCAGAGAACAAATACTTCTCTCTGGTCAACATCTTCCATTTTCTTTTTCACAGCTCTGAGTTTTAAATGGGCAATACATTGGTCTCTGTGTCGGGGAGTACGATAAGCCTACCCTATAATTAAATATGGAAACCCAGTGAACACAGTCTCCGGTTTTTTATAGTAATAGGACATGATTCATAAACTGAAATCCTATGAAGTGTTGCTGTGTAATTTGGCACTTACCATACCTCACATCGTGTTAGTCCTGATCCCGGCCTCAACTGTCAACCCCTTCAGTAGATTATATTATTTCTTGCATTTCTGAATCTAGCACTCCATCTTGCAGAAGAGTTATTCAACATTTGCTTGCAATATGCATGATGGTGATTCTGTTGAGTGTAGCAGTTCTTTAATCCTAAATACTTAAATGCCAACCAGTGGTCCCTTTATGTGAATTAGCCTTTATAGACAATCTTGAGTCTAGCAGAGATAATGCTTATTGATCAACAAACCAGCTCCATTTATCTGCTTGGCACATGGGGCGAGGGGACTGCCTCATTTTCAGCCCAGCCTCATTTTCTCTTAAGCAGGACCATGTTCCTGTGACTTAATTCTGGCCAAAAGGATGTGGACAGAAGCGATGTATGCCTTTGCAGTGTTGGTCCTTACTCCCTACAGCCTCCTCTGTGACGTGACTTCTCTTTCTGTCTCTCTCTCTCTCACATACACACAAATGTACACAGAATTTGTATGGAAAACAGAACTCCTAGAATCATAGGTTCATGGATCTCCACACTAAACTTGACTGTGAGGCTTGGGTTGTTTGTGCGGCATCAAATATCCTATCGTGTTCATCGTGTACTGAGGTTCAGTGAAGCGCCATGCCAGAATGTGCTCTCCTACCGAGTTTCTCTTCCCTTGGCTCCTACTCTTTCTTCCACCTATGTTCCCTCCATCCATGTCCTCACACATTAAAAGCCTACACATGACTCAGCACAAATGTCCCTTGTTTGAAGCTTTGTTTCATATCAGAGACAGAATAGTTTTGCTAAGCTGTCACAGAGCTTTGTTACATTACCTACGTTCCTAGGTGAGTGTCGGTCGCCATTGTATCCCTAGTGCTTGGTGGGATGTTGGCCTTTATTAGCACCCAATAATACATGTCAACAAATGGATGGATGGATGGATGGATGGAGGGATGGATGGATGGAAGGATGGATGGATGGATGGAAGGAAGGATGGATCGATGGAAGGAAGGATGCATGGATGGATGGAAGGAAGGATGGTTGGAAGGAAGGAGGGATGAGTGGGTTTCATTTCTTCCACAGGTTTAACAGATTCTTTGTGTGAGGATCAGGGCTCATTTATCTTTACACTTCCAGTGACAGGCATAGAACTTGGCACACGGGAAGCACTTAATAAATGTTTGGGGAATGGCTAATGTGCCTTTGACAATGATAGAGGTGCGATTTTTTTTTCTTAGACGAGGTGTTCAGTGGAGTTTTAGAATTCTTCAAATATTTAATAACTTTCACAGATGGGAAATTTATCACTAAATTATTTCAAGCCTTCCATGATTCTTGGTTACCCTACACTCAAAGCACTTTTGAGCAGGAGGAAGTTCAGCTCTCATAAGCTATTTCTGTCTGACTGATGTATTTACAGAAGAGATAGTAATGATTCAACTGCTCTAAATCAATACCACTGCATGATTTCAGGAAAGACAAGGTTTTTAGAGTCTTCTATCATATATTCCTTTCCCTGAGTGGTTTCTGTAATTGATCACAGATTCTTGCTTGTATGCAGGTGGAAAAATGGGGATATAATTATTGGGGAGAAGTTAGGAAGCCTGCAGTAGGTAATGCTGGGTCTGCTACTGAAGGCTCAGTAATTAGCCCTATAAATAGAAAAGATAATACGACGTATTTTCCAATTATAAAAATCAAGAAATATATATCTCATAAGTAAGGTGGTGAAAATTACATGAAATTAATTATGGAAAATAGAGCCATTATCCAAAGTATAAACACAATCCGATTTCAGGGAACAGGACTAACCCTTGAAAATGCACATGGCAATGGCTGTGTTGAACAGCCCCAAATTATGCCCTGAAATGTGGAAATATGTTTCTATTGGCAAATATTACAAGGACAGCAAAATAAGCTTTTCCATTTTAATGGCACAACTAATATCCAAGTATTATTTCGGTAAAAATTTACAATAAGGAAGAGATACAGAAAAAAAAAGCCCTTTTCACAAACTCCTTCTCACCTCATACACTCTTCTTCCCAGAAGTAACCTTTGGTAAGGGTGCTTGTTGTCACTCTGGACTCCTCTGAGGTCACCAGTGCATGTTTGCCTATGCACACGTGACGGGTGCGATGGGGAGCCATTCTTCCCCAAATGCCCTGTGTCTGCATGTATCGTTCTGCAGCTCGTTTTATCTAGTCCACAACCCGTGTCTTGAAAACTCTGCAATTCGTACACGTAGCTTTGCCTCGTTCTTTTTATCGGCTGCTGTGGCCTCCGTTGTGTGGACTTGCAACATTTTATTTAAGAATCTCTCTATTGGGGCACCTGGATGGCTCAGTGGGTTAAGCCTCTGCCTTCGGCTCCGGTCATGATCTTGGGGTCCTGAGATTGAGCCCTGCATCAGGCTTCCTGCTCAGCGGGGAGCCTATTTCCCCCCTCCCCCTCTCTCTGACTGCCTCTCTGCCTACTTGTGATCTCTGTCAAATAAATAAATAAAATCTTAAAAAAAAAGAATCTCTCTACTGATAGAGATTTACATTATCTCTGACTTTATCATGATGAACTGCCATAACGAAAAAAATCATTGCATTTGTCTGTGCACGTGTATGAGGATCCCTGCAGACTGGAAAGCGAAAAGTGGACTATCTGTATGAATATCAAAGGATATTAAGAGTATATGTAAAATTTTGGTGAATGGTCCTCGATGCCCTTCCACAAAAACCCACCTATGAATTGTCCCAATTACAGTGTATGAGAATACTCCCTTGTCAATTCTGGACATTAAAAATCCTTATAATTTTTTTTTTGTCAATTTCCTGATTAAAAATACCTCTCATTGTTGCTTTCTTTTTTTTTAATTTTTTTAAATATTTTATTATTTATTTGACAGAGAGAGATCACAAGTAGAGAGAGAGAGAGAGAGAGAAGGAAGCAGGCCCGATGTGGGACTCGATCCCAGGACCCTGAGATCATGACCCGAGCTGAAGGCAGAGGCTTAACCCACTGAGCCACCCAGGCAGCCCTCATTATTGCTTTCATTTGCATTCCTCTAATTGTTCTGTTGCCATATAATAGTTATTTTGTGAGTTACTTACTCATTTTACTTTCTCTGATTTTACTGGGTTGGGTTTTTTTTTTTTCTTACTGATTTGGAAGAGACTTAGTAAATTCTAGATAACCCTTTGTTTGCTATAAATGTTGCAAATATTTTCTCCCAGTTACAAGTCTTTTTAATTTTGTTTCTATATCTTTGGTCATTTAATAGCTTTAAATTTTTAGGTAGTTAAAGCTAGTCATCTTGGGGCGCTTGGGTGGCTCAGTTGTTAAGCATCTGCCTTTGGCTCAGGTTATGATCTCAGGGTCCTGGGACTGAGCTCCACATTGGACTCCCTGCCAGGCAGGAAGCCTGCTTCACCCTCTCCCATTCCCCCTGCTTGTGTCCCTTCTCTCTCTGTCTCTCTATCTGTCAAATAAAGAAATAACATCGTTTAAAAAAATGAAAAAAAAAAAAAAACCCTTAAAACTATCAATCTTTTGAGCAATGGCTTCTGGGATTTGTATTTTTGCTTATAAAATCTTTGCCTATATTTTCTTATAATGCCTTTTTGTTATTGTTGCTGTTATGGTGCGTGATACGAATTGTGGACAACACAGAGGAAGGAATGCCTCACTGAATGGCCATACCACCCGCCTTCTAAACTCGCATATAATCAGAGTTTGGAAATGTGAGTCTAGTTCTACCAATAGGAGGTACTTAGAAAAGACTGGTATTTGGAATTGAGTTATTTTTTTTAAAGATTTTTATTTATTTATTTGACAGACAGAGATCACAAGCAGGCAGAGAGGCAGGCAGAGAGAGAGGAGGAAGCAGGCTCCCTGCTGAGCAGAGAGCCGGATGGGGGGATCGATCCCCAGACCCTGAGATCATGACCTGAGCCAAAGGCAGAGGCTTTAACCCACTGAGCCACCCAAGCGCCCCATGGAATTGAGTTATTGAGAGAGAGAGAGAGAGAGAGAAGTGCATAGGCATTCCTCTGCAGGCTTGGATCCTGGTGGAGGCAGCAACTTCTGGAAGCAGCAGGAATGTGCCTACTTCTAATAGATAGATTCCTGCTGCGGCAGCTTGCTGCGAGGGCAAAGGGGCGTGGTTCCGAGCCACAGCTGTGCTCATAGTTTCCTGATTGTGTAGCCTCTTCTTGCAGTTGACGCGTCATTCCCTTGGCTGTTTAGTTCTGTGGTGTGGCTTTGGTAGGCATTCCTGGAAATGCAGCCTGGAACCTTTTCTTCACGCACTCACTGTAACATTTTGTGAAATCTACATCCTCCTTATTAAATTCCTTTAAAATTTTTATTTATTTTAGAGAGAAAGAGAGAGTCCCCTTACATAAAATCTTTAAAAAAAAAAAAAAAGTGTGTGTGTGTGTGTGCGCGGGGGCGCCTGGGTGGCTCAAGCATCTGCCTTCTGCTCAGGTCATGATCCCAGGGTCCTGGGATCGAGGCCCATGTCAGGCTTCTTGCTCAGCGGGGAGCCTGCTTCTCCCTCTCCTTCTGCCTGCTGCTCTCGCTGCTTGTGCTCTCTCTCTCTCTCTCTCTCTGTCAAATAAATAATCTTTAAAAAAAATAAAAAGAAGAAAGAAGAACTATATTTTCCAAAATAACAACAACAAAAAATAATGAGAAGAGTGGTATTATTTTATATTTTTTAAAAGATTTATTTATTTATCTTTAGAGAGAGTGAGAGGGAGCTGGGGGGAGGTACAGAGAGAGAGGAAGAGAGAGAATCCTGAGCAGACTTCCTGGTGAGCACTGAGCCCAATGCAGGGCTTGATCTCACAACCCTGAGATCATGATCTGAGGCAAAATCAAGAGTCAGACACTTAACTGACTGAGCCGCCCAAGGGCTCCAATATTTTACATTTTTGAAAACTTCTTTAATGTTTGGCTTCATAAAAAAGAGTAGGATGCCTATATCTGCTTCTGCATCCAATCCACTGTGATAATGCTGTTTTGATTGAAATGTGTGAAAAAAAAAATTGGCCTCACACAGATGTGTAGTTGGGAAAGGAAAGTGTTTTAATAACATGTTCAGATAAGCGTGAATATTTTTCTTTGCTACTGCACCACAATTTGACATATAGTAGTTTTATGAGGTCAGTAAAAATGTGGAATCTGAAATGTTATCAATGAAATTTTTGTAGTCTAATTCATTAAAATCCATTGATCTGCCTTGCACTTTAAATAGAGTTTTATCCATACTTTTTGCAACATGATGCATAGGTCATCTGGCATTACTGAGTTATGTTGACCTTCCAAATATTAACACATTTCTTAAACAAAACTTAAAAATTCTACTCATTAATATCACCACTGAGATCATCAGAGAAATTCTCAAGTATTAGAAAGCTGATAAGGTAATATATGCAAATACATGTTCTCCAAAATTTTAATTTTCACTTAAAAGCTTTAATTTTATCATGAGCAATAAACATGGTCAGTTGTCTTCTTTGAAGTAATTGGTCTACTTCTTTCCATTTTTAAGAAAATGTTTGCCAAATACCTAAGTCTAAGTAACTGTAGTGTTCTATAATTGGTTCTTTCAAGTAAAAATACTGCTCCATGGGGCGCCTGGGTGGCTCAGTCGGTTAAGTGTCTGCCCTCAGCTCAGGTCATAATCTCAGGATCTCAGACTCAAGATCAAGTCCCACATGGGGCTCCCTGCTCAGTGGGGAGCCTGCTTCTCCCTCTCCCCATGCTCCTCCCCCCTGTTTATTTTCTCTTTCTCTCAAATAAGTAAATAAAATCTTAAAAAAAATAGTGCTCCATAAACAAAGTAGATGAGTTATTTTTAAAAAATCAAACTTTGCATTAATAGAGGTTTTTCCAGTTCAGAATCAAAGATAAGGAATTGTAGATCTGCACTACACATACTTCGTTACTGATACCTACATGTTGTAGCGCAGATTTCGGAGATTATCTTGAAGGACTGAATAATCCATTTATTTGACAAGTATATACGGAGCATCTGCCACATACCAGGTCCTGTCGTTCTTTTCCAAGTATATAAAAAAAAAACAAAGCCGTGAAGCTTAGATTTTAATGAGGTGAGGCAGATTATAAGCATTTCAGCAGATAAATACAATCCCAAATATGAAGAAAACTGAAGCACGATATAGACATAAAAAATGACAGAGGTGTGATCGAGGGGATAGGGTGAGGTAGGAGAGGCGATGGATGGTGAGGGGCAGCGCGATTTCACTAGGGTACTCAGGGGACGCTGCCTTGGCCTTCGGTTAGAGATATGTGTGAAGTGGGGCCACAAGCAAGGTAAGTTTCTGCAGGCTGCTCTGGGCACAAAGGACGGCAGGTGGTCTGGAAGCAGGGATGTTCTAGCGTGTTTGAGGACCTGTGAGGCCAGAGTGGCTACAGCAGACAGAGCAAGGAAGAGCGCGGAAGAGCCTGCTGCCAGATCACGTCTTGGAAGGACTTGGAAGGACTTGGATCCTATTCAAGCATGATGGTGCCCCACTTGTGATGGTACTGAGCAGAGTGGTGCATGAAAAAGGTTTATGTTTAACAGAATTGCTCTGGCTTTTGAGTGGTGAAATAAGGGAGTATAATGGGGCCTGGGGCTCGGTATCCATCCCTCCCTCTTTCTAGAGAACCTCCCCATTCTGCAGAGACGGACGAGAAGGCTAAAAACCACATCCCCCGTCTTAGAGGTTCTGCCAGTCAGATGCATTTGCATGAGATTTAGTAAGGGAAAGACCATGAGCCATTTGGTGTTTCTATTTTCCGCTGGGAATTATCATTGCCAGGACACGTGGCTTCTCCTGATCACGCTGGCTTTTTGTTTGCGGCAAAGCAGTGTAGTGCTGGACGCGTGTGCTTGGTAGCTGATGTGATTACGGAAGTGCTAATAGCTCCCTTGGTGGCCTGGTTCCGCAGGGGATCATCCAAGTTTTGACTGGGGGCTCAAACTGGCATTTGTTTCTTCATTCTTCCTACTGATGCTGCAAGCCATTGAAATGCCTTCTTGTAAATTTCTTTCTGCTAGGCTCACAAGATTAGATTCTAGTCTCCGCCTCCATAGAGGGAACCAAGGTGGAGATAGGAAGCCTAATTAGGAGGCTGTTTATCCTTGCAAAACAGATGAGGGTGAGATGCTGCAGGGAAGGGTGGTGAGAAGTGTTTAGTTCAGAATATATTTTATTCTGGGATTTTGATGACTTAGATGCTCAGTGAAAGAGACTGAGGTTGGTCAAGGATGATTACAAGGCTTTTGAACCTGGACAACTGAGTTAACTGTGGTACCATTTTCTAAGACGCCAAACTTTGAGGGTAGGCCGGGTGTGAAGGGAAAAAAATCTGGAATTTAATGATGAGCGTGGATATATGGTATAGACAGGTGAACACAAGAGATCAAAGTCTATGGGAAAGGCTAAAACTAGAATATATAAATGTGGGCATCATCAGTACGCAAATACTATGATGGATGAGATTGCCTGTAGTGCGTGTGTGGAGAGAAGAGAAGAGCAGGGGAGGGGGTGGGAGGAGAGTATGCAGAAAAACAGAACACTAGACATCAGAAAGAGGAAGGTGATTGAGCAAAGAGACAGAGAAAACCAGCAGTGAGGTACGCAGTGTCCATGCTCTCCAGCCAAAGACACCAGGGACATGACCATAGCTGAACAAAGTAGAGTTAATTACCCATCGCAGCAAGGGGAAACGACCCCCTTGGGGAACCACGGACATCTCAATAGGAGTATTAGAATGACTGTCTTATAAGACTTGGGCTTGTGTCCGGTGACTTTGGGGAGTGAAGCAAGGCTTTTTGGCTTTGATTAGCTGCTGTCAGGAAGGGAGGAGAATTCTATGATTAGATTTCTGAACAAATCTCTGGAGAAGAAGGGAAGGGCAGAGCCAGGGCAAGGCTGTCACTGATACAGAGGCAGCGGTCCCTTGGAGTAGCCAGGAGAGAGGATGTTTGGGGTTTTGTAGGTTTGGACAGTGTTCACGTGGAGGGGCTCTCTTAAGGCCGCATTATGAAGCAGTTCTCTTTCTTTGTTTTGATGCCTAGTAGTCACAGAGTGACCTTGTCTGAGGTTGATGTTCTATGAAACGGTTCATGTTCAAGGGGGAACACCAGGGCCCAGCTATGAATGCAGGTCCAGGTCCTAACTGCAGCAAGGCCTGACTGGCCACATCAGGCCAGCTCCCAGACACCAGGGGTGGCTTTCCTCTTTCTCAGAGGAGAACCAGGAGAATATGTTGTCATCAAAGCCAAGAGATCAAGATGATTCAAGAAGGGAAGAGTGACCAATTCTTTAAAACATGGCCAAGAGGTCTGGTTAGATGCAATGGAGAAGTTCCCATCTGACTTGGCAATATCGAGTTTTTTGGAGACTTTGACAAGAATTTGGAACGTTAACTGGATTAAAACTTAAAAAAAAATCTGAGTGCTTGTTTCAGCTATTTAAAACTAGCTATTTGACCTTGGACAAGTCAACTCACTTTTCTGAATCTCAGCTTTCTGTTTGTGGATGAAGAGGTTGACCTTAATGGTGCGTAAATCCCTAGGGAGGACAGTGTGGTGTAGTCTTTACTGTAGAACAGTGGTTCTTAAGCTTGAGCTTGAATCAGAATCACCTGGAGGGCTTGTTTTTGTTTTTGTTTTTAATTTTATTTTATTTTAGGGAGAGAAACAGAGAATGCATGCACGTGAGGGGAGGGGCAGAGGGAGAAGAAGACAAGAGAATCTCAAGCTGACTCCTAGCTGAGCACAGAGCCCATTGCGGGGCTCGATCTCACAACCCTGAGATCATGACCTGAGCCAAAATCAGGAATCAGACACTTAACTGACGGGGCCACTCAGGGATCCCTGAAGGGCTTGTTAAAGTACAGCTTGTTGGGTCCCACCCCTGGAGTTTTGACTCAGCAGGCCTGAGGTAGGGACTGGGAGTTTGCATTTCTAGCAAGTTCCCGCATTCGACTGCGGCTGCTACGGCAGGTCCGGGGGGCCATGCTAGTGACCCACTGGTTTGACAAAAGAGAAGTGGACTTCACTTCCTACGTCTGATATCTTGAGGAGGTCACCAAAGCTCTTGGAGTCTCAATTGCCCCAACTCTGTGAGTTTTAAAAGCTGCTTACTCCCACCCCTCGGCCTTGGCAGCCTCTGTCCCCACTCCACATCCCCTTTGAAGCAAGACTCCACATTTCTCCACAAAGCAAATTCAAGGTCAACTCTATTAATTTTTTTTTTTTTAAAGAAGGGAGTAGAGATGGAGGAAATGGTTTACAATGTGTTAACAAGTGAATTACCATTTTAAAATCCTACAAACATTCTTTTTCCATCCTGATACCTCTCCTCGGCACTAGCCTCTTGGTTTCCTCCCTTCATCCTTGGATGGGCTCCCATGCAACTTTTTCTTTCCCTTTTCCTCCACTCTTCTTATGCTTCCTCTCTTTCTCTGTTTCTCCTAAGCAGAGCTCTCTGCCTGGACATCTTCCCTATAAACTGTAGTACTTCTGCCACATCTCAAGTTCAGCCAACGTCGGGCTCTCAGGTGAACAGAATTTACACTGAGTAACACTCAAGGGATTTAAAAGGATGCAAACATTTAGCTTGAGTCCTCCAACAAGGTAGTAAGACCATCTACCTTTGTGGGTGTTTGGAGGAGTAAATAGATATGAAATGTCATGTGCCTAGCCTGGTGCCCGACATACAGCCTAAAAATCTGTTTTTACTCCTCCCTACTCCCAGATCACAATTTTTGTGATCGATGATTTTAGCTTTTTCTGTTACAAGAACAGTCTTTTTTTTTTTAAGATTTTATTTATTAATTTGACAGAGAGAGAGATCACAAGTAAGCAGTGAGGCAGGCAGAGAGAGAGGGGGAAGCAGGCTCCCCGCTGAGCAAAGAGCCCGATGCAGGGCTTGATCCCAGGACCCTGAGATCACAACCTGAGCTGAAGGTAGTGGCTTAACCCACTGAGCCACCCAGGTGCCCCCCAAGAAGAGTCTTAGAAAATATCTAATTCACAGTTGGGTAGCATTCCCAAAGAAGCAGTCTTACTCGGCCTGGTGTTCTTTGCCCTCTCGACATGGTTGACAAGGACTCACAAGTGGGTTCTGATTGCCTACACTGGTTGCCCTGGGAGCCGACCATTAGGCAACGGGCTGATGGATCAAAGTATAGTAAAGATAATCGAAAGCTCTTTTGATATATTTTCATTTCCATCTCACTGTCCTTATCAGTCCGTTCCTCCCCAGTAGCTAAGAGATGGAAAAGCTTAAACTTAATGTTCTAGCTTAAATTCAATGTTCCAAGAGCCTTCCAACCTGACAGCCAGTAAAATATTTAAGTCTATTAGTCTTTCGGTTCCAGGAATTTCACAGAGATGCTTCTGTCAGACGATTTCCAGCAAGGACATATTAAAATGCACTCATCTCATTGGTCCGTGAAGACCTTGACTTGGATACAGTTTGTTGGAGGGATTCAGCTGTCAGGTCAGGTACTTCTTGAAAGCCCTCATCAGCCAGCAGTTCGTTTGTGACGTTTGAAGTGTTTACTTGCCAGCAGAGAGAGGAGGTAACTATTGATTCAAGATATTGACAGTACTTGGCAGAACTCGGTACGCGGAACCCAGACACCGAAATGGATTTTTAACTTAACCTCGCTCCTCCATCTTCTCTTCAGCCCCCAGGTCTGGGGATATATTCCCTTAACAATCTGATGCTGAGATAATTTTTTAAAGCTGCACCTACCTGTGAGGGTTCTGACCCGGAATTTTTGGCTTGCCAAGTCACATCCAGCCACCATTCTGCATTATCTCTGCCACCCTCCAGTATCCCAAATACTGTTCCCTTCCTTGCCCTTCAGATCTGTCCCCATCTTCCCTTTGGAGACAGATCTGAAGACCTCCCTGCCTTTTTCATTTTTCTAGCCTCTGGAATATACAGCATAGGGCCTTGCACATGGTAGAAAGAACTCAACAAATATTTAAGCATAAAGGAGAAATCAAATACTGACGAAATCCAAAATTTGGAGCCCCCTGAAGGTGTTTACAACTTTGAAATAAGATTCCTGCATTTACATCTTAACATCTCAGGACGCAAGCCGAAGATTTTATGTAAGAATTTAAAACCAGCCGTGCCCTGTGATCGTCCATCTTGTTGCAGAAAACGTGGCGTCCTCAGAGACTCTCTTAATCTATCGAAATGTGGCCCGGCATTCAGAGTTACCTATTCTAGCTCTAGCTCTTAAATGTCACCTTTTCAAATTTAACACATTCCTCTCTTGAGTCCAGGGCCAACACATTTGGGACCAAGGGACATCCTCTGTTGGCCTTAAGTGAGGAAACTCAGTCCAGTCAGCATGCTCGTTGGGCCGTCAACCCAACTCCACATGTATAGTAAGCCCACAAAGATACATCTGTGTGTGAGCCTTAGAATCAGGATCCTTAAGGGATATGAAACTTCTAGAATATTACCCTGAAATCCCCTTTCATTCAAGGGCTGGATTAGTGAGGCATAATTTTAGCTGCATAAATCAGTAGTTATGAGGGCTAAGGAATCCTCTTAGCTAAGCTGTTTCTTTATTTCCCTCTTTCCTTCCTCCCTCCTTCTTTTTTCCTCCCTCCCTTCCTCCCTTCTTCCCTTCCTTCCTAAATCTGTAAAAAGGAACAAATAAGACTGTATTACTATGCCATGCCCGGAGCTGTATACATTCAGCGGGGGCATATCTCTCTTGTTATTTTGATGCAGTTTTTTCATTAGCAAATGACATAATATTCTGGGTTGAGTCCTCTGCCCAAGATTTCTATTAAGTTAATAGATGAGATTAAATCAAGGTAACTGAAAAGATTTGTAATCCCTTTAATGCAATCATTAATTTCTAAATCTAATTACAGTGACAAGCCTAGGGCTTGAGTCATCTCCCTTCTCTGATGGGGAAGTTTTGTACTGGGCAGGACACACATCTGAAATACCAGTGGTGTTTTCGGGCTTTGACTTCTATAAAACAGACTCCATGAAAGCAGCTTTGATGCCTATAGGTGTGCATAAGCAGTAACTTTTATGGAGATGATGGAGGGCACTTGGGGGAGTCTTGCCATCCCTTTCCCCATACTCTTTGTAAATGGATAGACAGATATACATTGGTAAAGAGAGTCCGAGCTGATACATGATATATACCATATATGTCAATATGCTGGAAAATTGGAGGCAGGGATGGGTTGTGGAAGGCAGTATAAACCCATTCTATTTCTCATCTTTCATATAAATACCAAATTTTTCATCTAGGAAATCAGCCAAGTATGAAATTGTGTGAAATTATGAAGTTCACCACCAGAAACACTGTCAAATATAAGCTGGAGAAAGGGGTGACTTCAGGAGAATGTGACTAGGCGGGGAGAATCTTACTTTCCATTTTAAAAGCTTCTAAATAATTTTAGAAGGTCACTCATCAATAACAGCTTAAATAAATTGCAGTACATCTGAACCAGGAAATACTACTCGGCCATTGGAAAGGGCGAGGTAAGGAAGGATGACCTGTCTGTTCTATAGGAATGATTCTGGGAGGTAGACCCAATGACCAGAATAGTTCCAGTATATGTAGATAATATGATCTTATTTATGTAGGGGGCAAAGAATCATACACATGGGATGCCTGGGTGGCTCAGCCGGTTAAGTGTCTGCCTTCGGCTCAGGTCATGATCCCAGGGTCCTGGACTAGAGTCCCGAATCTGGCTCCTTGCTCAGCGGGGAGCCTGCTTCTTCCCCTGCCTGCCCCTCCCCCTACTTGTGCTCTCTTGCGTGTACTCTCTCTCTGACAAATAAATAAAATGTTTAAAAATTTAAAAAAATAATAATGTACCTATGCAGAGGAACCTTTCTTCTAGGTCTGCCAGGATACTCACAGTTTGCCTTTTCTCCAAGTGAAATTACTATTTCTGCCCCTTCCACATTTGAAAGTGTCCCAGTTCCGACAGTCAATTCTGTGCTGCCTTCCCCTGCCTGTGTCCGCTCCGGTAGAAAGCCGAGTGTGAGGGTCCACTCCAAATCGTGCATTGGAGAAGTCACAGGGGAGAACTTTTCTTCTTTACTGACTCTGTTTCCAAATCAAATTTTACAGTGAGCATGTATTATTTTGTTTTGGTTTGGTTTTGGAATTTTTTCAGAGAAGGATTCACAAATAGTTCAGAAATACAGTCTCCTTGGGGCGCCTAGGTGGCTCAGTGGGTTAAAGCCCCTGCCTTCGGCTCAGGTCATGATCCCAGGGTCCTGGGATCGAGCCCCACGTTGGGCTCTCTGCTCGGCGGGGAGCCTGCTTCCCCCTCTGTCTCTGCCTGCCCCTCTGCCTACTTGTGATCTCCATCTGTCAAATAAATAAAATCTTAAAAAAAAAAAAGTTAAAAAAAAAAGTTTTAAAAAGAAATACAGTCTCCTCATAAAAACTCAAATAATGCATTTGAAACAAACTTGATCTCTCCCAGCCCGGCTTCTCCTTCTGAGGAAGAAGCTATCACCTCATAAACAAATGCTGTTTTTTTGGGTAAATGGTAACCGTCTGCATAGAGATTAAGTTTAGACCCTACAGAAAACCATGTCTGCACACGTCCTCTTTTGCTTTTTAACTATTACACAGCATCAGTAGCACTGTGAGCTTGATTTTGTCCCCCTAAAATTGATGTGTGGCCGTCCTAATCCCCTCAACCTCAGAATATCACTGTATTTGGAGATAGAGTCTTTAAAGAGGTAACTGAGTTAAAATGAGGTCATTAGGGTGAGGGTCCACAGAAGCAGACCTACACAGCAGTGAGCCACACGGAGGAGACAGCCATTTGCAAGCCAGGGAAGGAGGCTTGCGAAGTTCCCCAGAGCCGACATCTTGAGCTCGGACTTCTGGCCTCTAGAATTGTGAGAAAAGTGTGGCTGAAGTCATGCAAGGCAGGGTTTGGGGTACATAGTTACAGCAGCCTGAGCAAACTGATACACATAGTAACAAAGTACTGTAATTTATCTAGCCAATGCCTTGTTAGCGATTTAAGGTTTTTGGTGGTTTTTTTTTTTCACTTTTTTTTTTTTTGTGGCTCTTACAAATAATGCCACAGTGAGATTTCTTGTGCATTGTTCTTTGTGCACAGCTGTAAGACTTTCTCTTTGTGCACCTGTGTGAGATTTTCTCTTTGATACATATAACAGAGGGAAGTTGCAGAGTTGAAAGAATATTTGTCTTCTAACGCTTTTTAAATCCTGCTAAGCGGCCCACAGAAAATGTCCGTAATAATCATACGCCCACCGATACTCTAAGAGAGAATTTATTTCTTCACATTCTCTACTGTGTATGATATTACTCATTTTTTAAAGTTGCCAAATTTGGAAGCAAAAAAATTCAAATTTGGTCTATATTTTTATTATATAAATTTTCCCTAAATGTTTGATGATTGTTGATTTTTTTTTTTTTTAACATAGTGAGTTTTGTATTTTTTAAAAAGACCATATCCTATCCATAAGGATTGTCAGGGAGGGTTGGGGTGGGCCGCAGGATCCTGAATGCCAGTCATAGGACTTGTGGACACGAGGACAGGTGATTCTGCCTTGTGCTCCTTGGTGCACATGGGAGACAGGAAGTGGTTAACTGGCCTGAAGGCTCTTTTGCTGTTCCCCAACCATTACCTTGATATTTGCCCCAACGCTGCCTCCAGCTCTCCGATTAACCACCTCAAAGTGCGTTTCAATCCACCTTCCCCTGCAGTGCTCTCTCACTTGTATTTCAGGCTGTGATTTTTTGGTCCAACATCCCATCTCCTTTTAGGGGTTTTTCATACTTTCTGTTCAATTGAGAGCATACCAACTTGTTTTCTGGACACATTAAAAAATACACACATGCGCGTGCGCACACACACACACACACACACACACACACTTCAATCTGCCGTCTTTCCCTTATCTGCCTGTAGGGGGCAACTCCATTAGGAGTGTGTTTGAGATGGACAGAAGATAGATACTGATTTCAATAATTTCAGGGACTGAAAAGCCAGTGGCCTCCAGAAAGAGCCCCTGGCTGTGCGCAGCTCAGTGTGGGTTGAATGGGCTAAGAGGTGTGTTTTTTGGTACAACTTGGCCCTTGAATGTAAGCCAAATGCTTCATCAGAGGCTTAACTGAAGAAAGAACAGTGTGTTCCAGTGACGGAGGGATAGCGAGGCCCGGCTTACAAAATAACCATGGGCTGGTCTTCAGTGTGGTATCTTCCTGCAGAACGCTCAGTGGTAATTTTGACTATAGGATATTTTACTTACATGTTAACTTTAGAACCCACTGCTAACAAGGAAGGTGTAACTGTTGTCTTAACATGATCACTTGCGACTTTTAAAAATAATAAAGTATTTTGGAAGAACATCTAGTTGAGATCGACTGGATGCAAATATTGGCTTGAGGGGTAAGATGCGTGAAGGAATGAGATAGTAAGTGATTTGGGAGCATGAGAAACAGTGGGATGGAGAACACTGACCACACTCAGGGGAACGGGAGGTGACGTTTCTACCCAGAGCCTCACGGGAGCCCATAGAACATGAGCTTGGGTAACCCAGGGCTCAGGCATTGACCAATTAGGACTTTAGGATATTACAATCTTTGAAATTCTATTTATTGAGAAATATAGTCTAGGTTCCAACAACAATCTTTATTTAGCCAGAGTATTGACTAATTATTTGTGTTTTTGTTTCCAGATTCCTGCCAACAATTTAATATTGATTTTTGCCATCTGTTGCTTAGTGTGTCTCTCAGATTTGTTTCAACCAAATAATTGCTAAAAGTTAACTTATCCAAATCTCAGATTAGAATACGAAACAGTTTAGAACAAAGATGAGAATTGCATGGTGCTTTGCAGGAAGGCATCTCACCCCCTGGAGTTCATAATCCTTACAATTTTGGAGATAAAAGCATTTTTCAGAATATCTAATGCAACACTCATATTGACCTGATAAGTGGGTTCAAGGGCGTGCAATTCATCTTTCATTTACTTAAGATGTGTGTGTGTGTGTATGTGTGTGTGTGCGTGTTGTTTAATCTATTATGTGAACTCCCTGTTAGTGGAAGAGCCCAGAGTCTTCCCTGACTCCAAGATCAGTGCTTTTTTTCACTGATTGCTTTGATAATGAATCATGAATCATCCCTGTTTGAGTACAGATATCGGTGCGGGTCTTAGAGCCCCTGCATTCTTTTAACCTGCCAGGATATCATGGATTCTTCTGTAACATACTTTGTTGGTATTAACATAAAGTTGACTATAGCAGTCTCCTAATAAGGAAATGATTTTATGGGTTTAACTTGGCATTCATTGCTTGTGTTTTAGTGAACTTATTTGCTCACTCCAACCACAGTCCTGTTCCATTCTCCTTTGGGTCACGTAGTTTAGCGACTCTCATCAATTGTGATGACTCCCTAATGTATATCATCCGTCCCTCCCTTTCTGCAAGGTTTCAAACTTTTTCTTCCCATTTATACCACAAAATTCAAACAATATACTGAAAACCGCTTCATATTCTGCATTTCTACTATGTTTGATTCAGCACAATTAACTTAATCTTTTGGGTTGAAAACCTGAAAGTTTTCAGTTTCCTCCTTTTCCTATTTGTTTATCAAGAGATATTGATTTTATCTCTAAACTCTTTTAGTTAAGGTGCTCATTTTGCCCTTTTTAAAAAATATTTTATTTATTTGTTTGACAGACAGAGATCACAAGTAGGCAGAGAGAGAGGAAGGGAAGCAGGCTCCCTGCTGAGCAGAAAGCCCGACGAGGGGCTCTATCCCAGGACCCCGGGATCATGACCTGAGCTGAAGGCAGGGGCTTTAACCCACTGAGCCACCCAGGCACCCCTTGCCTTGTTTTGATAATCACAAGAGCCTCTTAACCTATTTCCATGTGTCCGTACCTGCGATGTTTAGTGTGGTTTTTGCACACATTCAGTCTCCAATTTCCAGAGTGCTCTTTCTACAACACTCAGTCCAGTTTTTACCAGACTGGGTGGCTGTGGGAACATTATTTTGTGGTACTCTAAAAGATTTTTGATGAAAAAAGTTGCTTGTTGTGGTAGGCAGAATTCTAAACCAGATCCTCAAGATTCCTGGCCCAGGGTTATTCGATCAAATACTAATTGCCTTATTGCAGTGAAGAGGTTTTGCAGATACAATTAAACTCTTGTATCAGTTGACCTTAAGATAGGAGGATTGTCCTGGTGGGCCTGACCCAAGCACATGAACCTCTGGTCAGAGAAGAGAGGAGAGAAATGTATTTTGGTTGGCCTAAAAGAACGCAAGCAACCATTCTGTGAACTGTCTGGGGGATGCCATGGGAAAGGAATGTGAAAGGGACCTCTGGGAGCTCAGAGCAACTCCTGCTCAATAACCAGCAAGGAAATAGAGATGTCAGTTTTTCTTTTTCTTTTTTTTATAAAATCTTTTTAATTTTTTAAAAAGATTTTATTTATTTATTTGACAGAGAAAGAGAGATCACAAGTAGGTAGAGAGGCAGGCAGAGAGAGGGGGAAGCAGGCTCCCCACTGAGCATAGAGCCCGATGCGGGACTCGATCCCAGGACCCCAGGATCATGAGCTGAGCTAAAGGCAGATGCTTAACTGACTGAGCCACCCAGGTGTCCCAATGTTCAAATATCTTAATTTGGCTTGGGGAGGCTGGCAGCCTGTTACCCCAGCCTGTATTTCCGGCATTGTCCTGTCATATCCCCACATCCAACTTGGCTCATTCTTGTAGACCAAGGCACATTAGTTCAGATTTCCTTGACTCTGCATGTGTCTCATTTTTTGCGATACACTCCAGTATCTGTCCCGTGATGAGTCCCTCATACCACAGGCAGCCTTGCTGTGTTCTTTAAGCTCTCATTGTACTTTGTTTATAGAGCCCTTAGTTCCCATGTCATATTACATGATAATCACAGTTCCCCTCCTCCTATGAGATTGTGAACCACTTCAGGAAAGGTACTATTTTTATTCGTCATATTTTATGACAGAAGTGAACCTCAGGCTTCATTTTCTGAGTTTTCTGGTTGTATTACTGTTTTCTTTATACAAATTGGGGCAACATTAGTTTGTCTCTAATCTTCTACATTTTTTCCTTTGGATGAAAGGTTCAATTTTTTTTAACTGTGACCAATCAGGGTAGGCTGGGGAAGTAGAGAAATGGAAAGGGGCATATTGAAGCAATCATAAGGAATAAAAATGAGGGAAGGGGCAATGTGTAAAGCAAAACTTCTGAACCTGAAAATCTAGCTACTTCTGTAAATCTCCTACTTGAATAATGTTCTCTTTTTCATACACCAACACTTTAACCCATTTTCCTTTGGTTTCACCCTATGCAGGGGCCACTCATAACTTTTACTTCATTTGAAACTGAACCCACACTCACTGCTCTACATGTAGCCACCAACTTTGATCATTTCACAAATCCTATTTTTTTTATGGAGTTCATTTTTTAAAGATTTTATTTATTTGAGAAAGAGTGAGTGAGCGACTGAGAGAGCATGAGTGGGAAGAGGGGCAGAGAGAGGGAGAGAGAGAAGCAGACTCCTTCCTGAGCAGAGATCCCCATGCAGGGCTCGATCCCAGGACTCCAGGATCATGACCTGAGCTGAAGGTAGACACTTAACCAACTGAGCCACCCAGGTACCCTGATCCTTTCACATAGTCTAAGTAAGAATCAGTGCTCCTGGTATCTTACTGGAGTCCAGTGAACAGTATCAAACAAACTGAAAAGTCACATTGTTAAAATTGTCCTTGTCCTACTCTGTTTTTCTACTTTGTGGACTGATTTTAAATACGTCGACCTAATGTAGAAACTGATAGTACTTCATAAACATAGCCCCCCTCTGTTTGACCTCCACCCATTGCTGCTTCGTCTGGATAATCTTTGGGATTAACAAATATCCCTCTACATGTCTACAGCGTCTCTTGCGGTTGGGTTGGACCCATTAGAATCTGGGGGAAAGTGAAGCAAATCACTTGAAGTCCTGGCCCATGAAAGATCTCACACACCCCTTTCACCTGTTCTTGCCCTACTATGGTGACCTTGAAGGCCCCATACACCAGATGGCATCATCTGAAAGTGAGGAGGGTCAACTGGTTTACCTCACTTTGGGGCCACTCGAGTTCCGGGGTTTAGTTGTTCATGTGGCAGAGCCAAGCCATTGCCTAGCTTAGTCTGTTAAACATTTAAAACTTGAAAATCCATAAAAATTCACTGGCTGCAAACATGTAACTGAAAATAAAAGATGAATTTGGAAGAAGTCATTCAAGAAACTCTGCAATTTTTTTCAAGCAGAGCTTTGTTGTTGTTAAAATGTAAAGGCTGAACAAATGCTATAGACGCACAAGATTATAATTAAAGAATCGGAAGGAAACACAGTTCCCACGCGCAGATATAATTTTATCCAAGAACTAGGTTGTACCCCTTCCAGTATTCTTTCAGAACTCTTAATTATAGAGATTACTAGCTCAAGGAACAGGAGGTTAAACATCTGCTTCCTAAAATGAAGCCAAAAGCTTGAGACAAATAGGCTGAATCATACTGAAATTAAAGAATGAGAGGCTAAAATTAAATATCTCTACCAGTGGCTTATACTTCTATTGAAATAATCCTGTATCAAGGACTCAATGGAAGGGGTGAGGTTAATTAGTGAGGGCATCAAGACACAGGTCTTCTCATGTAGCCACCATTTTAGTTGAGAAGTGAGACCCAGAGAGGTGAACTGTGCTAATGATGTTAGAACATCCCTAGCTGGTGCCTTTCACCATTCCCAGCAGAATACAGGTTAGTGGGATTGGGGTCGAGGTGGGGAATTGGGGGGTTGCTGTGCCATCTCTGGAACAGAGAAGAGATTGGATAGATGCAAATCCACAGGCCTCATGGTGGTGTCCATTGTTTAGTCATTTGTCATAAAAACCCAAGACTCTAAGATTCATTGTTCAGGTAGAAATGAATCCCCACCTTCCATTTTAATTGTATATTAAATGTATCTAGTAGCATTTCATTTTAAAGCTTATTTTATTTAAATATTCCATTTTTTTAAATGACAGAAATTATACGTGGTTGTATAACAGGTCTGTTCTGTGTTTTTTGGTGTGTGATGGTCAGTCAGGTAGGGTCGCAAGGGGGACACGGGACAGGCTCAGGGAAATAGAGTTTCTTATTCTCACAGGTCTGAGAAGCAGGAAGCGCAGCACCCCCAGCAGGGCCACATGGGGACATCTCCTGGGAGTTAGGAGCCAGAAAGCAGGAGCAAAGGGGAAACCTGAACCAGAGCCTGTATTGGGCATTCCTTAGGAATGGTAAGGCAGGGAGGGGGAAACATGTTAGGACTGACTAGTCTGAATACTTTCTGAGGGCTGTAAACTTATAGGGATGGTCCTTAGATGTGTGGCCTGAGGTAATGAAGGCAGAGGGATCTTGCCCCCTGGTGTACAGGGACCAGAGAGAGGAGGTGTGTCTCTGAATTGATTAGTTTGCTCACCAAAGGCTCATTTCCTGCTGAGCCTTTTACCATCTCCAGGACTGGCTAGCCCAGGGAGGGCTATCTTTCTTCAGCCAGAAAGACATTTTAAGATACTATGTCGTAAAAGAGCGCCTGGGTGGCTCAGTGAGTTAAAGCCTCTGCCTTGGGCTCAGATCTTGATCCCACGGTCCTGGGATCGAGCCCCGCATTGGGCTCTCTGCTCGGCAGGGAGCCTGCTTCCCTTCCTCTCTCTCTGCCTGCCTCTCTGCCTACCTATGATCTCTGTCAAATAAATAAATAAAATCTTAAAGAAATAAAAAGTAACTGTTGTCCGTAGATCCTCACGTTTCACTTTTATTTCCCAGTGGGATCATTAGGTCAGTGAGTGCATTGTAAGTGCTAATAGAAATAAATAGACAGTGATGGATTTCTTTTTCAAAATGTTTTAACAATAGAAACTGATATCACTAGTGTGTGAAGGTGCTAGTTTTACCACATCCTGATCAGCACTGTGATTATAAATGTTTTAATTTTTATAAATCTGATAGGTGATAATGGCTTAATTTTTTTCATTATCTCATCTTTATTTTTAAATTTTAATTCCAATATAGTTATTATACAGTGTCATATTCATTTCAGGTATACAATATAGTGATTCAACAGCCCCATACATCATCCATTACTGGTCACACAAATGCCCTCCTTAAATCGCCATCACCTATTTTGCCCAACCCTCACCCACCTCCCCTCCGGTAACCATCAGTTTGTCCTCTGCAGTTAAGAGTCTGTTTCTTGGTTTGCCATTCTTTCTCTCTTTTTCTCCTTTGCTTGTTTTGTTTCTTATATTGCACATATGAGTGACATGATATGGTATGTCTTTGACAGACTTATTTCACTTAAGATTATACACTCTAGCTCTATCCATGTCATTGGAAATGGCACTGTTTTGTTCTTTTTTATGGCCAAATACAGATATTATTATATATATCCCGAATAAGGGGAGTTATAGGTCATATATAATATATATATTATTATATATATCCCAAATAAGGGTTTTATATATATATATGTATATACATATATATATACATATATATATGTATATACATATATATATATAAAATATATCACATATATATGATAAATATATATCACCTCTTCTTTATCCATTTATCCATTGATGACACTTGGGCTGCTTCCATAATTTGGCTATCATAAATAACGCTGCTATAAACACTGGGGTGCCTGTATCCCTTTGAATTAGTGTTTGTATTTTGGGGGTAAATACCCAGTAGTGCAATTGCTGGGTCATAGGGTAGTTCTATTTTTTTTTTTTCTTTTTGAGGAACCACCATACTGTTTTTTAGAGTGGCTGCACCAGTTTGCTTTCCCACTAACAGAGTAAGAAGGTTCCTTTTTCTCTACACCCTGCCCAATACTTGTTGTTTCTTGTGTTGTTGATTTTATCCACTCTGACAGGTGAGAGATGATATCTCCCTGTGGTTTTGATTTGCATTTCCCTGATGATGAGTTGGATGTTGAGCATATTTTCATGCATCTGCTGGCCACCTGTATGACTTCTTTGGAGAAGTGTCTTTTCATGTCTTCAGCCCATTTTTAATTGGACTGTTTTTTTTTTTTTTTTTTTCCTGGAGTGTTGAGTTGTATAGGTTCCTTATATATTTTGGATACTAACTCTTTATTGGGTATGTCATTTGCAAATCTCTTCTCCCATTCCACAGGTTGCCTTTTAGTTCTGTTGATTATTTCCTTTTCTTTATACAAGGTTTTTATTTTGAGGTAGTCCCAGTAGTTCATTTTTGCTTTTGTTTCCCTTGCCTGGGGAGACATATCTAGAAAAATGTTGCATAACTAATGTCACATACATTACTGCCTGTGCTCTATGTTAGAATTTTTATGGTTTCAGGTCTTTCATCCATTTTGAGCTTATTTTTGTGTATGGTGCAAAGGGTGGTCCAGTTTCATTCTTTCATATGTTGCTGTGCAGTTTTCCCAGCACCATTTGTTGAAGAGACTGTCTTTTTACCATGGGATATTCTTTCCTGTTTTGTTGAAGATTAGTTGATCATATAGATGTGGGCTTATTGCTGGATTCTCTATTCTGTCCTATTGATCTATTTCTCTACTTTTGTGCCGGAAGCATGCTGTGTTCCCTGTGATCACTACAGCTTTTTGTTTTTGTTTGTTTTTTTGTTTTTTAAAGATTTTATTTATTTATTTGACAGAGAGAGATCACAAGTAGATGGAGAGGCAGGCAGAGAGAGAGAGAGGGAAGCAGGCTCCCCACCGAGCAGAGACCCTGATGCGGACCTCGATCCCAGGACCCTGAGATCATGACCTGAGCTGAAGGCAGCGGCTTAACCCACTGAGCCACCCAGGCTCCCATCACTACAGCTTTGTAATAGAACTTGAAGTCCGGAGTTGTGATACCTCAGGCTTTGCTTTTCTTTTTTAAAATTGCTTTGGCTATTCATGGTCTTTCATGGTTCCACATAAATTTTCAGATTGTTTGTTCCAGTTGTGTGAAAAATGCTATTGGTATTTTGATAGGAATTGTATGAAATGTATAGATTGCTTTTGGCAGTATAGCTATTTTAACAATATTTGTTCTTCTAATCCATGAGCATGGAATATCTTCCCATTTCTTTGTGTCATTTCAGTTTCTATCATGAGTGGTTTATAGTTTGCAGAGTACAGGTCTTTTACCATTTTGGTTAGGTTGCTCCTGGGTATCTTATTCTTTGGGGCACAATTGTAAATGGGATTGGCTTCTTAATTTCTCGTTCTGCTGATTCGTTATTATTGTATAGAGATGCAACGGATTTCTGCACATTGATTTTGTATCCTGCGACTTTACTGAATTCATTTATCAGTTCTGGCAGTTTTTTGGTGGAGTCTAAGGTTTTCTATGTATATTATTGTGTCATTGGCAAATAGTGAAAATCTTCTTCTTCTTTACCAATTTGGATACCCTGTATTTCTTTTTGTTGTCCGATTGCTGAGGCAAGGACTTCCAGTACTGTGTGGAACAGCAGTGGTAAGAGTGGACATCCCAATCGTGTTCCTGACCTTAGGGGAAAAGCTCTCAGGTTTTCCCCAATGAGTATGATGTTCACTGTGGGCTTTTCATGTTTGGCCATTATTATGCTGAAGTATGTTCCTCTAGACCTACTTTGTTGAGGGCTCTCATCATGAACAGATATTGCACTTTGTCAAAAGCTTTTTCTGCATCTATTGAAATGATCAGATGGCTTTTAGGTTTCATTATTTTTCCAGTTTATTATTTTTTTTTTTTGACTACGGATAACACTGAGCATCGTAGACAAAAAGCTTCATTGTTGAATTATATAAGAATCCTAAAAACCGTATTTTTCTCTTGGTCTCTTCTGAAGGTTTTTTCCCCCTGAGGAAGCTGGCTGAGTTACTACACACCACCTGTAAGTGTAGAACCCTGCTCTTTTTCTCACATGTCTGCATTACACATTTTCTGTCTCCCCCAAATAAGATGAAGTAGAACTCTGACCACTTCTAAATTCCTTTGATTCAGTCTGCACAGAGGAGATTGTTAAAATTCTATTTGTTATTATCTCATCTTAGGGGATAATGAAAAGAAAATAGCTGTCAGCCACTTCTTTCTGAATGTTGTAATTTATTTTCTTTGAAGAATTAATATTACACTGAATGCACTTAGCCTTTGAATATACTTTGGTTTAAAGTGTGCTGTCACTGAGACCTAATGACACCACCCTTCGGTGGTTTGGTTTGGTTAAACCTTGTCTTGCTAAACAGCATGAATCAAAGAACAGTAATAATAAAGCCCTGGTTTCTCTGGGTGAGCCTTAGGTGAATAAACCTGGGAGGGCTAAACCCTGGCTTTTGATAGAATGGCCTTGGGGTGGGGGGTGGGGGATGAATACTGGTGAGGTGGCAGTGCCTTAGCTTAATAGCTAGGAGCAGCACCCCGGATCAGTATAAGGGGATGAGGTTGAAGTGGTTGTATTAGAGTTCTCCAGAGAAACAAAATCAATAGGATCAGTGAATTGATGGATCTACCATTCTCTATCCAGATATTACTTTTAAGGAATTAGCTCAAGTGACTGGGAGACCACAGGTCTCACACTTGAATGGCAGGCCAGCAGGCTAGACACATGTCAGAATAGATTTGCAGTCTTGAGTCAAATGCTGGAAACTCCGGCAGAATTTGTATGTTGCAGTCTGGAAGCAGAATTCCTTCTTCTCCAGGAAACCTCAGTCTTAGGTCTTAAGGCCTTCAATAGTTTAGATGTGGCCCACCCACATTACAGAGAGTAATTTGTTTTACTTAAAGTTAATTGATTATAAATATTAACCACACCTAAAAATACCATTACAGTAACATCTGGACTAGTGTTTGATCAAACAGCTGGGCACCATATTTTGCCAAGTTGACACGCAGAATTAACCATCACAGTGGTGTATATTTTATTTGCGTCTCATGAATTTAAATGATACAACCACTATTTGTTTCTCTATGGAAGAAGCAATTTAAAGTGGAGCCTGGCTATAGTCAAGCTATAGTCCGAGAGAGATTTCTAATGCCCCATTTATTTCTAGCATTATCTAGCTCCATGAAAAAAAACAAATACAGTGGCCATGAGCATGTCCTGCTTTAGGAAAAGGGTAGGAAAATAAGTAGAGAATGCATGGTTTTCCTATTCTCCAGTGTAGTTTGTTTTCATCCTTTGTCCATTTACCTCAATAAATTGACCTTTTTTCTTTTTTAAAATAACTCATATTAAGAACATCGGGGAGGGTATGTGCTATGGTGAGTGCTATGAATTGTGTAAGACTGATGAATCCCACACCTGTACCCCTGAAGCAAATCATACACTATATGTTAATAAAAAAAATAAGTTAAAAAAAAAGTATGCTTGAATGAAGTGGAATCAATCTTTTCTTTGACACAGTTTTTCCAGTTAATGGGATAAGACATTTTGGAACATACAGATACATTTTATAGAAAATTTGCACCTGAGTTGTTGGCCTTAGCATTTATTGGTCAAATTTTTGGAGAATTTTAAAATTTCCACTTCTACTTCACTTGTATCATTGTAATTGTAATTATAATTGTAATTCACTTGTATAATGTAAAGTCTCCACTTCTACTTCACTTGTATAATTAAAAAAATAAATCACATGAGAAAAAATTAATCATTTTCAAGTGGACAATTCGTTGGCATTTAGTAGACTCACGGTGTCAAGCAAGAACCATTTTCTGTCTGGTTCCAAGACATTTGGATCCTTCCGAAGTAAAACCCTAACCCATGAAGCCGTCTTTCCATCTAGCCTCTGGCACCACTAATCTGTGTTCTGTGGCAAGGGACTGATTTATTATGCATATTTCTTGTAAATGGAATCACGCCACCTCATATAATGTTTGGAGGTTCATTCACATTGTACATCAGGACTTCATTCCTTTCAACAGCCAAATAATAGCCCATTCAGTGTACATACCACAATTTGTTTATCTCTTTGTTGATGGCCATTTGGGTTGTTTCTGCCTTTTGGTTATTCTAAATAGTGCTGTTGTGAACACGAGTACGTGTTCTTGTTTGAGAACGAGTTGTTTTCAACTCTTTGGGGGTTGGACATAGAATCACCATATGACCCTGTGTTACAGTGATTCTATGTTTAAATCCATATGGTGATTCTCTGTTTAACTCCTTGAGAAATTGTCAGACTGTTTCCCACAGTGGCTGCACCATGTTACATGTTCATTGGCAACATACGAAAGTTCCAGTTCCTCCACATGTTTGCTAACACTTATCTTTTGTCTTGTGTTTAAATTTTATTGTATGGCAGACCTCCTAGTGGGTGTGAAGTTGTTTCATATTGCAGTTTTGATTTGTATATCCTTAATGACTAATGATGTTGTATATCTTTTCATGGGCATTTGTACAGTCTTAATGTTTTAATTTAATCCTGTATCTCAGGCACATAACAGACTTTCTCATCTGATGGTACATAGCACGTTAACAGATATGCCAAACTATTGATCTCGTTAATCTGTACCAGGCGAGACTTAGGTGGCCAGAGTTCATTCATCTCAGTCTGCGAGCAGATTCCTCCATTTTCTCCACTGGGTCATGTAATTTTATCATTTTTTATGTGTGCCAGTAAATGAACAATTGTGGGAATACTGGTTTAAGGAGTTGTAGAAAGCCATAACTGTCTTGTTCTATCTTAGTTAATGGAATAACAAACTGACTCAGAGATGTTTTATAGAATTGGAGTTTAATTTTTTTCAGAACTCATAACACAAGGCTTTCTATAATGGCTCACTGAGAATAGCCATCCTTAGACTATGTTCCTAAAAAGGCCACTATGTTCATGTAACTAGAATAGAAAAGTCTAGTGGCATATTATTACAATCGTGATAAATCTTCTGACTTTGGAAATGTGAATCTTCAAAATGGCATACAATATAGGAATACTTTATAAACTAAAATGCAAGTCACTATATATTTATTTTACATCATCACCTAATTTCGGATAAAAATCCCAATTCTAGGCAATGTGAAGATATCTATCTAAGGTTAACGTTAGGCATGGTTAATGCCAGTATTTTGATAGCTTAACATCAGATATTTCATATAACTGGTGCAGAAGTAATAGTGCCATAGCCAGGGGACTACCATCCAGGTGAAATGTGTTGTTCCCGCTCGACCTGGATCTTCAGGCTGCCCCCCCCCCCCGCCCCGTTCTCTCAGTATCTCCCCGTTCTCACTGCCTGAACACAAGTTAGACTTTAGGTTTTTGTTAAGCGGTATGTACCAATTTTTCCATCAATCATGGAAGGATAATCACTACAAAATATTAACCCCCAGACCTTAATTGCATAAGGGGAGCCTGTTTCTTCTTCACATGCAGTCCAAGAGGGGATTTCCAGGGGGAATTACAGTTCAGATTTGGGTGGGAATTAGAGTTTGCTTCAAAAGGAAGTGAGAGAGATTTGGAATCCTACTCACTTTGTTGGATTTCTGAAAAAAAGGCTGCTTTTACCTTAAACGTATGATGTCTTTCTCGTGAGTTGTATTTTATCCAAATGCCTCCTGCTCTTAGACATTGATGGGTCTTGTAGAAGTAACTTCTAAATATGTTTCTGCTGTACCAGCTTCATCCCATTCTTTGAAAGCATCAGGATGGGACTGTTCAGAGATAATGGAAGGAATCGCTGATTGTGAAGTAAGTAATGAACTCAGCCCAGGAACATGAATTCGTCCTCACCAATTCGAAGCAAGACAAAGGATGTGCGTGTCAGGGGTTATCAAGGCTCAGTTGCTTAGAAGTCAGAGCCTTCCTAAAATCTCAGCTCCCTCTATTGACTCGCTCTGTGTCTTAGTTGCATTTCTTAGTCTCTAGCTTTTCAAATATCAATATCCTACCTGCAGAGCAAAGCAGGGAGGATCATAACTTTCAGGGCTCTATTCAGGTATTTAAGAAAGAAGGGTAGATGCTGCTCTTCTTCTTCTTTTTTTTTTTTTTTTTAAGATTTTATTTATTTATTTGACAGAGAGAGATCACAAGTAGACAGAGAAACAGGCAGAGAGAAAGAGGAGGAAGCAGGCTCCCTGCTGAGCAAAGAGCCTGATGCAGGGCTCAATCCCAGGACCCTGGGATCATGACCTGAGCCAAAGGTAGAGGCTTTAACCCACTGAGCCACCCAGGTGTCCTGGATAGACAGTTGCTCTTAAGAAACCAATGATTGGGTGCAAGGTGTCCTTTTTGCAACTGTGGTATCGTTCACGCCAGGCTTTCTTAGCGGAACAAGCTAAGATATAAGTGTGTGTCTATGCATTCCAACAGCTACAGTTCTGTGTGTGTGTGTAGGTGTGTGCACACAGACCTATCTTGCACATAATTTAGGTGTTTTCACTTGCTTGCGGCTAAAATTTGTTTTAGCTAAATTTCCATTTTGACTTTGGAAGACTTTTGGCATGACCCTGCAAACAGCTCTGCAGCTAGCAAGAGTCCAATGAGCAAGGAATTAGGAGGGACCATCAGATAAACATATTTTGTCCTTTATTACAAATGGGTGGCCTCGATTAGCCCACCATGAGCGGTGTAGATTTGTCCTTTGCTCTTAGGCAAATCACTGGAAGGATGCAGTTAATGAAAAGAAGAGTTACAAGTCACAGTCACAAATGGAACCGGTGGTACACGTTGTATCCCTGAAGCATAAGTTACTAGAGACGTGAAAATAGAGAATGCTTAAATGTCCAGGATGCTTAAACCTCAGACATTGTCCTTTTTGGAAAAAAACAAAACAAAACAAAACAAAAAAACAAGTTGAGATTTCTGTTTGGAGGGGGAAGTGTCCATCGTTTCTGGAAGGAACATGAACCTATTAATGGGCAGACGGCCCGAGGGACTATTCCTAGCTGGACTACTGTCATGCCTTTGCTAAATTCTGAATAGAAAACTAGCCACTGCAAGGCAAAATGTTATTTTAATATATTATTTATTAAAGTGACATTGATTGTTACCTTAAGGTAAAATGAGGTTTATTTCATATTGTCAGAAGTAATTTCTCAAACCCATGCTATTGATGGACTGATATTCATCAATAAGTAAGCATCTCACAGATATTAGTTTATTTTTATAATATCTTAAATCAATCTGATAGATTTTTACTTTATAATGAGCAGAGCATTGTGCATATCATGAGCAGTAAAATTAATCATTAACCTAGGGGTCATGAAAAATTAATTTGGAATGAGCTGACAGCCATCATGTGGCCATTATTATTTCATTAGAGACAAATTTGCTGATATTTCTGTCGTGCTATTATGATATGATAGACCACATATATGCTTCCAGTTCTTGGCACAGAGCTCCTAAAATCCTTGTCATTTCTTAAGTGATAAGAGCGCTAAGATCATCCTTTGTTCTACTATTTGGTTTTTGACCCTGGATCCTGACACAGAGCTCCTAAATCCCTTGGAATTTCCTGGGTAATAGCAGTATCTTTAGTCCTAATGAGCTGACCCTTGGTGGGCTCCTGGGTACAGGCGTGGTCACCAGAAAGACCAAATCACAATTAGAAGCTTGAAATTTTCAGTCCCGTCCCCATTCTCCAGAAAGGGGAGAGGGCCTGGGAAGGGAGTTATTGATCAATCATGCCTATGTGATGAAGCCTTTCATAAAAATCCCATAGTGTGGCATCTGGAGAGTGACTGGGGTGGTGAACACGTGAGGTGCTGGGAGAGTGGGTGCACCTGGAGAGGGCATGGAAGTTGAGTCTTTCTGGGTCTTCAGCCTCTACCCTAAAGGTTTTGGACTTACCAGCTTCCATAATGAGCCAACTCCTTAACATAAATCTCTTTCCTCTCTGTGTGTCGGTGTGTGTGTGTGTGTGTGTGTGTGTGTGTGTGGTGTGTTTATATGTGTGTATGTGTGTGTGTGATGTGTATGTGTGGGGGGTGTGTGTGTGTGTGTGTGTATAATCCCATTGACACTGCTTTTCTAGAGAACTAATACAGAGAAGAAATATGGGTACTCAGAGTGCATCATTTATATACTTTATTCAAAGATTAAGGATAAGAGACATGATCTGATTTGCATTTTAAAAAGGTTTAAATCTGGCTTCAGTGGACAAGTCAGATTCAAGGTGTATTTAGGCAATGGACTGGATGTGTAGGATAAAGGAGACTCAGAGGTCACCGGCTTATGCAACTAGATGGATAACAGTGTCAACGCAGATACATGAAGGCCAGAGGAGAAAGCTCTGGGGCATTAGAGATTATGAATTCAGTTTAGGACGTGTTAATTTTGGGATGCCTTTGAGGATGTTGAGAAGATAGCTGGACGCAAATCTTTGTATGCTGCTCTGCTCTTGAAGCCAATGATGAAAATATGTCTAAAGTTTGTAGAAGGTCTTCAAATATAAAATAAAATCTATAAGAAGGGTCATATCAGTGGTGCCCAAACTTTCAGATATCACAGACCAGTAAACTTAAGACAGATAAACAAACAATTGGGAAATTGGTAAAATTTGCCAACTTCTGTCAACTAAAGACATTTTTTAAAAATGCTACCCACTAACATAATGGCAAAGAAAAACAGTTCCCTTTCTCCCCCTCCCCCCCCAATCAAGGAAATATATATCTCTATATTAAGTAACTCTTGAAAAGGAATACATTTTCCTTAATGAAAGCAATATCCTTATTTTTATTATTTTTCTGTAAATCTGTGAAAACTTCATCTCACACCAGTACTATGGGAAAATGTTCGACAAGCAAGAGGGATACAGGACTTGAGATATTTTGGCTTCATGAGGAAAGAAAAAGGAAAGTTAACGTATTAAGTTCCTCATAGAAGCTTCGTGCAGTGTCTGCAGGCCCATCCCCCCATGTCTTCCTGTCCTTGTCCCCCTCTTGCCATTTGGCTCTGTAGCAAAGCTCATCATGCCCTGGGAGTGACTTTAGCTTAGGACACAAATTTCCTTCCTCAGGTCTCTGAAGGCCAGCTGTTGCTATGGGAAAGCCCGAGCTGCTATTCCTACATAATAGAGATCTAGAAACATTAGTGCAAAGGAGAAACCCCCATGGCCATGTGACCAAACTTCCTGGGTTTTGTTCACCTTCTCCAGGAACACTTCCTATACTCCAGGGTGTAGAACTAAAACAGAACAGTCAGCTCATTTGATGAACAAACATTTTCAGGCCCCTCCTATGGGCTTGTTGGAGTGTTAGGCCAGAAATACAGAGATACAAGACATGGCTCCCCTTCCTTCGAGAAGCTTGAAGGACAGAGGCCCGTGAGTGCTGTCCAGGGCCAAACCTGTAGGCTCGTTGATCAGAGCACTGAATTGCCTTATCTCGCGGTTGGTGAAGCCTGGGGTTCCAGGCTAATGATTAAAAGGCAAGTTCACGCACTTCCCGCCAAGCCCATGACCGGTGATTTCCTACCCAAGACTCCTATTGGGGCACCTCTTTGAGGACTGGGGGAGGCTGTGGGGAGGTGAGGCCACTCAGCTCATTCTCTATAACTCTATCTGTTACACAGCCTCATTACTTGTTTGAAGGAAAACAAAAGTAAAAGCAGCTGAAATACTAATTGTCACTCTTCCCGTCTTTGATCTTGGACCAGTTGTGTATTGCCTGGTGCAGTTCATTGGCAGTCAGTCGAGTTGGCAAGAAAAAGGTGCACTTTAGCAAGAATGAAAAGAATGGGGTAAAAGTCGGCTATCCCAGCCTCCAGGGAGGTCTGCTTTAGCCCACAGCATTCTGGCCCAGAGCAACTGGCACTGGGGGAGGAGACTGAGGTAGAAGACCCATGGTCACAACCCAGTCCCCCTGTGGCCAGCCCCAAATAGAAGCAAAATCCAGATAATTCAGAAAAGGTTTGGATGAAGGAGGACATGGTTGAGGTTGCTAGGTTGGGAAGAGAGGTGTCTCCTTCCATGCTGTTGGTGGCAGTGACCCTAGCTCCTTCCTGAGCGTTGTTCCAGTTGCTGATTGTCACAGCCTCTCTCTTAAGCCCCAGGGGTCCCTACTCATCCATCCCATGGGAGAGAAGTCCCAGCGATTGTGGCTCCTCCCCTCCGAAGACTAGCATTCATCCAGACTTGCAGCAGCAGCTAACGCAGAACCATGCATGAGCGCGGTAACCGGGGCCGGGCTAGTTGGCCTGCGGGGAGCCTCGGTTACAGGGCAGATGCTGTCATGATTATCTAGTGGAGCTGGTCAGTTATGCCCAGAGCTCTGGCTTTGGAAAGAGGCCTGAGCCCCTTTGTTAAGGCAAAAGGGACAAAGAGTGGTCATAACCCTTCTAAGCTGTTGTCAAATTCAAGAATGGAAGAGGTCCAAGGTTAGGGAGTGTATGCCTGGGAGTAATGGCAGGGATGGGAAGCCCTTGTGCAAAACGAGCCTGAGGTAAGGAGTGCAGGACCTGCAGTTGTGCCCTGGTAGTGAGTGGGCAGTGATAGTGTGAGCTGGGGTGCCTCACCCGTGGGTCCCTGCAAAAGGCCCTGAATTGAGGCGGTAATGTGCTTTGTCTGGTACAGAGTAGCCCCTGGTGTGCTGGCAAGGCTCTTCCCCCAGGAGAGAGGAGAGACTGAGCCCAGTGCTCTGAGCTCTCTAGCCCAGAGGCTTTTTTACCCCAGGGGGACCATTGTCTGTGTCCTTGAGATACTCTTTGCTGATAATGAGCCAGGCACCAGGAAGCAGCATCGCTACTCAATCGTACCTTTATTCTGAATCCCTTTTGCACCTTTGCTGGCCCTCAAGCCTGGATTGGGGTTTTGAGGTCCGGCAGAGTACAGCAGGGAAGCAGATATATAAAGCAGAAAACATTTAGGTCTGCTAAAAGGTGAGTTTAGAGTCTCACATCTGCTTTCACGGACACGCGTGTTCGTGACGTCTAACCCAGTCGGAGATGAATGATCGGAGGCTCTCGACTGCCATGCCGAATTGTGGGGAGCAAGGAGAAGTTAGGAGCGGGTGGATAGGAAGGATAAAAGCATGCCAGGTTGAAAGACAGCATGAGCCAGACCGTGGAGTTCGGGGACCAGTGGCAGAGTTTCTCAGTCTTTATTTTCCCAAGTTGGTGAATGCATTCCAAGACTCAGCAGTTTCTAGAGAGAACGGTCTATTAATGCGTTCAGTCATTCAACAGACATTTATTGAATGCCCACAGAGTACAAGGCAAAATGCATTAAAAGATTAATAAGACTTGTTCTCTGTCCTTGAAGAACTCAGTTTAGCAAATATTATTTATCAAGAGACAGGTGCAATGATAGAGGTTAGAACAAAATGTTACAGGAACATGAAGAATGGAGTGATTACTTGTGATTAAGCAGGTCAGGAAAGCTTCATAGGGGAAGGGGTTTTGCAATTATGAAATAGGAAGGGAAAGGGCCATTTGGATTGCCAAGATGTTTAAATACATCCAGACTTATTTTAGTTTGCCCTATTTGCAAAAATGCTTCAACTGCTGAGATGCCTATAAATTAGATGTTAATTAATGAAGTGAAAATGACGTAGGGAGCAGATCCAGATTTATTCTGGATGGAAACTGAGCTCCTTGCGAAAGTCAGGTTATGCAAATAAACTGCCTTTATAATTGTGAGAGAATTGGGAATGTTATTTAAATATGTTAAATATATTCTAACAGATAGTGAATATTTATAATGCCAACTCATTTTCTCTTCAAGGTAATATATAACATCATGCATTTCTAGTTTTTTTTTAAGTAATTTTCTCCTCAATATTAATGTTTCTCTTCTCCTGCACATAAATATAGTATATTTGCTATAGCACATTTTCTTAAATGGAGGGATTCTACTGTGCTTTTACTTTCTGTCCTTTCTTTAAGAAAGATGTTTCTAGGGGCGACTGGGTGGCTCAGTGGGTTAAAGCCTCTGCCTTGGGCTCAGGTCATGATCCCAGGGTCCTGGGATCGCACCCCACATCGGGCTCTCTGCTTGTCAGGGAGCCTGCTTCCCTTCCTCTCTCCCTCTGTGTGCCTCTCTGCCTACTTGTGATCTCTGCCTGCCAAATAAATAAATAAAATCTTAAACAAAAATAAAAATAAAAAAGGTGTTTCTATTGAGTTACAAACATGCAAACAGGCACACATCTTAAGTGTGTAGATTAATTAATTTTTACATCTGCATATGTTCATGTAACAATCATTCTGATTAAAATGGAAAACAGTTCTAGAGTCTTTGAAGACACCTTCATGTCCTCTCCCAGTTAATGCCCAACCCTGCAGAGGTGACTACTGTTCTGGTTCTATCCTTGTAGATTAGTTTTGCCTGTTGATCAACTTTATTTAAGTGGAAACCAACAGAACACACCACTTGGGTCTGGCTGCTTTAGCTCGACATTAGTTTGTAGCACTAAATATATATTCAAAATCCAACAACTGAAAGTCATAGCAACAGACCACCAGAGACTAGGTGTTCTCAGCCTTTTTAACTGTACCCCTTTGGAGACTGTATCCCAATGTGCTCCCTGTGGTTTTAATTTTCACTTCTCTGGTGACTAACTCTGTTGAAAACCTTTTCATATGCTTATTGGCCATGTGACATCCTCTTGTGAAATGCCTACTTAAACACATTGCTGTGTTTTAAAAGTTGGGTTGTCCTCTTGTTGATTGTGGGAATTCTGTTCTAATCATGGTCCTCTCACTGACACATGTGTTGTGAGTATCTTCTCCCAGTCTTCAGGATGCCTTTTCACTCTTTTCATGGTGTCTTGTTTTTTGTTGAAAAGAAGTTCTTCACTTTAATGAATTTCAGATTGATCGATTTTCTCTCTTGTGGTTAGTGCATTCCATATTCTCTTAAAGAAATGTTTGCCTCCTCAAGGGAAAAATTATAATGAATGGAAAAAAATGTTTTAACATTTCTCAGAGAACCTTCAAACTTCCATGAATACCAATTTAGATTCCCACTTTGAGATTCATACTCTAAGATATTGTTATAGAACATCCTGTGGATAGATAGTCCCCCAAATCAACACAGAAACACCAACATGGGATGATTCCATTTTTAAACCAAATGGGCAAGGAGTTTTGACTTTAGAGGGGCAGTTACTAGAGAAATATTGGAGAGATAGCAGTTAGTACAGAAATATTACATATTAAATAAGTATAACATATATAATATATATGTTATACATAAATGAATGTTTTTGCTTCCCTGTGTTTCAATAATATGAAAAAGTTTGGGGGAAAAAAAAGTGTGAGATGAGAAAATCAATTCACTTGGAAACATTGGAGCAAAACCCTGGTCTTTCCTCTGCTTCTATGCCCAGTTTGGAATACCAGTCTTTCCCCTTCACTTACTTTTTATCACTACTTCAACACACACACAGACACACAGACACACACACACACACACACACACACACACACACAGAATATTCTAGTTCCAAGGCAAGAACACGACTGTGCTATTTATGGCTTCTGAAACTTGCTCTATCTTGACAGTTAACAGATGGTCTGTAATGACTGAACTATTGTTGGATTTGTCTACAACAGTTAATTACACACTCATTTCTTAAAATATAAAATACCTGGAGACTTATTATCACCAAAGGAATATAGTCATATTTTCATATTTAGCAAGTCATGTTATACAATTTTATAGATAAACAGATATCAAATAATTAAACACAGTTGCCATTTGTCATATTGAACAAATATTTTCCAGTTACCAAGTCTCTGTAAGGCTTATAAACATCAGGGTCTTGGGTAATAGCACGCCTTTGTTAAGTAATACCTCCAAATTTCTCTCTCCAGCAATGTTCCAACTAGAAACAAAAGAAGAGACATACTAAGTTATATGCCTTACTGGATTCAGAGCAAATCATTGAAATATCTGAAGCTGTATTTAAAAACTTAACAGAAAGGCCCTCCCTTGATGTCCAGACTAAGACAATTCATAATGTTAAGACTGTTTTCTTTTTCATTTTTAAAAAAAAATTATTTATTTATTTGTCAGAGAGAGAGAACAGCAGGCAGAAGGAGAAGCAGCCTCCCTTCGGAGCAGGGAGCCCAATGTGGAGGTCTATCCCAGGTCCCTGGGATCATGACCTGAGCCAAAGGCAGATGCTTACCCGACTGAGCCGCTCAGGTGCCCTTGTTTTTCCTTTTCTTTTCTTTTCCGTTTTTTCCCCTTTCTTTTATCTTATCTTTTCTTCTTAAGATTTATTTATTTATTTTAGAGAGAGAGCACATGAGCAGAGGGAAGGGCAGCAGGAGAGAAAGAATCTTCAAGCAGACTCCCTGCTGAGTGCAGAGCCTAACAGGGGCCTAGATCCCAGGACCCCCAGGTCATGACCTGAGTTGAAATCGATTTGGCCACTCAACCAACTGAGCCACCCAGGCGCCCCTGACACTCTATTTTCTTGCGTTTGATCTTCTCCCAATGTGTCACGATTATTTTAGAGGGAAAAAAAACTCCATGCAAGAATATTAAGTTTAAGATACTGAAAATGAAAACACATTCTTCTTTGTTCATTCAGGTTTTTTTTTTTTAAGATTTTATTTATTTGACACAGAGAGAGATCCAAGTTGGCAGAGAGGCAAGTAGAGAGAGAGGGGGAAGCAGGCTCCCTGCTGAGCAGAGAGCCTGATGTGGGGCTTGATCCCAGGACCCTGAGATCATGACCTGAGCTGAAGGCAGAGGCTTAACCCACTGAGCCACCCAAGCACCCCATGTTCATTCAGTTTTTTAAATTCCTCATTTATGAACATTTTTGTTCACTTGTAAACAATAAACACAACAAAAGGGTACATGGCTTTGGTAGAAGGGGATGTAGTGGGCCTCACATGAAGAAAGTCAGTTCCACTTGGGGTATGAAGGGCTTTAGGAAATCTTTATAAAGCCATAAAATAGCCTGAAAGATGAGTAGGCTTTTCTCTTCCCCTCCTTGTCTGCTCTGATTCTATTTTTTTTTTTTTTTTCCATTTGTACTCTTCACAGTTGATCTGCTTTCCAAAAATGTTTTTGTGGATGTCTTAACACTGGTGCAGCCAGTGGACATGGAAGATAATATCTGGAAGATTCCTTTGGTCTTAGTCCTGCAGAATTCATATCTGCCCCTGGGCTCAATGTCAACAGATCACTCACCAATAACAAAGTACTTAAGAGACTGCTTAGGATAGATGCTTGCAAGATCTCAGATTAGAGCGATAACCTTGTATTTGTAGGAGAGCTCTGGAAGGCTCACTTGGGTGGCAAAGATATAGAGAATTCAGTCATCTCTGGCTTAGCTTTGTGAAATCCTAATGAAGGTTGGGTTTATAGTTCTTCATTCTGGGTTTGACTGTTCCTTCATGTTCTTAAGTACATCTCATTCTGTTCTTTGTGGAGCAGGACTGCAGTTCAAAGAGCAAGAAGCCCAATAATGCCATTTTTGAGCACTTAGATAACCTCAGGAGTTTTAGTTCAGCAATGAGGGTGGACATCCCATGAGTCCACGTTACTTGCTCTTTCTCAGATCCTAATTCACACGGATACTCTGTTTTCTGGGGGTATTAGTTCTCCACTAAGCTTTTTTTTCTGTTAGACTTTTTCTAAAACTTTACAGCTAACAGTTAACATACACAGCAGAGTGATTCTGATAACTAATTTATGTCTCTTTATGAAAGATAAATGAAGAAATATGGAGGGAGAAATCTGAGCTAAAAAAAATTATTATGTATTATTCATCCAACAACAACAACCACAACAACAAAACCCCTCTTCATTATTTCTGGCATAATGTGCTAGACTCATTAATCTTGCCAAGTTATTTTTATTTTTAATTCCCAAAGGGTTATGTTGAGTTTTTTTCACATTGTGCCAGCCACATTTCCTACTTCAGGATTATTTCTCAGTAGTTTTAAGTTTGCAAGACATTTTTATTAAGTGGGAAAGAATTTAGGGTTTTTAAGGTTTAATCAGTGGGAAGCAAGGAGTTAAGGGCAAAGAGGAAGAGAATGTGCATCTGTTATCTTGACAGATGCAAAGACAAAGCACTGGAGAAAAAGAGGCATTTTCAAGAAAATTACAGTTATGATAGGATTTCTCCCACAGGTATTTAAAAAGTATGGGTCTTCTTATGATACAGTATTGCCTAGATCTGGGGCATTTCCCTTGTGAAAGCATACAGATTACTGTAGAAGCTTTATGGTCTCATTTCAATGACTTTGCTCAAAATATGTCTTTATTCAAAACATGTCTGTATTTCTATTGCCCTAGTTTTTGGTGTTCTCTGTTAAGAGCCTCAAATCAAAATCCCAATATCGTTATTCTTACCAGAAAATACCTCGATACATCAATAGATAATTTTAGTCAAGATTCAGGTATCCAGGGTGCCTGGGTGGCTCAGTCAGTTAAGCGTCTGCCTTTGGCTCAGGTCATGATCCCAGGATATCAGGCTCCCAGCTCAGGGGGGTGTCTGGCTCTCTCCCCACCTCGTGCTCTCTGTCTCTCAAATAAATAAATAAAGTCTTTTTTTTTTAAGATTTTATTTATTTATTTGACAGACAGAGATCACAAGTAGGCAGAGAGGCAGATGGGGGTAGGGGGAGGGCAGGGGAAGCAGGCTCCCTGCAGAGCAGAGACCCTGATGTGGGGCTTGATCCCAGAATACTGAGATCATGACCTGAGCTGAAGGCAGAGGCTTAACCTACTGAACAACCCAGGTGCCCCAATAAATAAAGTCTTAAAAAAAAATTCAGGTACCCAGTGTGGTTAGAAGGATAAGGCCCACCCTTAACTCATTTTGGTGTTCTACTCCTGACATTTGCTCTAGTTCACAAGGCCTCTAAGGACATTATAGAACTCATGAGGAAAGACATTTTTACTGGTACATAAGTGAAGTCAAAAGCCATTCGTTCAATTAAAAGTTCAAAGAGTTCCCTTCTCTTAAAAATCCTTTGTATAGAGTTGATTTTTTCTTTGTCAGAGCTGATGTTCTTGCCTATGGTCAACATTTTCCTGAAAGTTTTGGAGGTTGTTCATTGTTCAGTGTCCACTATTAGCTTGGATTCCACAGTTGTCAGTTCTTCTGAGTTCAGTGTTACTCTTTCATGATACTGATTTTCCTGAAATGTCAGGGGATTTTTGGTTGTTTTTCTGCATTTATGTCTGTTTCAAGGTGAATGAGGTAGGAGCATGTGGATTTGTCCCTGGGTGAACGGTAGTTGGTACTGACGAGTACCTATGGGATTTGTCAAATGTTCTACTTTTAACATTTGGCAATATTTGTTCTAATATGTTCATTGTTCTTTATGACCAGTTTGCCATCTGTCTTGTTGGATGGCATTCTCAATAAGAGAAAAATATTACATTTGAAGATGAAGCTGGCTTTTATGATATGATTTTGGGTGAATGTGGCAAAGACAGAGAGAACAAATTAATGAAGTCTAGCAGATGGCACCGAGCAAGACTCCCCCTTTTAAATAAAAATACTATCAACCTCTTTTTCCACTATTTCTTTCTAGAAGGGCATTTATTTCCCTGCCTAATCCTTTTTTAGTGACCACTATGTGTTCTTTCAAAGAAATTTACATGCCTCATTATGAAGAGATCCTAGAATAATATCTTTAAAATAAATGTCATTGCTGGTTCAAATTGCTATTTTGTATGAACAAATGGGATGTTTCATTTTAATATGTGAGGTAATATTGAAGATCCTGGTGTTTTTTTGTTTGTTTGTTTGTTTGTTTGTTTTTTAAAGATTTTATTTATCCATTTGACAGAGATCACAAGTAGGCAGAGAGGCAGGCAGAGAGAGAGAGAGGTGGAGGCAGGCTCCCTGCGGGGCAGAGAGCCCGATGCGGGGCTCGACCCCAGGACCCTGGGATCACGACCTGAACCAATGGCAGAGGCTTAACCCACTGAGCCACCCAGGCACCCCGATCCTGGTTTTTTGTTAGGTCTATTTCCTACCACATCTGTTTGAATTATGTAGTATATTATCTGGGGCACCTAGCATCCAGAGGCCACCCAGATCAGTTACATTTTCTTTGCTGAAAGAGTGCTCCAAATAGTCTTCTGAAAATTGAATTTGGGCAACTATCTAGCGATTTTTTCCCCTGTCTCTGTCAGTCAGACGTCGGTTGACACTTCAAAGGGGAATATATACAATCTTATTTAGTACAGAGTCCCCAAAAGGGACTTCCACAAGGGGTCAAATGATACAGAACTTTCAAAGCCAAAATGGAAAGACTGAATTTCATTCCAAGTGTGAAAGGATTTTTTTTTTTTAATTATAGACTTATAGGTAAGAAAGTGATGTGATCTTATTCAGGCCTCCTTTTTTGTAATTTTGTTTTTTGTTTTTGTACTTTTGTATTCTTTTTTTCTAAAGAAAGCCCCCATGTTGTATGTTTAAAACCTGCAAAATCCTGGATCTGCCTGGTGATGTGGTATATAAAGGGCCTAACAAGGTGCCTGGCATACATGGGGTCCCAGTAAATGGCAGTGCTCCCCCTTCATCTGTCTCTTGCTCTTGAAAGTCATAGTGCACTCTTTCCTTTAATGCTGCCCAATTTCTAGCACAGTAACTGTCACCGTATATAAATATTTGTCAAATGACTAATAGCAGGGCAGGAGGGAAGTGGAGAGGAAAGGAGAACCAACTCATTGGTGTTTTCCTTCTCATACCACTAGAAGTACCAAATAACATTTTCCTTACTTTAGAACTTTAGTAAATGCAAACAAAATTCTATTAATGGGCAGCAGAGCCTCCCCAATAGGTATGACTTTGGTTTTTAATGGGCAGAATGAGAAGCAGTAGACATGACTTTTATTGGGCAATATATTATTTCCGATTTTGTCAAAGTACTGGAAGGAAACAACATTAATAAATGCAGATGATTTTATTGATTATGAGACTAATAGGCAGCCAACTTTTTGAGAAAACCTTCCTATCTTTTCAAAGAAATTACCTGAAAGAAATACAAAAATTTCCATTGCTTTTTTTTTATTTTACTCTAGATAACATATATTATATCCAATAATAAATAAGTTTCAGACATTTTGCAAACATCAATCAATATTCCTGGATCCTAAGTAAAAAAGTTTAAAAATTAACCTCTCCTCACAGTGAATTCACCCAAAAATGCTGCAACCTCCATCTGGACAGAAAGACACGTTGGGTTTTAAATTTTTTTTAGAAAGTTTCCTCTGACCTTGACTTCTGGGATGCTCACTTTTCCCTACCTTTCTGACTATTATTTCTTAATCTCTTTTATAGACTTCTATATTTCTTTTTTTCCCCTTAAATGCTGACATTTGCTAAAGGCTTATGTCCAAGGATTCTTTCCTGCTTTTTATGCTCTCCCTCTAAAAATCTCCCCACCTCTCTAGCTTCCTCTGCCCCCAGTGTCTCCAGGTTCCTACCTTGACCTCCAGCCCATTCTTGATCTCTTGAGCTTTTCAGTCAAGAGCTTTTGGGAGTTTAAGATGCAGACTGCAGAGGTTCATGAATCACGGTCAAGTCTTCTGGTTTAAGATCTTTGGAGAAAGAGTGTTGTGTTCTAGTCATAGGCCCCTGATGAAGCTAATGGTAGAGAAATGAAAATCTGCAAGGCGCAAAGGCGTGCAACAAATTGTCTGCTGGTGAAATGATATGAAGGTGGATAATGCTAATTAGTTTCTGTAATTGACTATGATAAAATTAAAACAAGTTACTTCTGTTTTTGCTGATTATCAATTGACGACTCCCCATTAATCTGAATTACAGTCATTTTTATTTCCAATCTTTCCCTTCAAAATAAATTTTTATTTTTTTGACTTCTTTTGAAAATGTTGCACCTAGAAGTCCTGTGAAAAATAAGCTGAGGACATGGCATTCCATCATAAAAATGATGTACAAACTTCAATTTAAAAGATAACTCTTTTGTTCCAAAGCTTTAATAGAAAAATACTCAAAAAGGATTTTATCCAATTAAATTCAGGTCATTGAAAAGAGTTCAATTAAGAGCATTTTCTATCTAGCATTTTCATTAGATTATTAGTTGAGTTGGATTTCATCAATTTTAAATGTGGATTCTGGTATCCTCAGATATGTTTAGGTATTATCAATCTTGACGACGTATCAATAGCAAATTTCAGGTGGATTTATAATTAGTCATTAGGACCGTATCCCCTATCTCTCTATAAAGTTTGTCATTAACGCATCCTCACATATGTTCCAGTTCCTTCCATGATGAATACCCCCAATCCCCACAAGGATAGGGAAAAACTCACAGTTCACTTATCTTCACCAAGAGATAAAATTTTCAGGTATAATCAGCCGCCCATGTTTGCTATGCTATGTATGCTATGCTCTGCTATGCTCTCTGTCTCCCTCTGTCTGTCTTCCTGCGGTGTAATAGAAGTTCGGTCCAAGCAGCACATCACAATGCTTCAGAGAGTAAACTCTACAATGATCATCTGGGTCCAAACTCACCTCCCACTTACTCACTGAGTGATGTCCAACAAGTTATTTAAGGTATCTGAGCCATTGTTTCCTCACTTTAAAAGTGAAAATGAACATATGCTGTTGTGAGAATTCAATAAAACAGTATGGCTGAAGTTTCAAGTTCAAAGCCCGAGACATGTAAGTCTGAAATAAGTGGTGGCTGTTATGATTATTGCTATTATTTTGTATGCAGGGAAGAGTGGTCATTATTGCTGGTAACTGCAGCAAGAGCTGTACCAAGTACCACCCTCTCTCCAGCTTGCAGACTGGGAGGTGGTCCTCATCATCCCAACTGCCGCTTGGAAGTCTGATGCACTTCCAAGTTAGCTAAGGTCTGCGTGAATCGCAGGTTTATTCATTCCACAGATATTATTACTGAGGGCGGATGATGTTCCACGTTTTTGCAGAGGCACTGAGGATTCAGGAGTCAGCAAGCAGAGGGTTCCGAGACTTGGCTGTGGACTTTTGCTTTCAACCGTGATGGAGGTAACTAATGCCAAACGAGTAGCTAGTACAGCAAATAACTAGAAATCTAGTCAAGATCCACGAGTAACTGTTTTCAGATACTAGACAACAGGCAGGGCAGAACTATGACAGAAAGGAGAGACAAGAGAAACAAAGTGACCACAGTGACTGCCCAGCTCTCTGCCTGGAAGGGAGGAGCGTCCAAGTGGAACATGGCAGCTTTGTTGAGCCAAAGAGACAAAGCCAGGGCTCAAGGGAGTTGAGGCAGCGGGAACTGGCAGGCAGAGTCCTGGAGAAGAAGGATGTACATAGAGAAAGAGGTCCAGGAATTAGCTCGTGGATCCCCTGAAGTCTTTAGCTAAATGACAAAGCTGTCCATGCATATGGTGAGACTCTACAAAGACAGCCACTAAACATCATGGAAGGAACAAGAAGGGAGTTAGAAGCTGAACAAATCCTGGAGCTTACGTGGGGCCGAAAGACATTTGAATTCCAACCACCCGGAGTGGAGACATCTCACTGAGCTTCTGAGCATTCAAGAGAGACCTCCCTAAAAGCCACATCTTAGGAGAAGAGCTACACTTGTCCTGACTGAAGACTATTCTAGACCCGTCCTAACAAAACTTAAATATGAGCCTCAGAAAGATCACATGGGTCCACATAAGACACAGTGAAGAACTCTGTTGTGATTCATTCATAAATGAATCGAGGTGAGTTTCCAAAACTGTTTTAAATAGGCAAAAAAAAAAAAAAAAAGTACCATCTCCAAATCCAGTTGGTTTTGCCAATGGTTTTGCTGTATAGAATTCTCTGAGATCTGTCCCTCCTTCATAGAACTGTCTTTCCAGAAGAGCAACGCAGCTGAGAAACCTGTTCAGCCTTTTCTAACCAAAAATATATATGTGGATCCGCCAGATTATCTCTGGCCACATCTAACTCACAAACCCCTAAGAGGTATTGAAGTGAGACTTGGGATCTGAGGGCCTGATGGGTCTCCTGTAATAGCAATTGAGGTTTTTCTTCAGGGCACAATCATTTTATGCAGTTACAGTAAACCGTGCTGCATAGATTGTATCATGTGAAAAAGATAATTGGGAAGGATAAACAACTGAAAAAAAAAAAAACACAGAAAAGACAAGCATGTGCCATTATATTACAGAACACAGTCCAAACAGGAATCAAATGGAACCCGGAATCAGACGTTGAAGAACAATTTTGAGGGAAGACAAAAAGGGAGCAGTGCAGGAACGATTCATTGTTCTCAGCATCTGTGCACTGCTCTCCAAGGCTCTACCGTCCTCTCCCTTCTTTGCTGTGTCGTTAAATAAGAGGAGGGTGCCCACGTGAAGAGAGGTCTCCGAAACACTTTACAACACGGGCCATTAACCAAAGTCAAATTAGCACTTGGGAATGGCTGCAAGCCAACTGCAACGAAAACCTTCCAGTTTAATGAGACCTGGAAAGGGCTGTTCTTCTCCCTTCCGAACATCAGTTACTGAGCAGAGGGTTAAACAAGAGAACAGGTGAGGATGTGCAGGCTCATTTCCTAAAGCCCTCCTGGAAAAACCAGCATGCTCACCAGATTGAAGACTCCCATCTGGAAGAGATTGCCAATAGTTGTTTTAAAAAAAAAAAAAAAAATCATGTCTATAAATGGAATATGTATTTAAGAATAGGAATAGGAAATTAGATTGAAAAAAGAACACTTGACGATAAACTAATCTTCTAGATGACATTTTAAGGAGACAAAATATGAACAGCAGTGGAAAGAAAGTAATTTTTTTCATGATCAGATTCAATAAAAATATATAAAAAGTTTAAAAATTCCACTAGTGGCTTAGTAGTCTTTTTTATTCTGGAGTCTTAGAATGAAACCATTTAAAATGACATGTTTGGCTTTTCCTACTAAATGCTTCTTTAAGAAATTTCTTCCTCAAAACTAAAGATCTGAAGGAATTTGCAAAGCGGCTATTAACAATTATTGAAAAGTCATGAATTTTTAAAAAGTCTTTGATCACAAGAGACACAAAGAGCCAGAAGGACTGATTTAGGGAGACTGATTTTCAGACAGAAGGGAGAATTCATTGGAAAGGCAAGAAGGAGTGCCCAGGCCACCTGCCTGTGTGGTGATGCTCTTTTTTTTTTTTTTTTTTTAAAGATTTTATTTATTTATTTTACAGAGAGAGAACGAGAGAGAGAGATCACAAGTAGGCAGAGAGGCAGGCAGAGAGAGAGGAGGAAGCAGGCTCCCTGCTGAGCAGAGAGCCCGATGTGGGGCTCGATCCCAGGACCCTGAGATCATGACCTGAGCCAGAGGCAGAGGCTCAACCCACTGAGCCACCCAGGTGCCCCTCTGGTGATGCTCCTGTCACCCTCGTGGTCTATGAAGCTGGTCCTGTTTGGACCAGTAAAACAAGACATTCTCTCGATTTTCTTCTTGTCTCCCCACAAACCATCTGTCAGTCTCCATCATTGGTCCCATATGAAAACTCTTTCCTTCCTGGGAAACCCATATTCTTCTCTTTGGTCCATATTCTAAAATCTTATTTAAAAAAAATCAAATCCCATGAATATTTTTATGTTCTGGATTTTCCTCTGTAAAAACGGCATCTATGAGGTATTAAACTATGCATATAGAGACTGTAGAAATATTTTTAATGAGTAAAAGTGGTGGAATTATAGTTGTGACCTTAAGTGCTTGGACTATTTTCATCCCAGCGGACAATTCATCCAAGATGTCCAAAATGATTGCTCTTTTGCATTTCCCTTTAGGGTAGAACTCCACTACTTACTTTCTAATTGAATGGTATGTAAAAGTGATTGGCAGGTGTGACAGACCTCACCCCGGCAACTCTTCTTAAGGGGAACTGACAGCTGAGCAAATTGAGGGTTTGTGTTAAGAGCATACTAACCCCTAGGCTGTTCTTTCAGGGTCTATAAGTTACTTAGAGTTTCAGAAAAGGAATAATGAATCAAATATTTTATTAGTTCAGAAAGGCTCACCCACAAAATATGTATTTATCACTTCAAATTGTTCTCTGACTGCCACACAGTTTAGCATGATTAAAAAAAAATTTTTTTTTTTCTGATCAAAATGACCTCAGTCAGGGCTAGCTTCCAGTCAGCACGCCAACAGCTCAAACACTGAAAGGGTCACAACTCTCTTCAACGTGTCTCTCCCTCAAGACTGGGTACATAATTGAAGGAGCTCAGTACAAAACAAAAATGTGGGACCATTTGTAAAAAATATTAAGAATTCCCAGACGGTGGGAGCCGGGCATTAAACCCTGCCATGGCCCTTCCAGTCAGATACTCAGAATGCACTGCAGCCATGATGGCAGCCCGGCTCCTCCTGTCTCCTTGTCCTGTCCTTCCGCCATGGAGACTGATGTTTCCTCTCTCCTGCTCCTGTACAACAAGGTGAAAGTAGTTAGAACCTTCCCCAAGAGGTGGAGTCTTCTCGACCCTAGTCGTCTTATCTTCTAAGTTAAACAAGGGAAAAAGCCTCACTCTCCTTGGCAGAGTTGATGAAAGAAAACTCCAGTTCTGAGTACTGGCTATCAAAATTATGAGCCTGAAAGTCAGAAAACATTTTAATGAAAGTAACCCTGTCTACAGGCACCGGGGTGGCTCAGTCGGTCAAGCATCTGCCTTCAGCTCAGGTCTGGGATTAAGCCTGGTATGGGGCTCCCTGCTCAGTGGGGAGTCTGCATCTCCCTGTCTGTCTACCTGCATCTCCCTCCGCTTGTGCTCTCTCTGTCAAATAAATAAACAAAATCTTAAAAAAAAAAAAAAAATAGCCCTGTCCTGATTGAGGGATGAGAACAAATAGCCATTTGAGTTTATTCCAGCTTTTCCATTTCTAGAACTCTGTGAACATGTGTGAGTATACTATACGCTTCTACTAACTCTGGGCTCCAATTGTTTTAGTCATAGGAGAAACATGTGGACTGCTTGTAGCAAACCATTGTCTTTTTCCTTCTGGTATATTTAAAATATATATATATATATATATATAAATAAAAATATAAATGAATGAGAGGCACTTTAAATTTTTAAAAAAGATTTTATTAATTTATTTGAGAGAGAGACAGTGAGAGAGAGAGAACACAAGCTGGGAGGAGAGGCAGAGGGAGAAGGAGAAGCAGGGTCCTCGCTGAGCAGAGAGACGGATGAGGACCTCGATCCCTGGACCCTGGGATAATGACCCGAAATGAAAAGCACTTACCAAAACAAAGAAACAAAAAAACCCAAAAAACAACTATATGAGAACCAGTCTTGTCCTAATACTGTGCTAGGGGCACAAGAAAAGCAGTCACAGTTGAGGGATTCATTTCTCTGAAGGAGGAGAACTCCCCATCGCCCTAAATGTGCCGGGCAGATTGCCTAGGGTTTCTAGATAAAAGGACTCCATACTCCTGTAAGACTAGGAAATGCTGCACTAGAGCCCGGCATGAACGTTTCCTAGATGCCCGCCGTTTACAAAGGAAACAAAGGCTCAGAGAAAATCTATAACCCATTTACGTCTTCTTTGAATAACCCAGTTTTGCCCAGACACATTTATCTAATCACTTTGTGTAACTATAAAAACCCTGGTGTTGAGAACTGGTGCGGAGCAATCACACTTTGGGAGATGCTGATTTAGTGACTTGATGGAGATCCCAGGATCTTAGGAAGGGAATTCACAAGTCGAGCACCTTCTAGGTTCCAGGGGCTGTTTTACGCACCTGACATGCCTTAACTCAATGAACAGAACAACCAGCCCCCAGAGGGGTTATCACGATCCCGATTTTATATATGAGGTGAATACACATTAATTCCCACCAGACGTGATTGTGGGATTTTGAGCCTGTGTCTGATTCTGGAGCACGTTGCCCCTTCCTCCAGAGTACTCAACATTTACTAACCGTGAAAAGAAAACAACATAAAGTATTTATAACACCCTATGAATGCATGTTCTCAGTTCCGAAGGTCGAGCCTTGCATAAGACATATGGAATTTTCTTAACAGATTTTTCACAAATGCGACAATGCCAGTGCTTTTTCGCGTGGCCTGCCATCTGGTATGTGGCCGAAGCGATCGATCTTTCTTTCCACAACAAAGCAAGGCTGAGCAATTGTACCAAAGAACTAAGATGCGGGAGACCTGGAGCTGATGGGCTGGTCCCACTACTGTTAAACAGATACGGAGAATGTTAGAAATCCCACTGGGTTCATTCTGGAGATAAATGTGTTAGGAGCTTAGCCTTTAAAAGAGACGTATAAACTTTTATGAACCAGCTACCAGAAGCAAAACAGACTTTCAGGTTTCCATTAACTTCTCCTCCCATCCTGATTTATTCTCGATTCTTAAAACGGAAACAAATTTGCTGCGGAGTTTTTCTGTTTTTGTTTTTTGTTTGTTCGGATTTTTTGTTGTTGTTTTTTCAACCCATCTGAATAATTCAGTGTTTCATACTAGGTAGCGCCTCCAGATTTTCAGGAAACACTTAATCTTTAATTGGTGAATCACTGCGCATATTAATATTACAGCAAGTGTCCCATAGATAAAGACAATGTGGAGGGAGGCTGCATGGTGTCCACACTTGGGGGAGCAGACGCAGAGGAAGAGAAACACATGGTCAGAGGGGGTAAACCGAAGAGCCTGCTTGGACCAGAGCTCACAGTGAGAGAAGACACTTTGGAGAAAAGCCCACTTCATGTCAGCACTTGAGGGAGAAGCAGGGATTAACTAAAGACACCTGGCGGGGGGTGCTGTAAGGCAAACACTGTGCAAACACTGACCAATGGCAGGTAACTAGTGGACCCGAGCTTATAAGAGTCACCACTTCTCCTAGCAGCCTCCCTTCCCTGATGTGGGTGTTAGGGTAAAAGTAGCCGTCACCCAGGCAGGACTGTTCCCCAAAGAGCCATAAGACCACGAGGCCCGACAGCAGAGGGAGCAAGCAGCAACGGGTCGAGATGAGTGGGACAAGAGCCAGAGAAGCTTATTCTGGAACACACGGGAGAAGCAGCCCTGGAAATTCTCAGAAAGGTGAGAGGATTCTTTTTTTTTTTTTTTTTAAAGATTTTATTTATTTCTTTGACAGAGACAGATCAGAAGTAGGCAGAGAGGAAGGCAGAGAGAGGAGGAAGCAGGCTCCCTGCTGAGCAGAGAGCCCGATGTGGGACTCGATCCCAGGACCCTGAGATCATGACCTGAGCTGAAGGCAGAGGCTTTAACCCACTGAGCCACCCAGGCGCCCTAGGTGAGAGGATTCTTGAGGGTGGCTGATTTCTTGGCAAGCGGTCAATGTGGGATTCTACCAGAGGTGTAAGGGGCTCTTAGAGTGGTAGGCTCAGGAGGTCCATCAGGAAAGTGAAACCCTGTTTAACGATCTAGTTTGGGTTGTATTGGTTAGATTGGCTATTGCTTGTGTCTCTCCAGACCCCACTCCTAGAGCAAAAGCCTCTGCACCTGACCATCGGGGTGGGCACATGACCCTCGTTTGGCCAGTCCCACGGTTTCTTGCATACACGTCACTGTGACTGGTACAGGTGTGAGCACATAACTGAGACCAAGTGGATTAGAATTTACCTTGGAACGTGTTCGAGTCTGCGTTCAAATAAATAGTAACAAAATGTTTATGATATACCTGGGGAAATTGAAATGCTAACTGGATATTTAATGATATTAGGGAATCACAATGCTTTCTGTGTGATGATAGTATGGTCCTTATCTTTTAGAGGTACCTATAGAAACTTTTACGGATGGGAAGATTTGAAATGTGATATGGGGATCAAAACGATCTGAATAATTCAAGGAGATGAGGGTAAATGAAACAAAATGGCCCATGTTGAAGCAGGATGATTGGTACATTGGGGGTTGTTACACTATTTTCTCTACTTCTGTGAATGTTCACGTTTTTTTCAATTATGAAATGAAAGAAAGAAATACCTGAGAGTTGATCCACTGAAGCTGAAGGAGGGAAATGCTGTTTCCTCCTAGATCGCTATGCTCAGAACCGCCAGACAGCCATGTTCTCCATCCCCAGACAGAGCCCATCTGTAGTTAAGTGCTGAGACCATCCCACAGGGGCAAATGGAGCAGGTGGGGCGGTGAGGGGGGGAGCTGACTCCTATGTGGTTTCCCAGGATTTTATTTATTCACATGGAAAGCTGATCACCAATGAAGCTGATCATGTATGATCCCTTGGCTTTGAATGTACATGCGTTTATTTCAAGAAATGTGGGTATCTGTGTGCAGAATATAACACGGAGGCTTGATAAACAATCATGTAAACTTTTGTCCCCAAATAATTATGTGAACACCACTTATTGGATCATTCACAATTTTCCCACCAGTTTGACATGCCACTTTAATCAAATCCCCAATACTTAGGTCTGCACAATCCATTACGTTATTCCGAGCTGTTTTCACACACCTGTCGCCACTGTGTACTATTATGCTCTACGGAATGCTGCAAAATCTGAAAATTCAAGGCCCTCGTGGGAAAGTTATTCTCATTTCTCAGTATTTGGATCTTGTCACGTTTTTAAAAAATTCCACTGAGATGTTGACTGTAGTGGCCTTAGAGTTATGTATTGTTTTGCGGGGGAGGGGGGCTGCGGGGGGGTTGAGGTGGGTGAGATTTAAAGGACCTGGAACATTTTAATAAGCTTTCTGAAAACTGGACAGTTAATGTATTCTAAAAGGCCTAGATATGATCATTTAAAGTACATAGGATTTCCGATTTTCTTTCTGGGAATAGTCATGACCGTGTAAAATTCTGAGTTCTTTATTTGATGTTTCTATTAGATTTTTTGTACAAGGTTCTCCTTTATTTCCAATACCATGGATAATGCATATGTTTTTATACCACTATGACTTTATTTGAAAGCCTTATCTCCATTTATTTCAAATGTATATTTGAATTTCTGACAAATTTTATCAAAGTCAGGCCCTGTATTTTCCCTTTGCCTCACTGCTGTAGTCCAGAAAAGGGGAGCATATGTTTGGGAATTAGGCTCCCCCTGCTGGTAGACTTAGCACCTTACGATGCATCTTCTCCGTCTTTACAAATTCAATTGTGTTTTACAGCATCTTGGACTTACATATTAAGTTCTCTGCTAGGTGGTCTGCACGAATAAGATTTATTGACATAAAACTTAAGAGACCATAAAATTAATTCTAAAATGTACAACCAGGAACTGAAGAAGAGGAATGATTGCTATAGTTTGAGGACAGTTATGTACTGTTATATGCTTAACAGCTTGTTCTCCAACAAGCACTGATTTGTAGCATTTGCTCATTTTTGATGAACCACCATGGTTCATCCCGCTGATGCTCATTTCATCGGTGACTAATGTGATGTTATTGAATGTGGAGCTAGGTAGAGACACTCAAGAGTTGTCTCCCTCAAGCCACTGCCGCTTGGATGATGTGGGAAGACTTGCTTTGGGTTTTACATTCTGCACAGAATATGTGAGAGGCAACAGCACATAGTAAAAAACCACAATCAGATGCTTTAAAGTTAGATTAATTTGAATTCAAATCCCGCGCCACTGCTTTCTGGCTTTCAGCGATGTGTTCTTTGAATTAAGTGTTCTCGACTCTGGAATGATTTGATGATACCTGCCTTGCAAAATTATTATTAAAGTTAAATAGAATGACGTATATAAATCACTCCAACAGAACATGTATCTTTATTTTTTATATTTTTGAAAGATTTTATTTATTTATTTGACAGAGATCACAAGTAGGCAGAGAGGAAGGGAAGCAGGCTCCCCACTGAGCAGAGAGCCCGACTCGGCGCTCGATCCCAAGACCCTGAGATCATGACCTGAGCTGAAGGCAGAAGCTTTAACCCACTGAGCCACCCGGGTGCCCCAGGACATGTATTTTTAGTATTTGGCAAGTTTACTCTCCACAAAGACTCAGAGGAGGAAGGAGCATCTGGGCTAGAGTACGAGATAACCAGATACAAAGATGCTCACTGTGCTGGAATTGGGGCTCTCACCCCCAATAGGCATTCACGTTCTGTGATGGCAGAGAGTTTGTGGTCTAGGAAGAGCCGGCTGCTTAGCTGGCTGAGAGACAGTCATTCTGATTATAATTACGGATACACACTGGAGGAATATGGAGCAGGAATAGCGGATAAATGATAGTTTGGGTTTGATTTTCTGCATAAAAGGCAAGAGAAAGCAATTAATTCTCAAAGCATGGAGAACATGTTGTCTCAGGATGTCTCGTCCTGGTCTCATAGCAGAAGGAACAAGACATACTTGCCTCCTTGTCTTCTGCTGCGGTGCTGGATTTGTTTCTAGACTTTACTTTCAGTAAGGGAGGAAGCACACGTAATGTGAGAGCTTTCACTTGGGTCCAACTTAAACCTAACGAAGACCCAAGGCCTCATTCATTTCCTGTCTCTGTTTTGATATTAGGGATTCCCCAGGGTGCTGAGGACAGGCAACCCATCAGCATCCCAGAAGCCTATTCCATCTGAGGACTCTAGGGAATGGGCCCAATGAACTGAGAAAGGCTCCCAGAACTCAGGTATTCCTTCTCTTCTGTAAATTTCATTTCTCCACAACATTGAACTCATTGGATGTCAAAACATTTTTTTTTTCTTTTTTGGTCTCCCTCTGATCCTGTGTTTTGGGAGCTGGGAATGGATTTCCAAGGTCTTTTTCCTTAGGAGGATTTCTAGCTGGAAAAGCTAATAGAATACTAAGACATTTTTATTTTTAAGATTTTATTTATTTATTTGGCAGAAAGAGATCACAAGTAGGCAGAGAGGCAGTCAGAGAGAGAGGAGGAAGCAGACTCCCCACTGAGCAGAGAGCCCGATGCGGAGCTCGAACCCAGGACCCTGAGACCATGACCTGAGCTGAAGGCAGAGGCTTTAACCCACTGAGCCACCCAGGTGCCCCCTAAGACATTTTTTTTTTAAGCTTTGTCTTTTTAATAAAAAATGAACTGTGACAAGCAGTTTTCTGAATCTCCAAACAAAGGAAGGGGGAGAGGAGAGAGGTCAAGGCTCAGGAAAGATAAAGGCATGTACAAGTTTCCAAGATTACCCCTGATGTTCTAGCTAGCACAGAGGGGATCCGCCTACCTCAGCTGAGGCTGGAAGGAAGGTGGCCAGGCTTCAACAAAGGCTTCCCGGGAGTCAGAACTGGCAGGATGGACAAGGGACACAGGAGGGGCAGCTCTCTGTAGCACCCTAGAGACTCCTGGGGGAGTGGAGAGTTACTGTGCAAAGGGTGGCTGTTTTCAGAGCAGAGTCTCCAGGAGTGGCGTGTTATCTTATGATTGTTTAGCTGTTTGGTGTCCATTGCCATAGGGTCATTGAAGGTATTTTCTTTTTAAGATTTTATTTATTTATTTCACAGAGAGAGAGAGATCACAAGCAGGCAGAGAGGCAGGCAGAGAGAGAGGAGGAAGCAGGCTCCCTGCAGAGCAGAGAGCCCGATGTGGGGCTCGATCCCAGGACCCTGAGATCATGACCTGAGCCGAAGGCAGAGGCTTTAACCCACTGAGCCACCCAGGCGCCCCATCGAAGATGTTTTTAGCACATCCCTCACCCCCAGTAATAAGACGCTTTTCAACTATTCCACTAAAAAGCATCAAAATTTACTTACCCTGTTTACCTACTCATCTCCCAATGGGAATGCCCGCAAGACCACAACATTCTGAGAATTAGTTCTAGACAAGGCATTTTTTAAAATTTATTTTTCAGTCAAATGCAGATCATTTTGGAGGGCCCTGAAGCATAGAACACTATGAAGAGATTACAAAAACTCTAATATTTTCTTCAAATCCCCATTGTCACTCTCGGGATACTTTCTCCTCCTCGGGGATTATGAAATACGGCGGTGTGGAGACGGCTGCGGGGGCCTGTCTGCCACCTTTGGAGCTGCCTTTCAAAAATCTCCCCTGGGAAGTTAGACCTTAGAAGACTGCACACTAGCTTCTGTGTAGATCTCAGCTCTGAGAAGCCCTTAGGTACTGCCAAATGCTCACACGTTCCTTGATTTCAAATCTGACAGAGGAGAGAGAAGCCTACTTTGCTCACCCAGTGTTAGCTCTTTGTAATTGGGCTTCTGACCAAGTAGAAGGTAGGTTTTTATTTTTTTAAAAGAAGACTTCTTCATTAAAACAAAAAAAAAAAATGTGTCCTTTAAAAACTTTTGGGAGTTTCAGAAAATGTAAGGGGAAGCCTCTTTAAGAAAAAAAAAATCAGTTTGTGTATTTGTATGTTCTTCTGATTGTTTGTTTTAATTGGAAACTGAGCTTGGTAGATTATTTTTAAAAAAGCATTTAGCAAAATTTTGCCTTAGGGCTTTGGGCTGCTATTTTGTGGCTTACTTTATTTGAAAACTCTGCTTATTTGTTTAGAAACTGAGGCTAGGGAACTTTAAACAAAATCCAAACAAAAGGTCTTCCTTCCCTCTCTATCCCCCCTCCCTACTTTAGGTCCAAAAATGTAGTAGAAGATTTCTGTAAAAAAACTATTTTTTTGTATATATATATATATATACACACACACACACACACACACACACACACACATACATATATACATATACACACATAAACATACATACATACATACGTACTTTTGGGCTTTGGTTATTTTTTTTTTTAAAGATTTTGTTTATTTATTTGACAGACAGAGATCACAAGCAGGCAGAGAGGCAGGCAGAGAGAGGAGGAAGCAGACTCCCCGCGGAGCAGAGAGCCTGATGCAGGGCTCAATCCCAGGACCCTGGGATCATGACCTGAGCTGAAGGCAGAGACTTTAACCCACTGAGCCACCCAGGTGCCCCATGGGCTTTGGTTATTTTTAATTGGAAACTGGGCCTGGGGATTAAAATGAAATTATTTTTAAAGCTGTGTCTAAATTTTACAGCAGAGTCATTTCTTGATATTTTTGTTCCTTTATCAGAGAATTTTAGTTTTCTTAGCTTTTGTCTGTTACTTTGTTTTCTGTTGGAAACTGTGGCATGGCCTGGGAGTTTAAAACATCATCACATATTGCAAAACGTTTAAAAACCACTTAAAATTGTACAGCCGGGCTTCCAGTTACCTATTTCTGCTATTTTTGTTTTACTTTAAGGCAGAAGCTTGTAATTGTCCCTTGACTGTTGATACCAGATGATATTTTAGCGTTAGTCATGCTTAAATTCATTGATTTTTTAATTTTATTCAGCATGTATTTCCTGAGCTCCTCCCCTTGCCATGCCCTCCCTTGGGCTTTGGGGCACAGCAGTGAACAAAACCAAGTCCTCGAGATGCTTGGATTCAGGCAGATGCTTGGTAGGCATATGGCGTGGGAGTAAGAGCTGCATTTGTGACTGAGTAGTGGATAGAAGGACAAAGGGTTTCAGAGTCAGGTTTCCACAGGAGCTGGAGCCAGGAAGAATTTGCTAGAAATGGGAGACGAAGGGCGAACGGAAGGAGTCTGGGTTTCAGTAACTGGATTAGGGACAGTTAGATCAGGCTTTTTCTGGATGTCACCCAGTAGATGATCTGGTAGAATGAATGCACCCTATTTTTTATAGGCAGTATGTCTGCTTCGAGCTTAGTGGTAACTAGAAGTCTAAAAAGGATCCCACTATAAACATGTAGGAATGTCCCTCCCCTCTAGAATGCCTACACCATGTTGGAGGGTGGGATAAATTCATTTAGTCTTTCTTTTGACAAATATTTATTGAACTGTTCCTCCTTGCCAAGGACTCATCCAGGCTTTGGGATATGGCAGTGGACAAAGCAGGCAAAGTCTTTGGCCTATAGAGTCAAAATACTCTATATCTTAATAAATATATTTTTTAAAAAGGCATAACTGAATTAGAATCAGGTCTAGAAATGAAGGTTGAATACTAATCCCGGCACTCTGCTGGGAGGTCAGGCCAGTTAGTGTAGGGAGTTGAGTCTAATCCTTGAGTGAGGGTTGGAGCTACGACTTGGGCCCATGCAAGGGAGGGTTGTAACCAAAGCCCCTCTGAAGAGCCATGACATATAATTTGGACCAGAAAAAAAAAAAAAAAAAAAAAACTACTTAAAGGCACCCACAGACAGCAAGGACAAGAAGAATAGAGAGATAAAGATATTCACTAGAAATGATAAAACGAACAATTCATTAGGTCGATAAATTTAGGTCGATAATATATCCCGTTTGCATAAAAGAATTGTAAGAGTAATTTTTAGAGTTTTAACTTTTCAACTTAAATGAATTTAAATTAAGCTTTCAACTTTAGTTCCTCAGTTGATCAACCCCAGTTCAAGGGCTCAATAACCACCTGTGGCAGGTGGCTACCGGCTCAGATGATACACATTCTAGAGTATTTCCATCATCCCATGCATCATATGGAACAGTACTGCTATAGAATACCTTGTTCTGAATTTCTTCCCGTAGTTACAGCTTATATTAAATTATCTCATGGAGTAAATACAAAGAGAAAAATCAAGCAAGTAAGAAATTTAAGAAAAAAAAAAATAGAAAAGATACTTCAAAATCTTGATATTAAAAAAGATTAATGAAATACAAACTTGAGGAAGACGAATGAAAAAAGAGAAGTCAGATAAAAATTATTTTTAATGAAAAAGGGGGCATAATTGTCAATGCAATAGCAAGTTTTCAAAAGGCATAAGAAGGGCGCCTGGGTGGCTCAGTGGGTTAAGCCGCTGCCTTCAGCTCAGGTCATGATCTCAGGGTCCTGGGATCGAGTCCTGCATCGGGCTCTCTGCTCAGCAGGGAGCCTGCTTCCCTCTCTCTCTCTGCCTGCCTCTCTGTCTACTCGTGATCTCTCTCTGTCAAATAAATAAAATAAAAAATATTTTTTAAAAAAAGGCATAAGAAAATACTGTGATCAACTTTATGGAAAATAAATGTGACGGTATAGACAAAATGGGCTATTTTCTAGAAAATACTAACTTACAAAACTGATTATAGAAAAAAAGTCAGAAGCATTATCCCTGTTTAATAGGTGAGTTCCATTTTAAGTGTTTAAAGAAAAATATAAATCTTAGTATTTTATAAACCATGGCACTGAGTAGAAAAAAGAGGAAGAGACAGAAACAACCTTAATACCAAACTAGATAAGAACACTAAAGATAGGAAAATTATTGGAAAACCCTCACTTTTGAATAGAGATGCAAATAAATTATGTCACCAACATGGTACTTTTAGAAACCCATCAGAATCAAGAAGTTTCCTTTTTTCCTTTCCCTTTTTATTTTATTTTATTTTATTTATTTATTTGCCAGAGATCACAAGTAGGCAGAGAGGCAGGCAGTTGGGGAGGGGGGAGCAGGCTCCCCGCTGAGCAGAGAGCCCGATGCGGGGCTTGATCCCAGGACCCTGAGATCATGACCTGAGCTGAAGGCAGAGGCTTAACCCACTGAGCCACCCAGGCGCCCATCAAGAAGTTTTCTTAGGAAAGCATGATAACATACCTTAGAAAATGTAAAACTCATCACAGTTGTGAATATGAAGAAAATTAATAGATTCCAGAAAATCACTGTGCTAAACTTCAACGCCTATTTGTAATACAGCTTTTAGCAAGTCAAGAATAGAAGATTCTGCCTTAACTTGTTAAAGCATGTATCCATGAAAACCTGCAACAAACCTCCAACTCCATGGTAAAATTTTAAAATTATTTGCTCTAAATTTAGGGGTCAAATTGTTGTTGATAAAATTCTTGGTCAACATTTTACTCTACTTTGTTGCCACAATAAGACAATAAAAATAACAAAAAGGACAAAGATTGAAACAAAGCTATTATCAAACACCTCTATTTAGCTACCTAGAAATTCCAAGTGGTGATACTGCAAATCTATTAGAGTTTATGAGTTCACCAATTATGATAGAAACAAAACACACCGACCCCACAGCATACAATTATAAAATGTAACTCAAAGCAGAGAGATGGTTTATAATTAGGATCAAAACTTGACGGTAGAGAAGAAGACATCTAACAAAGAATTGCAGATGATTTTTTAATGAAGAAAATTATGTTTTTAAAATGCCATAAAATAAAACCAGAATGAATGTCATTCAAGACATATTATCTTATAAACCATGAGTCTCCTTATATTAAGCAAACAACACTTCATGATTTCGGGGAAATTTCCATCAAAATCTGAACAGGATTATTTTTGTTCAGTTATTATATGGAATTTGGTGAGACGATCCAAAAGTTCACGTGAAAGAATAAAGAACCGAGAACAAACAAGACTTAGAAGAGAAATCAGCAGAATAGGAAATTCATACCACAAATATCTGAATTAACTATAATACCTCAGTTTATTAAAACTGTCATATTGTCATGGGAATGAACACCAGACCAACAAAACAGAAAAAAGAGAGCAGAGAAACAGAAGTATAACATCCCCTCTGTAAATGTCTGTAATAACAGAGGGGACATAATATAAGTTAACTGAGAGAGAAAACAGCATTGAATAAATGGTGCTAGTCATATAGAGGAAAATAAACTAGGGGCGCCTGGGTGGCTCAGTCAGTTAAGCATCTGCCTTCGGCTCAGGTTATGATCTCAGGGTCCTGGGATTGAGCCCCGCATTGGGATCCCTGTTCGGCAGGGAGCCTACTTCTTCCTTTCCCACTCCCCCTGCTTGTGTTCCCTCTCTTACTGTGTCTATCTCTGTCAAATACATGAACAAAATCTTATAAATAAATAAATAAATAAGATTCCTACTATATCCCAGCCGTAAAAACATTTTAGATGGATTGAAGATTTGTAGGTTAAAAGCAAAATCATGAAACTTTCAGAAAACATAGGAGAATATCTTTACACCATCAGGTGAGAAAGAATTTCCTCAGGCCTTTGTCAAAAGCCTAAACTATAGAAGAAAATATTTAAATTTACACTTTCTGGTGACAAGGATGTTCAAAAGTGAGGCGCCTGGGTGGTTCTGTTGGTTGAGTGTCTGACTTCAGCTCAGGTCATGACCTCAGCGTCCTGAGATAGGTCCCCATGTCAGGCTCCCTGCTCAGCAGGGAGTGTGCTGGTTCCTCTCCTTCTGCCCCTCCCTCTCCCCTCCCTCCCTCCCACTCGTGCTCTCTCTCTCTCAAATAAATAAATAAAATCTTAAAAAAAAAAGAGAGATGCTCAAAAATGAAAAGCAGAGCTGTATTCCTACAGAAGCTATGTGTAGCCTAATAACCAACATCAGATTAAAGTAATTGCAAATCCCTTCCTCAGCTGTGTTAAAATGTCATCTCCTCAATGAAGTATTAATTGGCCACCTTATTAAAAATTGTGACCTCCCCACCTTGACATTCCCTGTCTTTTTCTTTTCCTTTTTTTTTTTTTTTAAAGATTTTATTTATTTATTTGACAGAGAGAAATCACAAGTAGGCAGAGAGGCAGGCAGAGAGAGAGGAGGAAGCAGGCTCCCTGCTGAGCAGAAAGCCCGATGTGGGGCTTGAACCCAGGACCTGGGATCATGACCTGAGCCGAAGGAGCGGCTTAACCTACTGAGCCACCCAGGCGCCCCACCCCTGTCTTTTTCTTACATTATTATTCCCTGTAGAAGACAATACTTTCCAATATGCTCTACAGTTTACTTGTTTCTTTTACTTCTTGTTTCTCCCTGCAAGAACACAAACTCCGTGAAAATAGAAATGTTTTTGTTTGACTCACTGCTCTATTCCTATCACCCAGAATCGTTTGGGGTCCACAGTACATGCTCAACAGATACTTGTGGAATGAATAGATGGTTCGGTGCATTTGTTTCTGTATCCAGTGATTATTTTTTGAGTCTTACCAATTTAAGAAGAAAAAGTCAAATAACTGAATATGAGTGGGCAAAATGTATGTGTAGGAGTTCACAGAGAAAGAGACCCAAATGGTCAATAAACATGAAATATTCTACCGCACTAGGCGTCAGCAATTCAGCTAGTAATTAAAGCAATAAGACTTACCACAGTGGGTAAGTTAATGTGAGGCATTGTTGATGATGTTGGGCAGTAAGCACCCTTTCCAGTGGGAGGAAGTAAAATTGGTACAACTTTAGAGAATGGTTTCATGGTAAACAGAAGTAAGCTGGAGATGTGCGCACCCAACATTCCAGTAATTCCACTCGGAATGTATACTCTAGAACGCTGGTTCTCACCTAGAGAGATTTCCCCCCCAGGGGACATCTGGCAATGCTGGAATATTTTTGGTTGTCACGCTGCAGGGGGAGGAGTGTCGGGGGAAGGAAGGGCTCCTGGCCTCTAGTGCGGAGGCTAAGCCCCCTACCTTTACCAGGCTGCTTGGCAGTAAAGAATCATCCAGTCCAAAAATGTCAGCAGAAACCCTGCTTCAGAAGCCTGACTAGAGATGTTCATAACAATGCTATTTGTAATAAGAATAATAATTTTAAAAAGTAGAAACAGACACAGTTAAGTGGAGTGCCGTGAGACAGTTCATTTGAGTAAATTACAAATACGTATCAACATGATACATACAACACTATTGAGTGGGAAAATAGATTGCACAAATACAAATAACATCATTTTTTAAGGTTTGATTTTTTAAAAAAGATTTTATTTATTTATTTGGCAGAGAGAGAAAGAGAGAGTTCAAGCAGGGGGTGCAGCAGAGGGAGCGGAAGAAGTAGGTTCCCTGCTGAGTGGGAAGCCCAGTGCAATGCGGGACTCAATCCCAGGACCATGACCTGAACCGGAGGCAGGCATTTAACCGACTGAGCCCCACAGGCGCCCCTATAATTTTTAAACCTAAAGGCTAGTTTGGACAATCCATACAGTATCTGGGCCCCTGATTTAATACTCTCAGCCACTGTCACCTACCTTCATCAGGGGCTCCTCTTGGCCTTCCTAACATGATGGTAGCAAGACCTCGCATTGTGCAGGAGTCATTTTGTGATACATGTTGTTACATCCATATATGAGAAAAGCAAAAAGGAAAACATATATGGAAATGATGTGTTCAAACTTCCAGAGCCTGTATCTCTGGAAGGAAAGGAAAGACCTAGATGGTGTTCTGATTGTACCTTGGATGTTTTCTTTCTTTTAAGAAGGTGAAAAGATTGCTGAAGCAAATACAGCAAAATATTGATATTTCCTTAATTGTCATAGCCAGTATTATAATACTATCATTTTTCTGTATCTTAAAATATTTCACAAAGAATCACTAAGAACAAAAAGAAAGAAAAGGAATGAGAGAGAGACTGGCACTGGTTTTCAGAAGGGGAAGCAAATACAAAATCCACAGCTTTGCCCCTTTCTCTGTACAACCTTGAGGAAATGGTCAACACTCCTGGGCATCTTTCCAGATCTGTAAAATGGACTCACGAGCTTGACTGACAAGCTGACACACAGATCCCAAGCCCTTCAGGTTTCTCTGGGTCTGTTTCCTTTGCCTTGAGTTTCCATCCCTCATAATGTGCAAAATCCAACACATTCTGTAATATTTTGGAGGCTCTCCAACTGTGTGTGCATGAGAGTGGGTGATGGACGTTACATTCTCCTGCCTCCTTGCCCAGACTCCCTCTCCCTGACTCTTGGCCACCCCCTCCCAGCTACCCCTGTATATGTTGATGCTCCTCTGCCCTCTTTGCTCCACTCATGACACACCTCCTTCCTTTCTTCCTGACAACATCACTCACGCACATGCATTGTAGCTACAAACTGTCCTGAAAGTTAGGGGGAAAATGTGTGTTAGGTGCAGAACAGAGTAGAAAACACTCTAAAATTGAGTGTTGAGTATTTTACTTCTAATGCCTTTGCTTCTTCTCTCCAAAGATGTCTTCTGTTTAGTCCCGCTTCCCGCCAAACTTCAACCTCCTCAACCTTATGTCCCTTTTCCTGACTGACTATAGATTCTTGGTTTCAAAACTTCACTAAGTGGAGAAAATCAATTCCTTTGAATTCAGATCTAGACTTGGTGAGGGAAGGAGTGAAAAAAGCAATTTTGCTTTTCGGACCCAAAGACACATCAAAATATTTTCTAAACAAAAGCACAATTCTCCCCTTAAAAGGTTTTGTTTAGGGCACCTGGGTGGCTCAGTCGGTTAAGCGACTGACTCTTGATTTCAGCTCCCGTCATGATCTCAGGATCCTGAGATCAAGCCTCCATTCTGAGCATGGGCCTGCTTGGGGTTCTCTCTCTCCCTGTCACCCTACCTACCCCACCCCAGTCCGAAACAAACAAACAAAAATAGATAATAATAATAATATTCTTCGGTCTTCACCAATGACCCAAATGGAAGCAATCTAAAAATAATATTCTTGCTCTCCCTCCTTCATAAGCATCTATGTATATACTTGAAATGAGTGATTATTATTCCCATTTTACAGATGAAGAAAGTGGGGCTTAAGAAGATTATTGTACGTAATCCCAATAGTTTATAAGTGATGAAGTTGGAATCCATACCTGGATTTACTGACTCTAAAGTGGGTCACACTTGACTACCTTCTTCTGTATCTCTGCTACAGAAAGCAGAACTACTGGCATTCAAGAAAAGTCTGACAGTGGCAGGAAGTAGAGGAGGGGAGATTTCAGTTGGAGGAAGAGACATGTAAGTGAGAATTAGTCCAGACATGAAGCTATAAAGATGTGAACTGAGGTGTAGCAAGGGGTAAAGAGTTTGGGCCATAAATGGGGAGCAAAGAGAGAATTCAAAATGGCAGCACATTTCCTAGTTTGGTTGACATTCATTCATTCAACAAACAGGTGTTGCTATGGCAGGCACTATATATGTCAGGCATTGTGCCAAGTGTTAGAAACAGTAGCAAGACTAGGAAAGTAGGATTAGGCGTCTACAGTCAGACACCAAGGGGTTGCAGGTGGACACACTTCCCAGTGTAATGTCCAGCAGGCAGCAGGAAATACCAAACTCATTTCCCTACAAGATGGAGACCCTCAGAGACCACCAGGTGGCAGCACGGGCTTGGAAGTTAACATGAGGCCTGCCCAGCTAGGATCCATAAAATCTCCTCTTTGACATCTGAAGCAGATGAAAGCAAAGTACCATTACTCTTAGGAGAGTACTTTTTAAAAATTCGTAAGTAATGTTTAATGAATTAAATGCTTGTTTAAACATTTATAAACAACTTGGGAGGGGGTAGTTTGTTCTAAGATATGTACATTGATACTGTTTGACTTTTACATAACATAATTATGAAAACTATCTAGCAGAAATATACATATGATTAGGACAGCAGTGTTCCAGCTGGACACATAGTCCCAGTATTATCTCATTGTGCATTACCATGTTCACAGTTTCTAAGCTGAATGCTTCCTGGACTGGTAGGGATGGAAAATACTGTGATTGTGGGAAACCAGAGGTTATAATACTGCTTTCCGAAGTGACTGTTTTGTTACATAATTAGCACATTATATTCCCCGGTGCGTTTCATGTAGCACTGTTTCTATATTTAGCATAATCCTTCTACCCATGCTTTGTGTCCCATCCCGCCCCACATTTCCCGAAGTGAAGCACACTTAATAACCCCTTGCTCTCAGTTTGCTTTGTCTCTTCTCTTAACAATTAGTTCTCTGCCTTCTCAGTCCATGTACTAGTAAGTCTCCCTGTGATCCAACAGTGTGCTACTGTTAAGGGAAGGAACCAGCATGAGGGCTCCGCGTCAAGCCAGCACAGCAAAGGAGGACCCAGGCGGAACAGAAACCGTATCTTCATCCTCCACATTGAGAGTTTCATTGGAGTGTTAGGATACCGTTGGTAATTAATGCCAGGCTCACGTGGCAGATGTGATGGTTTGCAAGTCCGTGATTTGTATCTTGCGGTGTAAAGTTATTCTGCATGATTAGTCCATGGTAATAAATAGGTCATTCCAACTGTGAATTCAGTTCTTCCCAACTAATCCATTCTGTAAGTCTAAATGATTGAAATTCTTCAGGTATTGATCCATGGTTCAACCAGCAAAGTGGAAAAAAAAATCAGAAGCTTATGATGTGAACAATGCACACATCTGAACAAGTGTGTGTGTCTGGGATTTGGTGGAACTCAAGAGGGCAGAAAAAGAAGAAATTTCTGTAACACATGGGAAAACTGGCACAGAAAAGGAGAGGGGGAAGAAGAAAAAATGATCCAGACAAAAACTTTATTCCGCCCTGGAGAAGTATTTTACAAAACAACTCTCGGTACTATGAAAGGAAAAGAAAATCGGAGGAATTGTTCCAGATGAAAGCGACATGACAACTAGATGTGTTTTATGAATCTGGATTGGATCCTGCACTAGGAAGTAAAGGAAATCATTGGGATCATGGATAAAATGAAAATACAGACTCGATATTGTATCAGTGCTACATTTCCTGAATTTGATCATTGTGGTTATATCACTGTGGTTATATAAGAACATCCTTGTTCTTAGGAGACAGAAGCAGAAATGTTGAAGTGGAAAGGGGCATGACGTTGGCAACTTAGAAAGTTCAGAAAAAAAGAGATGAAAAATCAAATCCTATAAAATTTTATCACACATTGAATTTAGGTGAAGTTTAAAGGCTTATGGAATTTCTTTTCACTGCTCTTAAAACTTTTTCATTCATTTGCAGTTACTTTAAATTTATAAGTAACAATGACTGGGTGCCTGGGTGTCTTCGTTGGTTAAGCAGCTGACTCTTGATTTCAGTTTAAGTCATGATCTCAGTCTTGGGATTGAGCCCTAGGTCAGCCTGTACGTTCAGCAGGGAGTCTGCTTGAGGATTCCCTCTCTCTGCCCTCCCCTTGCTCTCAGTTTCTCTCTCTCTCTCTCTAATAAATAAATCTTTTTTTAAAAAGTGACAATGAGGGGCGCCTGAGTGGCTCAGTGGGTTAAAGCCTCTGCCTTCGGCTTGGGTCATTATCCCAGGGTCCTGGGATCGAGCCCTACATCAGGCTCTCTGCTCAGCAGGGAGCCTGCTTCCTCCTCTCTCTCTGCCTGCCTCTCTGCCTACTCTCTCTCTGTCAAATAAATAAAATCTTTAAAAAAAAAAAAGTGACAATGATAATGATATTAATAATAATTCAGAGAAACTGTACACAGAGCTTTATACTAGCTATATTTTCCTGCTTCAAATTAGACTAGCACATTTGGACAGCTTTGTCTAATCATGTGATTGTTATAGAACTAAATGTGCTCAAGTCTGTGTCTAAAGTTTACATTAAATATCTTCTGTTTTAATTTACTTACATATTCATTATAATTTATTATAATATATAAGATAATATTACACTATAGGGTAATATGTTATATAATATTATATAATTGTAATATATAATAGGACATTATTATTGTTATATGTGATTTATATGCCACATTATGATACATAATTATATATTGTAAGTCATATATAATATATAATGTTTACATATATATTATATATGTTTACATAACATGTTATGTAATATATATTATATACATATTGTTATATATTATATACTTATACTTAAATTGTTAAACTATTTCTCTTTATTTTTAAGAGAAATAGTGCAGGAAAAAAGAGATCTTTTTTTCTGAATCATTAAGAGTAAATTACTAACCTGGTATCCCATAACTGTAGAATATTTCAGTGTGAGTTCCTACAAACAAGGGCAGAATACTTCAGTGAGCATTTCCTACGAACAAGGGCATTCTCCTATAGAATCCTAACACAACCGCCGAGAACAGCACACTAACACTGCCACGTAATTGTCAGTGTCTGATTCTGATTCTCAGACGCCCTTTCACTATTGCGCTCCCACTAATGTCCTTTACGGCAAGCGGATCCCGTTCCAAACCCCACGTTGGGCTTAGTTGTCTGACCCTTGGGCTCCTTCACTCTGGAACTGTTCCTCAGACTTTCTTAACTTTTGTGGCCTTGGGACTTGAAGATAGTACATCTGGTTATTTTGTAGAACGTGCCTCAACCTGTTGTTCCCTCATGATTAGCTTCAGGCCATGCATGTTCGGCGGGAACATGACAGAGGTGACGCTGTGTTCTTCTCATAGCCTGAGAGTGGTGGCACATTAGTTCAGTGTGTCCTGTTGGTGATACTCCCTGTGATCACTTGACTGAGGTACTGACTCCCAGACTTCTCCAATGTGAGGTTCCTCTTTCTTCCTTTGGAATCAGTAAGTATATCGTGCACAGGTACTTTTAGGAGAAACATCCCAAGTCTCATCAGATTTGCAATGTATTCATTTGTTTACATCAGTATAGACTTATAGTTTTCTATTTAATTCAATAGGTTATACTTTACTAGTAATATTATTTGTTTTAAAGCCTCAGTTGTGCCAGACTTGGCTAGTGGGAGCCCTTGCAAGATGGGCCCGTGTTCTTCTGACATAACCCCAGCATTCTTCGAGTACTTTCTCAGTTTGATACACACACAAAGAATTTTCTTTCTCATCTCGTACCTTCCTTGCCCCAGCCCTGGGATCAGCGAGTTCTCCAAGGAAACTGGTTCCTTTTCTGTAGAATGATATTGAGAAAAACAGGTGTGAGGGCCGGGGGTTTCGTTCACTGCTGTTAGGACATCACATCGCCCAGTGGATGGAGTCAGTGTGTGCACGCCTGTGTGTGTGCTTTAATCTATTTATATGTCTTTATCTTCCTCTCTATTTACTGAAAAACTGTGGTCACACTGATACTACCGATCCAGTTCGACCTTCTTGGGTCCATTTTGTTTTCTCCCCATCTCTGGCAGGGAGATCTCTATCTCCCATTACCCTTACTGTATCTACCTATTTCATCAATTCCCCAATACATGAACCATCTTTGCTGCCACCACTTGCTCTGCATCTGGAAGCTTCCCTCAGCGTGCCTCAGCTCCAACACTTCTAGGTTTGGCTGCCACCTCTGTTTCCTCTGTGGACCGCAGCCCGATGCTCTTAGGCTCTTATCCCCCCCAGGCCACCACCCTGCTGCACAGACCCCTCCTGACTTAGTCTAGGCTCCAACACCCCATGCCAGGCCATACTTCCCTAAGGATTTCCTTCCCACTCTGCTTAGGTTCTAATATACCTTCCCCCCACCCCTCTCCTTGCCACCACCCCTAGAACACACCCACACAGGGTGCCCTTCTCACACTGCCCAAGGGTGGGAGCTCATTCTTCTTCCAGCCAGCTTGTCCATTTGTGAACATTCTTTTTAAAAATCAATGAAAGCAGAGGCAAAATAAAATTTACACAGAGGAATCTCTACACCACGGCAATGGGATTATAAGCTAAAATAAAGCAGGCTTGAAATGAATTTTGGAGCTCTCAAGATAATAGCTCATTAAGCTTTAAATTCTCTGAACTCAAATCACATGAAATTTGCCCAAGTAATGGCCACTTGGTAGACAGCATGGGATATAGAAGCCAGAATGGCAGGATCTGCTCTTTCTCTCTCCACGAGATTATGGAACAACTTCTGAGTTTCCCATATGACATTAAGAATTCAGAGAATGTGCCACAAAAACTGTCCCATGTTAACAAAATCATCTGTTGATTCTGTTTGTATTAGTAAACACGCAATCAGATGTACTGGGTCTTTTCTTCTACTGAGTGGCCAAGTGTTTACTTGAACTGTCAGAAGCCCCAGCCCACCTGGCACGGTGGTAATGGGAGCCACATAGGTCTCTGCTCTGTCCCTGACTTTGAGTCCATGTGGATGATGCCATTGGCTTGGCCACTCTCTTGAACTCCTTTCTTGGCTCTTGATCTATACAGCTAACCTTCCAGCTCTTCAGCAGAAGCAGCGGAACCCCCAGGAAAGAGCGCGGGCTCTGGAGCCGGTCAGGGGCAGTCTGAAATCTATTTACGTAAAGCTTGGTTTTTGCATTTGGAGAACAGCACCGGAAGTTATGCCTGTTTTGCTAACTTTCAGTGAAGATTTGGGACAGCAGAAATGTAAGGGGGGAAATAATTTGATAAGTATGTACTTTTTTTTTTTTTACTTCTTAGTTTCCTAGTACATGGCCTTGGTCCCAGGACACTCCAGGAACCCATCTGCCTGAGGGAGGGAGATTAAGATTTCTATAAAAGGAACACAAAACAAAACTAACAACAGCAAAATGACAGATAATGTTCAGTTGCTGTCATTTAAACTGCGGTTTAGTTTAAATGAAGCAAAACATTCAGAGCTGTAAAAAAAACATTAGAAATGTAGCATAAATGAAGCAAAACAAAGACCTTTCAGGCAATGCTTTGCCACAAGAAAGGATTAGCTAAATTCATTTATCTTTTTCTTTAGAGTTTTACGTAAGGGCAAACAGGGCAGAAGAGGAGCAGAGAGACCTCCCTTTTATGCAGAGGACACAGGGAAAGACAAGAGTCAGATAGCTAGAGGTGCCCTGATTCTTTCCTCTGAAATGTGTTATATAAGTTGAGTACATGGGCTCTTATCTTGCTGCTTGTCTGGGTCTCAGGAAAGAGGACACCTCATAAGCAGCCACGTACCAAACAGGGAACAGTCTATCGAAAGAACCTTGGAAGTGCAATGCGGTCAGATAGAGAAATGCCCTAAGTATAGCTCCCCAGGCTACTCTCCTTCCCGTAAGATAAGGACACTGTTAAAGCCCGTAGACCTGCCATGGGCCTGGTAGGATAAGGCAATGTGACCCCAAAAAAGAGATCTTCTGCTAAGGGTGGATGGTCTGGCCAGGTGACCACATGGAAGACAGAACAGAGACCTAGGAGCCAGCAGGCAGTGAGAAATGAGATTTTCTGTGATAGTTGACTGGCCCTGCCGAGACTCGCGGCCCAAAAGAAGGACCCATGAGTTCATCAGCCTGCAACTGCAGGCCTGGAAGGAGCTGATCAGCATCATTCTAGAGGCCAACAGGCATTGCCAGGTGATACTCCAGATTCAACCCACCCCCACCCCCCACCAAAACCCAAGACGTTGTGTGGCCAGCCCGTAGCTCCCTCTACACCAATTACACTGTTTTACACAGAGAGGGAGTAATCTGACAGAACATTTTTATCCAAGTGAGAATTTCTTTTTTTCCGGAAAGGATTATTTTATTTTTTAGGTTGGACTAAGTTTAAACTACATTTGATGTTTGTTTTGTTTCGTCTCCCCCCAGAGTGGAGAAAGGGCAACATCTATAAAAGGTCTTATCCTCAGTCACAGACTCAAGCCGCTACAACACATACCCTGTTTATTCACACGATGCTCTTGGGCCCAAGTAAGTCTTAATGTCTTCCACCAAGATAAGTAACCAAGAAATTGAAAACAGGGTCCGAACACAGCCAAGTCATCTTCCAAGAGTGGTTATGGACATCCCATCTGTCATGAGCTCCCTCTGCCAACCGTGAGACAGTGCTGCCTGTGGCCAAAGATAGGAGACTATGAGAGAGCAGTGGGTTCCATGTCCTTCTTTAAGGGCAGGACGTCAAGACCATTGAATCTCAGAGAAATGAGAGAAAGGATTAGGGAAGTTTCCATAAGCCACTTAAGAAGACTTTTTGCAACTCAGCTCTTCCATTTCTGTAACTTTCAGGGAAGGACATCAGGGAAAGGCCTATATATCATATCCGAGTAGTGACTTACTTTTTAAACCGACTTCTGTGTTCCACTGAATTCTTAGGACTTGGACCAAAGGAAGAAAACACAAAACACAAAGCAAAACATGAGAGGAAATTGTCCAGGTCTACATGTTTACTTTGAGCCACTTGGAACTGTCCCATAAAATACCAGCGACTCAGGTTATGAAACTACCTTGCCGAAACAGTGCTTTTCAAGGTACTTGGAACACGATTTGTGTTTAATTTTAAATGAAACTGATTAGAGGGGTATATGTTTTATTTACCAACAAGGCCAAATTTCTCACTAGTGTGAGCTGTGTTTCGGCCCAAGCTTTGCTGGTGCAGAAGTCTATATAAAAAAGCCTTAATTCTGAAGGCAAAATGGGAATTTTCCTACTGGCAGTTCCCTTCTTGGTTAATTAGATGGTATTAGGAAGAAAAAGGTTGGCCATGTTATCTGGAAGAAAGTATTATTAGAGATGGCATTATATCCTAAAAACACTTAATACCCTGTGTTCTGGTCACTAACGTGCCATCTGGAGCCGCTAGTTGGGGAAAATTACAGCAAATTGATAGGAATATCTTCCTCAATTTATTAACAAAGATAAGACTCTCTTGATGAAAAAAATAAGCATGTCAAGTGCCGTTGATGAGTCATGACTTGACAGACAACAAATACAGAGGATGAAGAGTCACAAGACTGGTCTCTATTAGAACCACCAGCACATCTGTATTCTTTTTTTTTTTTTTTTAAAGATTTCATTTATTTGACAGAGAGAGAGAGATCACAAGTAGGCAGAGAGGCAGGCAGAGAGAGAGGGAAGCAGGCTCCCCGCTGAGCAGAGAGCCCAATGTGGGGCTCGATCCCAGGACCCTGAGACCATGACCTGAGCCGAAGGCAGAAGCCTTAACCCACTGAGCCACCCAGGCGCCCCACCAGCACATCTGTATTCTTAAACGCCAAGGAACTTCTCAGAGACCCATTTTCCTTTTTGTAGAATAGAGATAATTTTTCTAATTTTATTTATCTTTAAAGTATTTATTTATTTATTTATTTATTTATTTATTTAGAGAGCAGAGGGAGGGGCTGAAGGGGACAAAGAGAGAATCTGCAGCAGACTCCACACTGAGTGCTGAGATCATGACCTGAGCTGAAATCAAGTCAGCCACTTAACTGATTTTATGTGGTTAAGGCGAGGGGCACCCAGGTGCCCCTAGGAAGCCCTTTGAAGTGAAGATTTGGAAGCTAACTATCAATTCTAAGGTCTCATACTTCTTTAATTTTCTATCTTAAACAAGGATGGGCATTCTGATTAACAAATCCTCATGTTTATAAAGTCCAACATAAATAAACTTTCATTACAATAACCTCATTTCAAAAATCTTGCCATGCTTTCTACCATTACATTAGGATGAGAAGAAAGATTGAAATACTTAAGAAACAGTTCTCCAAAACAAAAAACAAAAAAGAAACAGTGGTGAATACAGTTGCTATTTACATACTTCTTGCCAGATGCTACAGAATGAGGTAGACAATGAGACAAATTGCTGGTCCCACAGAGATTATTTCAGCTCCCTTGGGGACCAGTAGGAAGTTAACTCCGGCAGAATCATTTTGGACCCAGATGGAGAGCAGCATGATAAGTTCGTGGTAAACGCCCTCCACTTTTCCTTTAGAAATGGGTTTAGATTTTTTTTCAAAGATTTTATTTATTTATTTGACCGAGAGACAAAGATCACAAGTAGGCAGAGAGGCAGGCAGAGAGAGAGGGGGAAGCAGGCTCCCTGCTGAGCAGAGAGCCGGATGCGGGGCTCCATCCCAGGACCCTGGGATCATGACCTGAGCCGAAGGCAGAGGCTTTAACCCACTGAGCCACCCAGGTGCCCCTGGATTTTTTTTTTTTTTTTTTTTTTTTTACAATCCGTGTCTCCAGGTTCGGGGATGGAAATTTTTTGTGGTGTGATTCATTTCTGGTTTGTTAACAGAATTACTCACCATTTTTTGTTTGAGAAAAAACATTCACCATGCTGAAGCCTAGAACTTGCTTAAAAAATAGGAACACTTCTAACCTCAAATTCATAATTTAGAAGCCTAGAGTTTTGCAGCTGTATCTAATTACCTTTTGAAGATTCTCTTATGAGTAAATAAATAAGTGTTGGAATATTCAGTTGTTAAGAAAACAATAATATGGAACCAAAGGAATATCAACCACCTTATTAAGATATGATTGACATGCAAAATCTGTACATATTTAATGTATGCAACTTGATGTGTTGGGAGATAAGTATATACCATAAAGTCATCATCATAATCTGTGCCATAAATGTATTTATCGTCTCTTCAAATTTCCTCCCACCCTCTTTACATATTATTACTAACTTTTGTGATAAAATCATTTCATATAGTATCTACTTTCTTTGCAAATTTTTAAATACACAATACAGTACTGTTGAGTATAGGCTATAAACTGTAGAGTAGATCTCTAAGATTTATTCATCTTGTCTAACTGAAACTTTGTACCTTTTGACTAATACCTTTCTCTTTCTTACCATCTCCTCACCCCTACCCCATGCCCAGCAACAACCACTCCACTCTCTGCTTCTTTGAGTTTGACTCCTTTAGATTCGTCATATAAGTAAGACCAAACCATCTTTTCAGGTTAATGATCATGTGATAGTAAATTGTAAAAACAAAATCTAGAAGGAAATAAAAATAATTATAAATCCAATATATGTGGGTACAACCAAAATTCCAATATTTAGGTGGACAATAAGTGGTGCACAGTCTATCCAAAACAAAACTTTCTGAAGGAAATGTATTTCATCCAAATATTTTAAAATGTGGCTGAAACTGTTATCTGACCCCAAAAAGAATGCCTAGGAGAAGGCTATGTACTTTGCCTTGTCTGAGCCATATTTGGGAACTGATCCCATCTAAGGGAGATTGCTGATCCCTAGCATGGGGTGGGAGTAATTAACCAGCTTCAGGCTGGGTCCCATAGTGCTCGTTTGTCCTGACCTACCTGTTGGGTTCCTTTACATTGGTCACATGCATAACCCTTGTCTTCCTCCTTCCCACCCCTGGGCAACTCAGTCACTGACCCCTGTTTTGACAAATGTGATTATTCCCCAGACAAAAGCACTGCATGGCTACACAGAGAGGGTCCTTTCCAGTGCGTGGGATACTAGTTAGTACAACGGTACTTTGATATTTTCAAAGACTAAATGCTCTTTTATCCTATCAGACTTCAAAGTTTTAAGCCATTCAGGAACTTCCATGATCTGGTCTTACCATTCCTTTCCAGATTGTTCACAACACACTCTCCCATCATCCCACACTTCCGTATAGCTAGCATACTAGGAATTGTTGTTTGTTTTGTTTAATATCTCCACATTTTCTTTTGTTTTACTGGCAAAAATTTCTTTCTCCTCAAGTCGTGACTACTTGTTTCTATCTCGCCCTCCCTTCTAACAAGCTGTGTTTTAATAACCTTTCTTCTGTGAAGCCTTCCTTGCATCTCTGTCAAACCCTGGCTAGATGTAATCTCTCTTTCACTGCTGCATTCCGACAGCAGTTAGCTAGTACCATCTTTTATAGGGAGACTTTGTCATTTTCTGGTCCATGTTTGTTATTTCCATGCAACTCTCATCTTCCCTAATGGTGATGATGGTAATAAGAGCAGCTACCGTTGCTTCGAGGGCTCACTGTGCTCTAAGCACTGTGCAAGCTAGAGTCTCAGTCTTGCAGTCACTCTAGAAAGCAAGCATCTTGATCTCTATTTTACAAATGAGCAAATAGGTTTAGAGAGCATAAAGCAGCAGGGTCCAACATCCCGGGGCCAGCTAGTGGTAACACTGGGACTCAGTAAGACCTCCATCTAACCCCTCTTCTCTTGGTCACTGGCCATCACCAGATCTAGAAGTTCTTTTAAAGGGAGATGAGGGAAGCTCACCACTGAAAAACCATACCTGGCACTGGAGCAGGAACTTCCATGTGCATTCTCTCAATTATCCATGACTTACATGGTATAATCTGCACTTTGCAGTGAGGAGAACCAAGATTCACTACAAATACATTTTTTGAAAGAACTAACTAGAATAAGCCATCTGTAGTGCATATAACTGGAGTAAGATTGAGAGCCAGAATATATAAACATGCCTACAAGTCAACAAGGAAAATAATAACTACCCGACAAGAAAATGGGCGAAAGACATGAACAGGGCAAAGACATTCAGCACAGAAGAAACCAGAAAGACCAAAATCACATGAGCTGATGTTTTGACTATTTCAGCCTAACTAGAAATAAAGGGAAATACAAACTACCACCACGAGATGCCATTTCATGCCCATTGATCTGACAAAAACTAAAATCCCTGACCACCTCACATGTTAAGGTAGTAAGAAGTTTTGTATACCAAAAGAGAGAATGAAAATGGCACAGCCATCTCAAAGAGAAATTTTGTAATGCCTAAGGCACTTCTACATATATTCCCTAGAGAAGCTATCTTCAAAATGAATACAGGTATGTTCACCTCAGTACAGTTGGGGAATGGAGAGACTGTGGTACTGTAATGTAATGGAATATTTCTTTACTGTGTTAAAAAGAATAATCCAGGTGTACCTGGGTTGAGCATCCGACTCTTGGTTTTGGCTGGGTTGTGATCTCAGGGTCGTGAGACTGAGCCTCGAGTCAGGCTCCTCACTGCTTGGGATTCTCTCTGCCCCCCTCCTTTCTCAAATAAATAAATTTTAAAAAATAAAAAAAGTAATCCATATGTTAAAAATAGATCAATCTAGACAACCTAATATTGAATTTGAAAAATCAATTTGCAATATTTAGGAAAATTTTAAAACAAACAAGTATACCAAATACTGTTTGTGGATAATACATACCAAACTTATGTAAAGTATATGCAGTAAAAGTAGTTTTAGGTATAAAAAGTATTTTTTAAAGTACAAAAACAAAGTATTTAAGTATTCACAGTAAAAATGGATTGCTATGCCCCATAGGCATTATGTAAAACCTCCCTCTGAAATGGTTGTACCAATTTTCATTTCCATTTCTATTTCCATGTATGAAACCTCCTATGACTCCCAACATTTGGAGTTGTCAGGTATTTTAATTTTGGTCAGTGTGAAGAGTGAGAAATGGCATCTCATTGTTTCAATTTGTATTTCTCTTCATCTTAGCAAAGCTCAATATCATCTCTGGGGAAGGAGAAAAAGGATGAGATTAGGTCTTATACTAGCTTTTTATCTCTGAATAACAATACCACAAATATAATAGCTTAAACCAACGCCCATTTATCATCTCTCAGTTTCTGTGTGTTAGAAGTCCAAGTGAGGTTTTGCTGGGTTGTCTGATCAGGGTCCAAGGTTGAAATAGAGGAGCCAACCAGACAGGGCTGACATTTGGGAGCTGGACTAGAAAAGAATCCAGAGCTCCGTCAGATTCATTCTCCGGCGGCCTTGGAATCATGGTGGCCTGTTCTTTCAGAGCCAGCAATGAGAGGAGAGGTTCTCTGTTGTTGCAAGTCTCTGACTTCTAGATACTCTTTCAAGGGGCTCCCTGATTGGACTTGGCCCAAACAGGGTAGTCTCCCTTTCAGCAAACTAAAAGTCAGCTCATTAAGGACTCTAATTATATTTACAAAATCCCTTACCTTTGCCAAACAATGTAACTTAAAAGAGTGACATCTCATCATCTTTGCCATATTCTATTAATTAGAAACAAGTCAGGTTCTGTGACTCAAGAGGAGCGGACTATACAAGAATGTGGGTCATTGGGTATAAACCAAGGGCATGTCCACCACAGGGCTAGAGGCTTGCTTTGGCCTAGAATATGTTCTCTCTCCAAAAAATGGAATCTAAATTTTAACATGTATTCAGTCTTGATGTTGCCTACACAGATAACCTGTTATATTGTTTCTGGGACTTTTCTTTATCATTGAAATAGTTTAAAATGTAAGTAACAAATGCTTTTAATTAATAAATAAGCTCACCAATAAAGGACATTTCAAAAGTCCAATAGAATAGAAGAGGAGGGTGCAGAAGGGGTCAAGTTTGATGATATCATCGCTTTGTTTGAACACCAGATTCTGGGAGCCCTTGATTACTTTTTTTTGGCCTGTTTTAAAAACCAGTGGGCCCAATGGATCCAATGTCTGCCCTTCATGCCCAATTAACAAAATTCATTCGTGTTGTGTTTTTATTTGATGAAACAGGAGATGGGCTCCTTTGGTTCCCGACTGCTGATGTTAGTTACTAGACAGCTTCTGGCTTATTCTCAGAGTTGCCAGTTAAGAGCTATCGCAAATCCAAGAACACCAGGACTCAAGATCATGAAACACATTTTTGGTTATATTCCTGCATAAGGAAAATTAACCCCACCTCCAGTAACTTGTTGACAAAGTGACAGAAATTGATACTGTCAGGGAAACGTCTGGTCAAATGTGGCTAGAGTCTGTGGCCTAAACTCTAAAAATGCATTTACTTTACTATGAGTTAGCAAAGCATAACAAGTTTCAACAAGATCGGAACAGACTGGAGGTTTGAATTATATAAACACATTTTGGTGCCAAGAGAAAACACTGTAAAGTAGTTTAAGCAACTCAAAGAATAGAGAGTCCGAGTAAACTTCCAAGCAGGGAAGGAGAAACCAGTCCTTTTCTAGAAGCTTAAGGAATGGTAAAAATATCAATAACTGATTCAACATTTTCAAACTCTTCCTTGACCCCTTGCTTATTTTAAACTGCTTTTTGGCCATCTTATTTGCATTTACTTTAAATTATTTTCTTTTTTTGTTTTGTCTTACCTCTTTCCAAAGAAAATAAGTGAAAACAAACAAAAATTGGAAGGCTCCTCTGGAAAGTCCTCATCTCAACCTTCATTTAACTCTGTCTCTATGGAGATCAGGGGATCAGAGTCCTCCATCTCTAGGCATAAATGGGGCCCAGAGAAAATCACACCACATGGGCCTCTCTATCGATTTCTGTAGGAGATAGGTTTTCTTTGAACAAGGATCGCCTTGATTAGGAAAAGAGGTTGCAACAGAGAATCCTGGTGGCAGGGAAAAGAGTATATAATACTACTATAGCAATTCTGTATTATTCTTAATTTCTTATGTTCCTTTTGAGCATAAAATCTCAGCAGTTTAAAACCACAAATCTTTATTACCACACCTCATTTCTAGGCTCAGGAATCCAGAAGCAGCTTCACTGGGTAGTTCTGGCTCAGGGTCTCTCGGGAGGCTTTGCTCAATGAGTTGGCCAATGTTTCAGTTATCTGAATGCCTGACTGGGGCTGGATAATCTGCTTCCAAGATGGCGGCTTTATATGGCTGTTGGCCACAGGCCTCAATTCCTTGATAAGTGAGCCTCTCTATAGGCCACTTGAGCGTCTTTCTGAGATAACAGTTGGCTTCCCCCAGAGGGAGTAATCAGAGAAGAAGGCAAAACCACAATATCTGTTACACCCTAGCTTTGGAAGTGACGTAGCATCCTTTCTGCAGTATTCTGTTGGTTCCACAGACCAATCCTAATACGCTGCAGGAGGAAATCAACAGGGTGTGACTTTCAGGAGGCAGAGATCACTGGAGGCTCTCTTGTAGGCAGGCCACCACAACTGCCTGAAACCATGAATTATGGATACTTCTTTCAATATTTCTCCCCATTTCAAATGATCCTTTTTTATTTAATACGTGGAAGTTTTATTGGCTTAGGTATTAAAACAAATCTGAAAATATATAAATGTTGGGGCTGGACTTTATATGTTGCCCCTCCAGAAGTATGTATACTTTATTTATTTATTTTTTAAAGATTTCATTTATTTATTTGAAAAAGGGAACATGAATGGGAAGGAGAGGCAGAGGGAGAGGGACAAGCAGACTCCCCGCTGAGCACAGAGCACAGGACTCTGGGATCATGACCTAAGCCAGAGGCAGTTGCTTAACTTAATGAACCGCTCAGGGGCCCCAAGAAGTATGTTTACTTTAAAAGAGAGGTTTCTTTGGAGGCGAGGGAAATATTCCAGAATCAGATAGTAGTGATGGCTATACAACATTATGAATATACTAAAAATTATTGAATTATATACTTTAAAATGCTCAGAATATGTGATGTGAATTTCATTGGAATAAAAGACAATTTTAGTCGAGGGGATCTGACAACATTCGTATCAAATTTGCTGACCTAGGAACGTTTAGAGTTGCTTTGAGCTCTTTATGTTCTATTTGTTCTCTCAGCTCACAACTTAGAGTATGATTAATCCAGACACTATCAGGTCCTGGGAAGAATGATTTATGAGGCTTACACTTAGCATAGCTTGGAACCTACTGGAAGTAACAGTAAGTCCTAGGGAAGTGTAATGGCAATTTTTCAAGAGCACCATTGACTCACATTCTTGTGATCCAACTCACACGATCCTTCCATCAGGAAATACCTAGAGCGTATCTTATTCTGGCTTAGCAAATGTTATCAGCAGATTTGTGCATTCTTTGAGCAATTTCCCCAAGATCACTTATGTCAGGGCATTTTTTACATGATTTGTGATTTCACTCAGCAATTGTTTTCCATTGTGTTGCGTCGTGTGGTCAGTTACTTGGAGAGGCTCCAGATGTTCTTTCTGTATTTAATATCATTTGTGGTTATGAGACCCTAGTCTGACAAAGACCCTCGATCAGTTTTTGTTGTCATGTCTGCACCATCCTTATCAGTAATCAGGAAGACAGCGTCAACATCCGCTAGCACTGATGGTCACTGTGTGCCAGGCGTCACATACACTGCATCACTGATTATTAACCAACCGTCCTGAATAGTTCTTAGTCTCAAGCTTCCGACTGGTTATATGACTTTCTCAGAGGTCATCCAATCAGTTAAAATTATATTACCTAAAATAAGACACTAAGACACAGAGTGTTCTGCTTTGAAACAATTCAATAAATTGTAATTAAATTCAACTGAAATTAATGAAATTGACCTCATCTGACTTGATATATACAAAGACTGCATGCTAGCTGGAACTCTCTCTTCCCATTTACCAAGTTCTCTAGGACCTGACCCTTATGTTTCTATGATTCAGAGGAAGATGCATAAGAAATGGGGGTCAGTGAGCATGGGACTTTCAGACAGGTCCTGGTCTTCTCTTCTCCACCTCTCCCTATCTCTTCCTTTCCTCTCTCTCAGCAAGTCCAGAGCAGAGTTGCTTGTATGAAATCAAAGCATGATACTGCCTGTACATGTGGGTTGAAATCGTGGGGTCATCATAGCAGATCTGCCCAATCCTCTTAAGGCCCCATGAATGTGTTCTGTGTCTTGGAAGCCTTTTCCAAGGTCTGTTTTTCAGGTTTTCTGTGGCAACTGGTAAAATAAGGAAGTACTGACTCTCAAAATTGGATGGGTCTATCATGTGATAAAATGTTTTGCTACTTCCTGTTCTGCACCGGTATCTTTAATTAACTAGAATAAGAAAATTTCTTATGTATAAGCATAAGTTGAGTAATAATGAAACTGCCATAATCACTGAATGCTCATGTCTTGGAGAAAGTGAGGGAATGTGTCTCAGGGTGCGATGATGCCCAGCTTTACTGACATAAAGGATCTTATGTCTACACTAATGTCAGATGAGGAGAGACACAGAGACACAGTGTGTCTCACTAACTGCGATGAGATTTGCTACTCAAATTTGCGAAGAGGTGGCTAGAAAGATATTCCAGAGGTAGAAGGTCAGAGAGTTTGCAGAACTCAGGTCCTTCTGGGAAGTGAAGAAGGAAATATCCAGAACACAAAAAGCCTTGTCCTGGGGCTTGCAAGTGGAGCCTTCTGGTAATCCCAAAATAGCCACTGCGACCTGAATCTGCTCTTTGGGACATTTTACAGATGAATAATCAGGTCCAGCACAGCCAGGTCCCAAGAAATCTCTCTGAAAGGAAGTCATTACATATTTCTGCATTGACAAAACCCATAATCCGCAGTAATCCCCTTTCACCAGGACTGAAGGGGAAAGGAGGAAAGGAAAAGGAACATAAGAAATTACTCATTTTCCATGGCTATCACGACAAAGAGATATTTGCTCTAAGAGCCTGAATATCGAGAGTGTTTAATGTGAGCATCTCCACAATTTGGGGAGGACGTTTGAAACACACCTGCATGCCAAAAGCAAAATATGTTCATTGGTAATGTAGTCTTTTAGCTAAGGATGACATTAAAAATATTCCATAACCAGTAAAGTCATCGAAATTGATATGTAAATTTCAAAATTTAAACACATCACTTTATATAGTCTCGGAAAAAAAATAACTAAAAACTCACCTGTTTTTGAAAGTCACTTGCCAGTCGCTTTTCGTCCTTTTGGCTGAGATCAAGTGTAAAGTCACCTGCCAACTGATTGAATTGTGATAGAATTCCTTAAATAATTCTAATAATTTCTGGATTATTTATTGATTTTTAAATATTGCTTATATGCTCTTTTGTCTGACGTGGCTATCACGAGCCACATGATGGCCCCATCAGAGCTCCAGTTTTATTAGATACGTGTTCCCTTCACATAAAACTTCTCGTCATTTAACTGGAAGTGATATTGATCATGACAAGGTCGTCTGTGAGGCTGTGAAGTGTATGATGGTCACTGTGTCTCCTCTCAGCTCTCGGATCTCCCCCATGTTCTCCAGGGCTTCACTTCTTTCTCTCCATGCCCTCTGACCCCTCATTATCCTGGACAGGACTGCTGGGCCACGTTGCCCACCAGGAGCCTATCCTGGCATAGGGAAACCTGTGAGAGGAAGGTGGGAGGGAAAGAGGGAGTGTAGTGCAGGGGAAGGGCTAACCTTGGTCACCAGGAGTCTGCCTCTTCTGTCTGTCCCCCTCCCCTAACCAAGATGGTAGAAGATGGTGGTTGCAGGTTCTATGTGGGTCAACCTGTGGTCAACCTGTGCAGGTTGGAGCTCAGCTACTGAGCAATATACAGAAGGGGTAAGACAAATGGAGGAGAATAATAGAAATGCAAATAGAAGTTACTAACAGGTTGGGCAAGTGCTCTGAGGTTGCCCAGAGGCAGGAGGGCTCTGGCTGAGGCTTGGCTTGCCTCCAGAAGGAGAAGGCAGGAGGGGATGCTGAAGGGACCTCTGGTTCCTCTGTCTAGCAGCTTGCCATCGGTGTCCGGCCAGAGGGAAGTTCACATGGTTATTTAATGGGGTGCTTACCCTTTGGCTGTTAAAGAGGTCTTAAGTAGATTCCCTCCCCCATAGTCCTCTTCACAGTGCTCAGAGGTCCCCCTCCAACTCCATGGATCAAGAGAAGGCATCAAATAAATTCCCCCAAACCATCTGAGAGAACCCAAACAAATACCTGCTATGCCCAGTAGCTCCCCAGTTGGCCCCAAGTCTGTACCATTCTTCATCCCTTGGGCGATGGTAGGCATTGGGGAATTTACCAGAAATATCCTCCTCAGCTCTGCTTCGTGTCCATCCTCTCCTGTCCAATAATTTTAAACCTAGAGAGATTCTCCAACACCTGAAACAGGATATCTTTAGCAAGGTCCGTAACCCTGCTCTCCAGTGTTGACACCAGAAAAATGTGTTAGAGTTGTGTGTGCAGTTTCTAGACTATCTATTGATTATTGCTTCCACTTATCACAGTTACCATTATACTAATAATCAATTGAAACTTATGTAGTTCAACATTCTTATAATCCCCAGCCATGCTAGTTGATGCTAGCTAAATCAGTTTTACCTGGGGCTATCAAACACAAGAACCTAAACATCTCTCAATTAGCCATTTTCCAAAGAATGTTCTGTGGATTCAGTAAATCTACGCAGTATATTGGGGAATGATATTTTCGGGATGTTAAGTCAATGTATATTTCTCTTATTTGAAATGACTAGTTTCTGAGTCACACCATGGTTCACGTAACAAGCATCACTCCTGGACAGCTCGGACCACAGAACTGCTTTCATGGTATAGAGGGGATTCCCTTAGCAGGAGAAAGCTGAGTTTTCATGAAGCTAAGTATCTTGAAGGAAAAATGTGGAAATCAGAGAGGACTATGTAGGGAAAGCCAACTTCTTCTGAACCAGATGGATTCTGGGAGGGGACAAAGGAAAGGAACACAGGAGGTCATCACCATTGTTTTAACCTCTCCTCCTCTGGCCAAAGTAGCACAGGGAAGAGAAGGGATAGATATGTTTAAGGGGAAAGCCAGAATCGGAGGGATTTTTAAGACCTGGACCCTTTTTGAAACTCTGAGAAAAAAGACCACAATGTGATGTGGCCTCAAAACATTGTCAGCCAAGTTTTCTGGGCCATATTAGCTGCATTGCTCTCAGGGACATCTGGTGTCTGGTTCCACTGGTGTTAACATTCTCTCCTGCAACATCTATGCTTGGCAGTGACAAGGGTATTATCAGCACCCATCCTGATCCAAGGCAGGATGTGGCCCTTGTTTCTGGCTAAGTGACCTCTAGGCTTAGTTTTCTTGCTTTCACAGAGATTCTATGCCTACTCAAAATCCTTTCACCGTATTCCTTTTCTGTGTAAACAGTATGGAGTGTAGTTTTCCTTATTGGCAACTATGAACTGTGGTTAAATCATAAAATAACAGAAGGAATGGGATCCTATAAGGAACAAGCCAGAACATGTGAAATTGATTGAGTGGAGAAGTTAGGGTACCATTATTTGAGGTTAGATGACCCTACGGCTGTTAAACATTTAATGGAGCTCTCACCTATCATACTTCTGGTCACAGATAGGACAGAGTGTAGAATTAAAAGAAATGGCAGGCATTTGCAACGAGGTGGATGAAACTAGAGGGTATTATGCTTAGCGAAATAAGTCAATCGGAGAAAGACAGCTATCATATGATCTCCCTGATATGAGGAAGTTGATATGGGGGGTTTGGGGGCTAGGAAAAGAATAAATGAAAGAAGATGGGATCAGGAGGGAGACAAACCATAAGAGACTCTTAATCTCACAAAACAAACTGAGGGTTGCTGGGGAAGGGGGGTCAGGAGAGGGTGGTTGCATTATGGACATTGGGGAGGTTATATGCTATGGTGAGTGCTGTGAAATGTGTAAACCTGGCGATTCACAGACCTGTACCCCTGGGGATAAAAATACATTATACGTTTATAAAAAATTTTAAAATTAGTTAAAAAAAAAAGAAATGGTAGGAGTGATTTAGGATGCCTTTGAGGATGGTCTACTTTTGTAGCTTTCACAAAATCCTACAATAGAAATGTGAGCTTAGGCTGAAGACGACCATCGGAGAGCAGAGAGGAAGCCTGGGGACTTGGAGGAGATAAAACTGGAGTGATAAACCTGGAGTGGCAAGCCTGAACTGTCACACTTTTCCTGAATACTTCCCATTAATATTCTTTAGCCGAGAAAAGAGAATACAATGTAGGGAAATGCGGGATCTTGGCTGGTGACTTACTCACTTAAGACTATTATTTTGAACAAATTTAAGGCAGATGCCATTGATTCAAGACCGAGAGAATAAACAAGGCCCAGAGAATCATGGGTATGGAGGATGGATTCTCAGACTCAAAGATTATACAGACACATGCCCTGGCTATGGTCATTAGCTCATAAAATGGATAAGAAACAAATCAAACCTATGCCTATGACATTTTTAATGGAGAAACACCAACTTCTTTGGTAATCTCCATACCACTAAATCTCTGTTTAGGATGCTGGATCATGACATGCTATATCTGAATCTAATAAGACTGCACAATATCCAGAGACATTAGAGCTGGAGTTGGACTGGCAAAGACCTTGGGTTGTTTTCCTTTAAGAAGGCAATAATTGTAATTCACACATGAATGATTATCTGTGGAAATGTAGAAAGAAAAATGTGTTTAGATGTTGAATGTCCAAAGACATAGTCTGTCTGTAGCAGAAATAGTTATATACTTACCCTACAGCTATTTTTACCGTTTTGTTTTTGTTCAGGTAGACACACTTAGGCAAAATCATGAACCAAGTAGGAAATGAGCCTACTCTTAGAAGCAATCTAAGTATATCATGGTGGCCCTCTTCCATCAACTTTGTACAAAGTTATTTATACAAAGACATGACATATAATTCTGGCCAGTGAGGAAAGAGGAAAAGTCTGGTGGGGAGACCATTTGTCCTGAGAAAGAGACGAAAAAGAAACAGTGCTTCTTCCATGGGATGTTGTTGTTTATGGACATGTTACCTGAACCTGCAGTTATCTCTTAGCCAAAACAGATGGAAGGCAGAATCATACAGAAATTGGACCCAGAAATACTGATCATGTCATGAACAGTGCCATATTTCCTTGAACAGATTTTTTGTTAAGGGAGACAACAAAGATCTTTAACATTTAAACCAGATGGTTTGGAGCTTTCTATATTTGTATCCCAAGTCATTCTAATGATATAGTTCACAAACCTAATGTATCATCAAAATCAGAAGGGACTTACTTCACACTGAATATATACCAACAGATCGTTATACAACATCCCACCCCCTTTGATCCTCCTCTCAAGATGAGAAATAGCTGATTATAAATTTTTATGAAAATACAAAGAGCCAAGAATAACCAAGACAGTCTTGAGGATGAACAAAGTTAGAGGACTTATACAGCCTTACCTCAAGTCTTATTTTAATCATCATGGCCTTGGTACATGGAAAGGTGAATAAACCAATGGAACGAAACAAAGAGTCTATAAAGAGACACAGACATAGAGAATCTTTTGATTTATGACCAGTTACTATACACTGCAGTATGGTCAGATGGTCTTTTGAACAAACGGCATATGGATATCCATGTACCATTTGGATACCTGGATCCATATAGGAAAATCAGATGGTATTTGGATACTGTACAGAAAAAAATTAATTTTACCTCTTTTCTCATACATACATAAAAATCACTTCCATGGGCCACAGAGATCTAAATATGAGAGAGCAATAAAGCTTTCAGAAGGTAACATAGGAGACTATCTTCATGATCTTGGGGTACCAAATATTTTTTTAAATGGTACACCAAAACCATAGAGGGAAAGATTAACAAATGGGACTACATTAAAATTAAGATCTAAAAGACAGCATTAAGAGAAGGAAAAGTCAAGCTACAAATGGACAGATGGGTATCTGACAAAGATATATAAAGACATCAGACATAAAATACATATCTATAAAAGAATATATAAGGAACTCCAACAAAGCAATAAGCACAGACAACCCAATAAGAAAATACATGAGGGATATGAAAATAGACAGCTCCCAGAGGAGATATTCAAATAGCTAATAAACACGTGGCAAGATGCTCAACATTGGTTGTCGTGAAGGAAATTCAAATAAAAACAAGAAGGTGAGGGGCACCTGGGTGGCTCAGTGCATTAAAGCCTCTGCCTTCGGTTCAGGTCATGATTCCAGGGTCCACACATCGGGCTCTCTGCCCAGCGGGGAGCCTGCTTTCTCCTCTCTCTCTGCCTGCCTCTCTGCCTACTTGGGATCTCTGTCTGTCAAATAAATAAATCTTTAAACTAAACAAACAAAACAACAACAAGGTGATCTGGCTACAGATGACCCAGAAGGACTAAAATTAAAAGAAAAGTACTTGCAACAAAGTATTAGTTTACATGAGGAGCAACTGAAACTCTCCCAGACGAGGATGGGACTATGAATTTGGAAAACTCTTCGGGCCCTTCTACTGAAACTGGACCCCGTCATACCTTCTGACCAGTGGTTTGCTGACAAATGTTTCACCCTCTACGGTGTTTCCAACATCAATGTTGATTGACATTTTTGTTTACGTTAACAAGATAACAACGAAACCAAAAGGACCAATTTTGGAACTTCACTTACTTGTCAATTACGTGAGTAATTCTCTGCTAAATCGAGAGAACAGTTTTCAAATATTCCAAAATGTTTTCTCAATGTTTTTGTTGTTGACAATGTAATGGCTAGAGATAGCATAAACAGGTATGCTTAATCTGCATTATTCATAGTTTTCCTATCTTTGTTAAGTCTGATAATCAACAAAATGCCGAGTCAAATCCTGGTTTTTGGTGATCACCAATTTCTGTAGTGTATTTATTGCTACCAAAGCCATTGTACTGTGACCAGCAGAATGCTCTGGAATGCAGAGTTGGGAAGAGATGCATAGTAGCACCTTATTATATTCTGTTTCTACCATAAAGATATAAGAAACACAAATAGCCTCAGGGTAATAGCAAACTGCAGTAAAAATTAAGAAGTGAAGGATTTTGAGTATCCATTAGTATTGCTTTTTAAATTACTTATTTAATTGTAAGTTTATATAACTTAACTTTTAATAATGGCTTTGTTTAACAACTGGATTGCAAATTTCCTCAGGAGTTAACGGTGGGTTCTTATAAGTTGGTCCAAGCCTGTTCCAGCACGCCACTATTTATGACCCAGAAATTACACTTCTTCATATATATTGACAGAAATATGTACATGTGCTCTTTGAAGCACCCACACCACAATTCTTACTGCAGCAGTATTCTTCATAGTCAAATATCAGAGACAACCCAAAGGTCCGTCCAATATAGACCAGAAAATAAATTGTTGCATTTTCATCCCACAAAGTATAAGTCAGCAGTAAAAACTGACCAAATTACAACTGCTTCACCAGCCTCAACAAACAAAACGCTGAGTCAGGTACAAAAGAATATATGCTGTCTGATTCCATTTGCATAGATTTGGAGAAGAGGCCGAAATAACCCGTGGTAATAGAAGTCAGGAAAATGGCTGCTTTCTGGGATGGCGTAGGGTAGGGAGTGATTAGCCAGCGGCCTTAGAGAGGCTTCTGGAGTGCTGGCGAAATTTGATTTTTTTTTTTCCCCTATGTGTGGCCCCACACGTGGTTTAGCACATCCAGTCTCACTGAGCTGTACCCTTTGGGCCCGTGTGCATGCATGTGACACTTCATAAGAAAGTTTACATCGAAAAAAAGTCACTCAGGATGTGACTTTTCTCATTGCACACACCCTCCAAGAGAGAATGGTACGTGACATCCCCTCCTTCAAAGGAAATGAACTGATTTTCAGATAAGTTCTTAGAAAAAATAAAGATGAGGAGCTGCTTGTTGTTAAGTCTCTGGGTGAAAGGGAAACACCCTGGCCCCTATCTCAGAACATTTTACCCAGAAAGTAAAAAAAAAAAAAAAAAAAAAAAGGCATTGTCAACTCTCAGAAAAAATATATGATAATTAAGATCAGATTAAATTAAAATTTAGAGAAGGTGATAGAAAGTTTTTAAATTGACATTCTCAGAGATATAAGAGAGTATGGGAAAACCCTGTGGGATCATCATATCCTGAATGAGGGTAGATGACTTCCACAAATGCAGAACATTGCCCTCTCCTTACAGTGAACGCTCTGATTGAGATCTTTCAGCAATGGTGATTCTGCCTCTCAGCTTTGTCTTACTTTAAATGCTCTATCATGAGAGCTTCCTACCCTGTCCGAAGTTTTCTTGAGTATATAAATAATTCTCTGTAGAATTTCGGCTCTGTTTACTCACAGTGCTGAGAACAAAGGCACACTATACAAAATCGTTAAAATGATGCAGGATTTCTGAAATGTTAAAGAAATCGATCAGCCAACTACATTTTAAACAGTGGAATATTGAGGAACTTCTAGAAGGTCATCATTTAAAGGCATTTAAGGCAAGTAATGGGTTTAAGTAGAAAGAGAACAAAGCATTTGGAAGACTGCTTTGTTTTGCCAATGTTCATGAAAAGAGAGCATAAGATCAATATTCACCCTTTCATGTACTCTTTTCTCAACATTTTGCCTACCAAGAATTGCTTATTAAAATCTCAATCTCCTTCTATTCCCACATTTTATAGGATTCTGTATATCAAAAAAGTATACATTATAAATAATTCATTTCCATTTATTTAAAAAGATATGTGATTGCCAAAGTGAACATCTACCCACATGAGAGAACCAGTACAATCAAAATTATATAATAAATTCAATCTGAAGGGAAAAGAAGAACATTTTAGTTACACAGCACTAACTCAAAAAAATTGGATTTTCTGGACTTTTGCAAAATTGAAACTAACATCCAAATTTCTATTACTACCCCCAGGGCCTCTAGAGACTTGGGACACCAATGGATGAACCACAGCCCTGTTTTCAGTATTGTTGCATCAAAGACTTTAAGAAGAGTGGCTTATATATAATGGATGCGGAGCAATTCTGGCTATACTGTTAATATCGAGTCTTTAAAAAGTCTTCCACTGGCATTTTTCAGTCTGTTACCTGGAGTTAAAACACAGAGAATTGTTAGTAAAGCAAGATGGACATTTTCCCATGGCTCAATGCTTCGTATTCAATTTATGAACTCGTTTCACTGACAAGGTTTCTCCTCACCACCTAAAATCACTTAGTGGACAGTGCAAGGAACCGATTAAAGAAATTCTTTTTTATTTATTTATTTTTTTATTTATTTATTTTTTATTTTTTTATTTTTTTTTACGATTAAAGAAATTCTTATTCTTGCAAGGAGAGAGCTGAATGGGGCAGAGGTACTGTCTAAAGCAAGAAATGAGATGATATGCCAAATTTTAATTACCCATGTTAACTATGTCCTCTTTGAAGACAATAGCAATACGTCTATTATCGTGGAGAGGCTACAGAGGAGCTCTGTCCACCATGACATCAGGCTGCCCAACAGATAATTAAGGGTTCTTTCGGGTAGTGATGGGTGAATTATATGCTCTCAAAAGACATGTTTAAGCCTTAAGCCCCCAAAAAGGGGGAAACGCCATGTGAAGACAGAGGCAGAGATTGGAGGGATGCAGTCACAAGCTAGAACTTCAAGGATCAACAGCCACCAGGAGAAGATAAGAAGGGGCAAGGAGAGATTCTATCCAGACTCCTAGGGGCAGCATGGTTCTGCTGACACCTTGATTTCAGACTTCTAGCCTCCAGAAGTGGAAGCAAATACATTTCGGTTGTTGCAAACCATCCAGTTTGTAGTCCTTTGTGACAAAAATCCTAAAAGGCAAACACAAGTGTGAACACTTAAATTTCAATTCAAGACCAGAACCATGGGGACTCATTATTCTCCTGTCATGAAATTCTGGCTCCTATCAATGAGCTGGTTTATTTGCGCAAGCATTGACATACAGAAATAAAAAGAAAGAAAGAAAAGGTCTTTTATGCAGAACCACTTCTCTATGGTAGCTAAAACGTTCCAGTCCCCAGTATCTAAAATCCTCTTCCTGGGAGATCAGACCTCAGTGTGACTTCGGGTCCCTTGAAGACACACCCTTTTTAATCCACTGCTGATTTAACACTTCACACAAAATACTCCTAACTGGTGTTGGAGACTCAAGAGAGAGGTCAGTGTCAATCTAAAAATGACAATGTTACTGGAATTAAAGCTTACTGAGCAATATCCAGACAGGGAGCAATGTAAAAACAAAAACAAACAAACAAAAAACAAGACGAGGAAGAACAATCACCTTGTTCCACGAATGCTAAAATACAAAACACATAGTTTGCTCTAAGCGATAGTCTACAAATATTCCCCACTGAAACCTGCTGAGTGTTTCCAAATCATGCTCTGCAGAAAACCAGCCCATGAACTATTCCTCGTAAAGGTGGTTTGCTTGTTGGACACATTTCATTTGAGAGATAGCATCTTCTTTCTCTGGGAGAGCCTCTATGGGCATTTGCCTATTAAATCCTCTCAGACTGTAGTTAAAAATATAGACATACATTTTTTGGTAATATTGTATGTCCCCCAATTCTTTCACTGTAACCCTCTTTTTTCTTATGACAGCCATTAATATCTAGGAATGTATTTTGGGAAGCAATGGGCTGTTGAATTCCTACATCCCACTGAGCACACTGAAGTTGCCTAAAGCAAGAGAAAACTGAGCAATTTACTCTGACATGTATCTAGCTGACTTTCTAGAAGCATGCGTGAAGAGATTTATTGACTTAGCGAGGATGAGGTGTGGGTCCAGGGCCATGAGGCCTTATGAAATTTGGGCGGGGGGCAGAATCCTTTAAGGAAAAGAACACAAAATGACCACAGAACACAACACCATTTCTTTCCTATTCCTTGGAATAGTCCCAGGCAAGTGAGGGTTTCTGAACCTCATGCTTCATTAGGTTCGTGGAAAATCCACTTCTGCTTCAGACACGGTTGGCTGTGCGAGAGAAAGTCAAAACTCAAATTAGCGGTGGCAGAAACAAGAGGGGAATGCGTTTCTCTCTCAGGTGCGAGTCCAGAGATAGACACCTCAGGGATGGTGTCCTGGCTGCGTTGTGTGAGGCTCCTTCTATCCTGTTACTCTGTCATTCCTAGAACGTTGCCTTTGGCGTCAAGCCCCAGGTGCAGGCAGCAGAACTGAGAAAGAGCTGGAAGAATGAGCATGCCCCGGGCTTTAGGGACAGGCTCCGTGAGGTGGGTCTAGAGCTCCTTCTTGTATCCCATTGGCCAGAGTTTTGTCACGTGGCCTCCTTAGCTGCTTCCTCCCTTAGAAAGGAAGTCTGTACTCCAGGCGGTCAGGTAGCTCAGGGAAATGTCAAGGGTTTTATTATTGCAGAAGAAAAGGAAACTCACTATGAAGACAGCTAGCATTTTCTGCCTCCTATCTTAGTCTCTGGCTCTCTCCTTGATGCTCTCTCTCTCTCTCTCTCTCTCTCCCACTCTGTGTGTCTCATTCACTTTTTTTTTCCCAGATTTTTTGAGGTATAATTTATCTTTTTAATTTTTAAAGAGGCAAACTCAGAGCTTTAATATCTTGTGCACTGAGGCACTGGTGTTCCTAAACCATCAAAATAGACTTATACGGTCTGTGTTATTTTTTAGAAAACCAAAGGATGAAGTAAATGAAAAATAAAGTAAAATGGGAAAGATTCATGGGTGCCTGGGTGGCTCAGTCTGTTAAGCACCAGCCTTCCGCTCAGGTCATGATCCCAGGGTCCTGGGATTGAGTCCCCTGTCAGGCTCCCTGCTCCGCAAAGAGCCTGCTTCTCTCTCTTCCTCTGCCCCTCCTCCTGCTTGTGCTCGCTCTGGCTCTCTCTCTCTCTCTCTCTCTCTGTCAAATAACTAAATAAATAAAATATGAAAAAAATAAAATATAAAAAAATAAAATATGAAAAAATATATGAAAAAAAATAAATAAAATATGAAAAAAAAGGGTTTCCCACATTCTCTGTAAGCAGAGGCTACATTTTATCTCCCTGTGAGGCCCCACAAGACCTGACTGAGCTTGAGGTGAGAGGATGTGAGTGACAGCCATTGCCAACTGCAGGCCTGCCCTGCCCCCACTCTTGGAATCCAGGAGAACTTGGGGGCCAGAGGGAGGGGCACTGTCTCCAGTTGGCTTAAAGAACCTCAAAGCTTTTATTTTGTTCAGGATGGAGGGAAGCAGGAAGGTACTTTACAGGAGGAAGTTTTAAATAAGAAAGTCTGTCCTTGAATTGCTTGGAAGAGAGATGCAAAGCGGAGAAGAGTCTGAGAAATTTGAGCAGGCCAAATTCTGACGATCTGAGCTGTATCATTCCTATTAACAGCAGGGTCTTTCTGCTTCGAGACTGCTGGCACTTCAGCCGGCAGGGAGGGATTCCGGGAATTGGCTCTGGGCTTTTGGCAGGCTTGCCCAGGGCCGACTGTGCACCCCTTCAGCCTACAGGGGTCAGAGTCCCCCTTTTAGAAGTGCATTCTGTAACAAAAGGGCCCTGTCTGTTCCCTCCGGCTTTGGAGCAGATCTCTGCCTTTCAAGATGGTGTAGAGTTGATGTTATGAAAACTTCCTATACTCACAGGTTTTTTTTAATTTTATTTTTTTCCAAACTGAGCTTAAGAGGCATGCGGTCCAAACTAAGACACACTTACAAAAGGGGTCTGTCTGCTCCACAGAGGTGTTCACACACCTTTCCAAGCCCGGATGTGGCGGAAACCAGCCCTGGAAAAGCAGAAAGGCTCAGGATACGGCCCGTAAAGAATCATGAGTACCCTCAATTATGTAAGATATTTCAACAAACTCTATTTGGTTTTTTTAAGTCTATAAACTACCTTGATAAGAAGAGTGTTCTCTAATAGAAAACTCAGATTAAGATCTAAAGAAAATTATTCTTAACCAGATAGAGGGGAAAGTTTTGGCGAGGTCTGAACTGCTGGCAATGGTTAAGCAAGAGTTAGGATAAATGATTCGTAGGTTGTAACATTTTATTCAAATAAAGCCCCATTTTTAGAAATGCGTTTGAGATATATATAGAGAGATAGATATCTCTATATATGAAGTTAGGTCATCTGATACTTTGAGTAGATTAATACATGTAGTCTGTGCTATTGATTAGCTAATTTACATGGTGCCCTTTTTGTGAATAGGCATGAGTGAATTAGTATGACATGAACCGCTACAGAGAGTCAAGTCTGATTTGGCACATGTAAGTTCACTGCATTGATCAGCCGCATATGGTTTGTATGCACTGTCCAAGGCGCTGGTGTGGGAATGGAAGGGCCACAAGAATGGGCAGGTTTTGTTGCTACCGCAGCAAGTGAATTATCCAGGGGGAGGAGATAACTCAGGTCCACAAATAAATATAGCTCACCGTATTTTGGAATCAATGCTAAAACACGTCTCTCAGCAGTAATAGGAGGCAGTCTTCTTGGTGACTGTTTTCCAATGTGCCAAGCATTATATCATTTACTTGATGCGGATTACCATGACATGATGCCTGCGTGATATGTGAGGAAACCGAGTCAGAGAAAACGCTAGATAACTTGCTGAAGATCAAGGCCCAAAGGCTGGGGAGCCAGGTTTTCAGAGGCAGACTGCTAGGTCTTGTCTTTTGCTCTTCACACTCTTGGATAGGCTTTGGGCACACCAGTGAAGGCTTGACTCCTTCTGGTTGGGGCTCTCGCAGATGGTCAGATGGAGGGGCCCTCTGAGCTGGGTCCCGAAGGACGCAGAAGTCTGTGGCAGAGCGGTAGGAGGGGATGAAGTGAGCAAAGGCGTGGAGAGGGAAAAGTAAAGAGGACGCTTAAGGAACTTAAGAAGTCTAATTTGGTGGCATCTTGGTGAGTAGTGGGAGGTAAAAGGACGACTGGGTGGGAGTCTAGCAGAGTCCAGTGGTAACAGTTCATATATTGAATTAGACCCCAGGCAGACTCTCTGCTCTCTGGCCTGATTTCCTCTGAAGACTAGGGATTGAACAGACTCTTCAATTCGCTTTCCAATTCTGCGTCTGTGTTTCGCTGTCTGGGAAACCTGCATTCCCCTCTTGCTACTTCCTATGTCTGCCCACAAGGGAAGCAAACATTTCCATCTTCTGCCCACCCCTTGTCCCAGCTCCTGTCCAAACCATAGCACCGGGTTTCCTGTCTGGGGAGCACATGGAGACTCCCACTGTGGCCAGGATGCCTTTGTGGTAAAGGACAAACTCACCTGAGTTGCTCGGCTGCTGATTCCTGTGTCCAGTGGTAGGCTCCGTGCTTCTGGCTAGGGACCCCGATGAGCCCCACTATCTTGCAGTAAGACCTTCTTTGATCTTCCCTGATGTGTTTTGGGAAGTTAAGTAGATTTCCTGATACCCCTAGACTCAGGGACAGGGAAAGAAGGAGAGGTTTCCTTAGATTTCCTTACTTAAACCTTATTCTACAAATCTGCCTTGCATTGGGATTACTGAGTCCTTGCTCAGCTATTAATGAATTGACATCTTGTTTTCCTCTTGGTTTTTGTTCTTTATGTGTATAGATTTTTTGGTTAGAATCTCTATGGGAGGGGGTAGAGGGGAGAAAGAGATGGAGGAGGAGGCTGGGGAAGAAGAGGGGAAGAGCCTCGTTATTAGCCTCAGGAAAAGCAGAGGCTTGAGGGTTGCTACCTAGGGGGAGACAGGCACAACTTTCTGGTTTCATGTTTTTTATTTTTAAGTTCCATATCCAAAAGAAGGAAGATTTTCCAAAATGCAATTTAATTCAACAAATACTTACTGGGTGCTTAGGACATGTAAGAAACTCTTCTAGATATTGGGAGTGGGTTGCGTAAGGAGAAGAAAGAGACAAAACAGCTTCCCTCAAGGAATGCAAGTCCAAAATTGAGTGGATTTAGTTTATCACTGAAGTTTAGTGGGAGTGCTCACTTCTTCCAATTTATTGCAAACTCTACAAAATATCAAATGACAAAATGACTCATAATAGCTCTTAGGAGTGAGAACTGGGTGTCTTCCAGGGGGTTATATAAGACAATACCATTTATAAAAAACGAGCTTCTTTTCTAGTTTTTCTTTATTCTGGAAGCTTTGGTTACCCTTCTCACCTCTGATAACTTTTACAAATCATGCAGAGATACTCCCCAACAAATGCTTATGTAAGCAAAGACAGGTCCCTCCCACTGCCCATGACCCAGTCTCTCCCTGCTCTTTTAAAAATCTCATCACAGATCACAGAAAACAGATGTTCAAAATAATCGCAAACAAAGGAACAAATAAGAGACTTCCAGGATCTAACACTTTTTAAATTAGATCTGAGAAGACACTATTCCAATTGTTAGATCTATCTTAGTGTTAGAACATAATCCTTAAAACAGCATGACTCTGGAAAAGTCTTTGCAATATTGTTTCTCGCTATTGAATATCATCTTCGCCTCCTCCTGGGGCTATTATGCTACAAGACAGAAGATAAACTTCATTCTTCGTCACAGGAAATATCTATAAACTTCTACAGGCATATCCTTAATATGTTTTGCTTGTTTTTATGTTTCTCTTAAGATAATTTTAATGCTTCTCTTAAGATAATAATTATGAGATTGATTGGATGTTCGCCCAGTGGCTCCAGCATTCTGTGGTTCTAACCCAATGAATGGTTTCAAAAAGAAAGGAAGTCCTGAGAGATATGACAGAGAGCAGGGAGAATGGCACATAGGCAAGCCTCTGCGAAATTGACAAGGGAGAGGACAGAAAGCAGGTGTCACTGCTGTCCTTTTGACAGCAGGTCAAAGATATACTTCACCCAACCATTCCTTCCCCCATCCTTCTCTCTCAGGAGCCAAGAAAAGAAGCTAAACTCGTAAGTGCACTTGTTAGGACTTTCACACGTTGGGTGGGGGAGCACAATCATACATACAGAAGGGGACTGAATGGATGCCGGCAGAAGGACATGGAGTCACGTGAGTCTCCCAAAGCATGCCTTTCACTGGCAGAGATCATCGGTGACATTTCGTCGTGCGCTATTGGAGTGTGGCCTTTCGTATTCTCAGTTCTCCCTGCCCCTGGCACAAAGACAGCAGGAACGTGCTGTGGTTTTCCTGGGTACGTCTGGATAGCACCTAAGACACTGAGCATTTGCTTCTCGCCGGGAAGAAAAAGAACACGAGGGTGAAAAGAGGCTCCTCTGCCCTTGCCATCAGAAAACACCTCCGTTTTCAAAGCGTGTCCCTACACTGACCAGGGTGAAAATCTCTGGTTCATTCCGATTATGCCTCTCGGTGGAGGGATGGAAGGTAGAGAGATGAGGTGTTTTCCTCTGTGCTGCCTGCCAAGCTAGTTACCAGGGGCTTTTACTTTGTATATCTCCTGGTTTCTCCTGAGGACTAACTCTTAATTTTTAGAATTCCTTTAAAGATCACATTTCTGGGTACCATTTGTTCCTAAAATAGCTGACCCTTGACCTGGACCGATAGTTCAAAAACCTGGCTTTCTCTCAACACCGGGGTTCCAATTGGATACTTAGTTTTTTCTTTTTCGGCTTTGGCTCATTTTACTGCCATTTAAACTCTGATTCGAGAAGCCTAATCCAACAACTGAAAGAGCACTTAAAAAATTCATTAATTGGGGTTCTCTTTATAACTGTTTTGCCAGTTGTGCTTTTTCTGCCTTGTCTAAGATTATTATTGCTTGTCATGAATTTATTTGAATTTTTTTTTTTTAAAGATTTTACTTATTTATTTGACAGAGAGAGATCACAAGTAGACAGAGAGGCAGGCAGAGAGAGGGAGGGAAGCAGGCTCCCCGCTGAGCAGATAGCCGGACGCGGGACTCAATCCCAGGACCCCGAGACCATGACCCGAGCCGAAGGCAGCGGCCCAAACCACCGAGCCACCCAGGCGTCCCTATTTGAGTACTTTTATGTGTTTGATTTTCAAAAGTCTTTCATTTTCAAATAGTTAGTATTTTTGCATAACATGACACTGAGAGGTAAAACAAGAGGCCTTCCCTGAACTAGTAAATGATTGACTTGCCACTGGGTGGTACGTAGAATTTGGATCCCATAATTTGCTAACGCCTATCATAAGTATATAGGGATTTGAACTGAGTCATGCCAGGGTCAATCCATCCCAGTGTTCATGCCTGAACAATTACCTCAAGTAACATGTACTGGGAATATGCAACTGTTCTATGTAACAATCTGAAAGTAACCATATCCCAAAGTGCTAAGAGCAATTTATGACCCTTTTAGTCATGAATTTGTTCATGTCTTTTGTGACTCCGTTTCTGTTTCCTAAGAAAAATAATCACTTCTGCTGTAGATATCAGTCTCACTCTTTGTACCAAATAGAGAAAAATAGGTACAGAAAGTGATGGAGTAAGAGAAAATTTCATTACTGCTAACAAAATGCAATAAAGGCATGGTTTGACCTAGAAAAGCAAACACAGACACAACTTTAAAACAGTGTTATATGTTTTGTGCCTTTAGTGTGATGAAGGGGAAAGAATGTAGACTTGAAAGTCAGGTTTAAATGCCAACACTGTTCTTTACTATCTTCATGACCTCTCTGAATCTGTTTATTCACCTGTTAAAAAAATCGGTATTTATATTGCAGATCTGTTGTTAGGATGAAGTAATGATAAATGTACTCCATAGTTAGATAATAATGTAGAAGTAGTTATAGCTACACTAATTTGGTATATCTCACTTGGAAATATTTCAACAAAAGCAATGAAGAAGGAAAGAACTAAAAGATTCAAGTTTTGTTTGATCTTGGTAATATATAGGCAGAATGCTCAAAGGGAACAAGGTAGACCTTTGCTGTCTAATACAGTAGCCACTAGTCACATGTGGTTATATATATATAAATTTTTAAATAAAAAAATTCAGTTCCTTGATTACACTAGCCACACTTTAATGCTCAGTGCCCACATGTAGCCAGTGGCTACCATATTTGATGAGCAGATGAAAAAATACTTCCCTTGTTTTCAAAAGGTCTATCGTCAGTGCTAGTCTAAGCTTGGAGATGGTCTGTAGACTTTGTTGCTTCTGTCAAAAAGCAACTGTCTAGGATTAGACACCCTTTCACAGTGCTAGGAGCTAGATAACTCCTGTTTCTGGTTTTCTTTTCCCACCACACCAATTGGCTTCTCAGTCCCTGATCCCTTACCCCATCGCACAAAGCGCCAAGATGCATTCTTCATTTCTTGTGCCATCTACCAGAAGACTTTTCTTTCAAGGTATCTGCTTGCTAAACCCAGTTCAGATTTTAACTTTTGGGACCATAATATATAATCCTTTACAGGAATATTTTAGTGTTCAAATGAAAAGTACTGATTGAAATGCCTCTTATTATAGACCTTCAAGAGGGAAATTTGGGATTGGGAATGTACCCTACACCCCTTAAAAACCATGTTATACTTGGGCGGCCGCCGAGTTCCCTTATGTCCACAGCTGGTTCTATTCTGGCTGCACTAATTGGCTAGATTAAGACATGAAATATCTCTTAGAAGGATCAGATTTTGAGAGACAAACATGGCCGTTAGAGTCAAGGAGTACCTTGTTTGAAAAGTTGTTTTTTTATTCCACACTTACCATGTGTCACGTCACCCTAATGAGGCCTGTATGATAATGAGTATGAAATGGTTAAGCAGTAAAACCTTGAAGTTCTGCTGCCCAAGGGAGCACCAAATGGTGTTTGACTGAAAATGTTAGAAGAGGGGAGGGGTCATATCCGCTCAGATCAGGTCAGAAAATTACTCTTCCGGCTTGAAGCTGCCAAGTTTCAAATGTTTCTGGTGCCATCATAAGGCAGAATACAGAAGTTTGAGTCAGAGGAACAAGTGCAAGGTCAATAATAAAGAGGGGAGACATTCCCATTATGTGGTCAGTACTTAACAGGGCTCCTGGGAGGAAAGCAACTCCTTTAAATATAGCTGGTGAAGATTGAACCTAAATCCAGCACTTTGAACATTTATACTACAAGGGACTGTTTTCTTCCTTTAATACATGAGAGTGACAACCTCGGTACAAAACACTTTAGGACTAGAATCAAACAAAAGCTATATGAAAGATAGATATCTATGTATATATATGCTTATATATATATATATATGATATATAATGTTCTATGTATATATATGCTTATATATATATATATATATGATATATAATGTTCAACAGGACCTGGAGGGTCAATATAAGAAGAGAATTCTGACCAAATTAGAACAGAAACAATCCTACTAGTCACTTCAAGGAAGGCAGGCAACAAGTCAACACCTGCTGGGAAGATAAGATATAAATCACTATTAAAATTCTCAGGGGCACCTGGGTGGCTCAGCGAGCTGAGCATCTAACTCTCGATTCCGGCTCAGGTCATGACTCATGGTTGTGGGATTGAAACCCACTGAGCATGGAGCCTGCTTAAGATTCTCAGATTCCCCCCTCTTAAAAAAAATCATTAAGCTTTATAATTAAATGTATATAGTTCATGACGTATGGTTGAACTTAGTCTTTTTCAATTGATTATTTGGGTTTTTAAAATTCTCACTAAAATTCATCTTCCAGTCAATAGATAGATGGCTGTGTCTCCTATTCAGCACTCCAATTCATAGATATTTGGATTGGTGGGACTCAACTGATGCTTGAATTTGAGACTGTGTACCCTAAGTTGCGATGTGAAGAAAAAGGTACTCTCCCCAGACATATCTTAGGTCTAGGAGTCAGGTGTTATGGGGAACACAAAGTTGTAACACAGCACTTCTGGAAGTTAGCAGTCTGGAGATTGTGAGGTCTTCCAATCAGATGGGGGCCACCAGATGTGGAGCTACCTGGTCTGATAGAGTCCGATGGTGATGGCAGTGAAAAAATACACCTGAGATAGAACAAAGGCAATAGAAGTTTGCTGATTACATCTCAAGGGAGCCGCAGTCAGAACACCAAGGGAGAGACTGTCTGCCAGGAGGCAATGCTGGGGGGCTGTAGTTAAGCGGGAAGGTGAGGAGGTATGGGAACGTATGGAACTCTCCTTTTTTAGTAACTGTGTCCAGGTGTAAGTAATCCACTGGTAAGTTAGGGCTTTTGGATATTTTGAGGTGGGTCTCCTAATGGGTCTGTTTGTAGTCAGCAGGGTATGGGGGTAGGGGGGGAGTAAGGGGTCACTATGGGCCCTTCTACCTTACTCGGGCTTCCATTGTTCAAGTTGGTTGCCTAAAACGGACCTTTACAGAGGAATGAATTTTGAATGAAAAGTTGCCTTTACAGAGAATTTTTCTTCACAGAAAAATGTACTCTGGTTTGCCATAAGGAAAGTAACTACTGCTCTAAAGCAAATCTGTTTTGTGGAAGCCAGTTGGTCAAGCAGCTTACTCACTAAAAGCCATTCAGTGAAAATCTTCACCTCCATCAACTGTTATGTGACTGAATTTTTTTTTTTTTTTGGTATTTTTTAATTGTACCATCTCCTCAGCGTTACCTCAGTCATCTCACCATGAATTTCTAGGCCCAGCTCAGTTGAATGTGAATCTCAAGTGTATTTCACATTTTGGAAACTAGAATACTTCTTTAATGTGTAAGGGGAGCTTGACTTCAGTGCAACCCACTCTCTATTTTTGAGGCCTTAGTTCCTATCCCAGATCTTTCCAATATATTTGCTTCTGCTTCCTGGGGCAAAAGACATGGTTTAAGAGATTGGTCCTTCAGGGGCGCCCGGGTGGCTCAGTGGGTTAAGCCGCTGCCTTCGGCTCAGGTCATGATCCCGGGGTCCTGGGATCGAGCCCTGCATCGGGCTATCTGCTCAGCAGGGAGCCTGCTTCCTCCTCTCTCTCTGCCTGCCTCTCTGCCTACCTGTGATCTCTCTCTGTCAAATAAATAAATAAAATCTTTAAAAAAAAAGAGAGAGAGATTGGTCCTTCAGTAACCATTTGGTGGATTGGTTAGATGATCATTCAATGACTAGGCTGTTAGCAACTGGACCATCCAGTGAGGTGGCCATGAGTCAAGTAGTCATTTAGGAAACTAGACGAAGTCAGCTTCACTTCTTTCTCATCCTGAAGTTGATGTGTGCATGGGAGCCACCACCAAGAATAATTCAGTCAACCCATGACATGTTTTGACCTGCATATTGATTTTTCTCATACTGTTTAAATTAGTGTTTCTAATTTGCGGTCATTGTCATACCAACTCCATGATTTCTTGCAATATCTACATCGTTAGTTAATATTTTACTTACGCTGACTCAATTTTTAGTTTTAATTCATTTGTTTTAAAGGAAACTCTCATACTGTTGTACAGAGCAAAAATATCTGTGAATTCACAAGTTCGGCATGCCAGTATATATTTTTTTAAGTACACATAAAAATACATAAGTATTTGAATAAGAAACACTCATCTCTGAACCTAAACCTACTTCGCATATTGTTAGAGATATGAATCCACACTTTGGGAAAAGAGTTTAAATGAAAAGCTGAAGAGCATGATGACATATGACCCTGCACAGAGCAGCTGCCTGCACCCAGCACGATGGCCACCAGACCAGTAGCGCTCAACCTTGGCCACACCCTGACTCCACTTCAAGCCAACTATGTAAGTTTCTGCCTGGAGAATAGGACCTAGGCATAGTATTTCATAAAAGCTTTTGCTTTTGCTTGATTTTAAGTGCAGCCAGGAGTGAGAACCATTCACTGAACCTCACCTTCCAAGTCAATCCCATGAGGGCAGAACCAAGATGAATTCAATCCTATACTCCCTGTGCCTAGAACAATAGTTGCCCTGAAGCAATGCTGGGTTCATTAATATTCTAAGAGAAAGAGCCACAGAAAGCAGCTACTACCTAGCTTCACCTGGGAAGCAAAAAGACGACTTCGAATTCAGCATTAGCGGGTAAACCAGTAAGACCAAGACTGAGAGGGCCATCCCAGGAGTCTGAGCTCTAAACAAAGAGATTTAAGAGTTTCCTTGAATTGTCTCTTGTTTTTCTCTTCGGATTCCCTCTTTGCTACTCTTTGCCTTGTGATCCAAACAGGATCTCCAAGACCTAATCCAGCCTCTTTGTTCTTGAGTCACGGACTTTCCACCACCCACTCCCCTCCCTCTTTGCTCATAGAGTGAGAAAAACCAAATTCCTGAGCCCATTGAACAGGGCTGCTAGCCTCCTGTGCTGGAGTTCTGTCCTACAGAAGGCCTGATGAATAATGATAGCTCATTTTAAAAATGCCTTCCGTTATTGCATATGTTTCTACAAAAGATGAAGGAAGGAGTGCTAATCATCCCAATCCTTTCTCTTCCTTTCCTCATTCCTACCCAGGCTAAGCATACTTGAACACACACAATATGAGCTTTCACTATGTTGGCAAGGATGTTTATAAATGTGTGTGTGTGTGTGTTTATCTAAGTGATCTAAAAATAACCTAAGTGACTAAGTAAAGTAAGTGTATGCCATGCTTACCAGGAATATTAGGAAGCAAAAGCCTTTCAATATCTGAATTAGCCCTGGCACTGTTTCAGGAAAGAACTGGCTCACATCTCTTGCATAAGACTTATGTAAGAGATTAGATGTGGTGCCTGAACTATTCCAGTTATCGACAGCTCGGAGGGGAAAAAGAAAAGTGTGCTACATTGTTGTTGCTTGCTGAGCTCTCTCAATTTCAACAGCTTCTTGTCTATAGAACTAAAGCATCTCTAATTCTTAGAAGACAAAAAAAAAAAAAAGACAAAAAAGCTTAGTTTTTCTAGTCTTTTTCCAGTTTTTTCTGGTCACAGAAGCATGTGTAGAAGTAAGCCAAAAAATCAAAGCTGTGATAGGAACAATAAGTAATTTAGAAATTGGGAAGATATTTAGATTGGTTCATACATGAGCAATAACAAGAAGAGCCGTTTTACAATCAAACTTGAAACTCCAGGCCACATTCCACACGTAGCTATTACTTATCACTGAAGAAATCATTAATTTTCCCACATCTCACAAAACAGCTCCTCAAAATGGGGAGTTCACTATTCATCATCATAATCATCATTTTCTGAAAAAGATTTAGACCAAATCCAATTTCCAGATATTTTGACTGAAATAGAAATGAAAAGTCAGACATGACTCAGATAGCCTTCTCTGTATATCAGGTTGTGCTTGGTTCTCATTTATAACGTACATATATATATATATTTTTTTTTTCTCATGGAGCTGTGTGATGCAGAGAAAAGAAGTTGAATGTTAGAGTCAGATCTGCCTGCTAAGGGACAAATATAAGCATTATCCCTTACTTGCCGTATGACCCAAGAAAATTGCTTAGTTACGCTAAGCTTATTTCCCCAGTTGTAAAATGAGAACAACAGTACCTGTCAGCGTTGCTGTGAGGATTTAGATTAAAATACCCAACATATGTTGAGTGCTTATGTGAAATGCGATTTATAATAAGAAATATATATTTGGTCTTCCATCCCAGTCCCTGGCACAGATTTCCCCCAAGCCCTTGGAATTTCCTGAGCTAAAAGAGAGGTAAAGGTGTCTTTTGTTATTCATACCAACCCCTCTTCAACTCAACTGAGTTTGTGTTAACGAGGTGACTTATGGAAAATCCCTAATGGTGCCCTCCACAGAGGACCGAGGGACTAGAGGTTAAATTGATACTAATGGGCAATGATCTCATCAACATCCTACATCCTGAAGCCTCCATAAAAACCCAAGAGGGAAGGGTTTGGACAGCTCCCAGGTTGGCAGACGCATGGAAGCACTAGGAGGATGACAGGCCTGGAGAGCCCATGGAAGCTTCTGCCCCTTCCCACATACTGTGCCCTACGTGTCTCTTCCATCTGGCTGAGTTATGTCTTTTTATAATAAACTAGTAATCTAGTAAGCAAACTATTTTTCTGAGTTCTGTGAGCCACTCTGGCAAATTAATCAAACCCAAGAAGGGGGCCATGGGAACCTCTGAGTTATGGCTGGTTGGGGGACACCTGGGACTTGACATTGGTGTCTGAAGTGGGGAAGGAGGATGGTCTTGCAGGATTGAGTCCTTAGCCTGTGGGATCTGATTCCTTTTCCAGGTAGACAGTGTCAAAACTGGATTGTTGGACACCAGCTGGTGTGGCAGAATGGCTTGGTGTAAGGAACTCCTTTCCCACATTTGGTGACCAGAATACAGAGGTAGAGAGTGCCAGGGCACGGGATAAACACAGGAGTGTTTTTTTCTAGACCGTTGGCTATGTAACTGACATTATCTAGAAAAAACAAGTCATCTAAACCTCATAGCAATAATACCTACTTCACTGTAGGTATTATTACTTTCCTTCTTCTGTTGATAAGGAAACTGAGGCCTAAGTCACCCAGCTTGTAAATTGGGTTGATAGGATTTGAACTGAGATTATGTGACTAGAGCCTGCGGGTGTGTGAGGTAACACATACATTAGCACCAGGCCCACATTAAATTCTCCTGAATGGCCATTATACTTCCCTCTCCTTTTTCTAGACAAATTTGGCAATGAGATAATTAATATATGTTCCACGAGTCTCTAGGGTCCGTGCTGAGCCAGGATGTAGTCTTGGATGGCCTTTGTCACTGTTTTGGGCTACCTTTCTGCAAACCCAGCAGGCTCAGACACTGAGAACTACTACAGGCCTCACGCCGTCCCTGGGCTGAGTTTCCACAGAGGGTTGCTGGTGTGGGGAAGTGGGACTTTCATACGCTGTATTTTGAAAAGCTTGAGGTAGAAGGAGTTGAAAGCAGATCTGGTCATCTATTCAAAGCTAGAATAATTAAAACAAGCCTAAAATACCTGCATGGAGAAAACTCCTGCTTGACAGTATTTACCAGAGAAAAGAAAGCCTCCACATGCATTGGGTTTACGAGCAGGAAGACATTCAGTCAAGGCTGTTTTAAAATGAGGTGTGGTCAGTGTCGTTAAGACTTCTATAGAAAGCTTGTACAATGAGAAAGAGATAATGCTTGTAAACTAACCACAGTCCACCCAGAGAGCAAAGATCAGGTAATTTATAACTGATCATGACATTCTGCCTTACCGTACATCAACTTTCAAGAACCTACAGTTGGAATGAAGAACATGCCTTTCCCCAAGTATTCCTAAGTGAGAGGGAGGTTTGAAGTAAACTGCACTGATTTCGGGGTCTCTCCCAAAATCAGAAAGAAAAAGCTGCTTGGCGCCCCCGGAGTGGGACCGAGGATTACCAGCTGGCCCAGCCGCAGGCTGTTCCCAAGGCCTTGGCTTCCTGGAAACTTCTCTCAGTGAGAAGCACAATTTCAGGACTCCCATCACATCCTGAATCAGCTGCTTTGGAGGAACTGACTCTTCTTATAATTCGTTATTACAGCAACGCACCTTCAGGATAGAAATTTACCCAAATGTAGTGAACCATGTACAAGTCAAAACTGTTGGCACCAAGATGATTACAACTCTGCTTGCAGATGAGTGAAATAAATGTTACTCAGCCCCACTGAGAATGAGTTCTACCACCTTTGGTTTCTTTAGATCTGAATGGCATGAAAGTGACACCTAATCACGGATTCACTGCTCAGTATAGTCTGGGTATATGAAGTAGTTCTACATTTGTTTTAGTATTAACTCTTTCACCATGCCCAGACACATCAATTGCTAATGCATGACCCAACTTTACTGGGTCAAGCAAAACAGTATTATATCCAAATAGACTGAAAGCTAATGGTGGCCTGTGGCTTGTGGCTCTCAGAAATTACTTTTTTTTTTTTTTTAGATTTTTATTTATTTTTTTTTTTATTTTATTTTTTTAGATTTTTTTTTTAATTTAACAGAGAGAGATCACAAGTAGGCAGAGAGGCAGGCAGAGAGAGAGAGAGAGAGAGAGAGAGAGGGAACCAGGCTTCCTGCTGAGCAGAGAGCCCAATGCGGGGCTGGATCCCAGGATGCTGGGATCATGACCTGAGCTGATGGCAGAGGCTTAGCCCACTGAGCCACCCAGGCGCCCCTATTTTTTATTTTTTTTAAAGATTTATTTATTTATTTATTTGACAGACAGAGATCACAAGTAGGCAGAGAGGCAGGCAAAGAGAGGGGAGGAAGCTGGCTCCCTGCTAGGCAGAGAGCCCGATGCGGTCTCCATCCCAGGACACTGGGATCATGACCTGAGCTGAAGGCAGAGGCTATAACCCACTGAGCCACCCAGGTGCCCCAAGATTTTTATTTTTAAATAACTCTCTATACCCAAGATGACGCTCGAACTCACAGTCTCAAGACCAAGAGTCTCACGCTCCGCCGACTGAGCCAGCCAGGTGCCCCAGAAATTACTCTTTAGTTATACTCAGCAGCCAATAAAAAATCCCTTCCCATGTATATTTTGTGATTGAGAAGGTGAGCAAAGTAATAAATGTATCTTTTAACAACTTGATGGGATGGATATCTCCTCTTGGACTGACTTTCTAGAACTCCAGTCAAACATCAAGTGGCACTGGTACTGGAGAAGCTTTTGTATGTTTGTATGTTTTCAAAGATACAAAGAAGTTGAAGGAATAATAGAATATCTGTGTACCAGGTTATAGATTTAATATCAGTATCATTAACATTTCACTGTCTTTATCTTTCTGTGTATTTCTATCTCGGAACATTTTACCCAGAAAGTAAAAAAAAAAAAAAAAAAAAAAAGGCATTGTCAACTCTCAGAAAAAATATATGATAATTAAGATCAGATTAAATTAAAATTTAGAGAAGGTGATAGAAAGTTTTTAAATTGACATTCTCAGAGATATAAGAGAGTATGGGAAAACCCTGTGGGATCATCATATCCTGAATGAGGGTAGATGGCTTCCACAAATGCAGGAGAACATTGCCCTCTCCTTACAGTGAACGCTCTGATTGAGATCTTTCAGCAATGGTGATTCTGCCTCTCAGCTTTGTCTTACTTTAAATGCTCTATCATGAGAGCTTCCTACCCTGTCCGAAGTTTTCTTGAGTATATAAATAATTCTCTGTAGAATTTCGGCTCTGTTTACTCACAGTGCTGAGAACAAAGGCACACTATACAAAATCGTTAAAATGATGCAGGATTTCTGAAATGTTAAAGAAATCGATCAGCCAACTACATTTTAAACAGTGGAATATTGAGGAACTTCTAGAAGGTCATCATTTAAAGGCATTTAAGGCAAGTAATGGGTTTAAGTAGAAAGAGAACAAAGCATTTGGAAGACTGCTTTGTTTTGCCAATGTTCATGAAAAGAGAGCATAAGATCAATATTCACCCTTTCATGTACTCTTTTCTCAACATTTTGCCTACCAAGAATTGCTTATTAAAATCTCAATCTCCTTCTATTCCCACATTTTATAGGATTCTGTATATCAAAAAAGTATACATTATAAATAACTCATTTCCATTTATTTAAAAAGATATGTGATTGCCAAAGTGAACATCTACCCACATGAGAGAACCAGTACAATCAAAATTATATAATAAATTCAATCTGAAGGGAAAAGAAGAACATTTTAGTTACACAGCACTAACTCAAAAAAATTGGATTTTCTGGACTTTTGCAAAATTGAAACTAACATCCAAATTTCTATTACTACCCCCAGGGCCTCTAGAGACTTGGGACACCAATGGATGAACCACAGCCCTGTTTTCAGTATTGTTGCATCAAAGACTTTAAGAAGAGTGGCTTATATATAATGGATGCGGAGCAATTCTGGCTATACTGTTAATATCGAGTCTTTAAAAAGTCTTCCACTGGCATTTTTCAGTCTGTTACCTGGAGTTAAAACACAGAGAATTGTTAGTAAAGCAAGATGGACATTTTCCCATGGCTCAATGCTTCGTATTCAATTTATGAACTCGTTTCACTGACAAGGTTTCTCCTCACCACCTAAAATCACTTAGTGGACAGTGCAAGGAACCGATTAAAGAAATTCTTTTTTATTTATTTATTTTTTTATTTATTTTTTTTTATTTTTTTATTTTTTTTTTACGATTAAAGAAATTCTTATTCTTGCAAGGAGAGAGCTGAATGGGGCAGAGGTACTGTCTAAAGCAAGAAATGAGATGATATGCCAAATTTTAATTACCCATGTTAACTATGTCCTCTTTGAAGACAATAGCAATACGTCTATTATCGTGGAGAGGCTACAGAGGAGCTCTGTCCACCATGACATCAGGCTGCCCAACAGATAATTAAGGGTTCTTTCGGGTAGTGATGGGTGAATTATATGCTCTCAAAAGACATGTTTAAGCCTTAAGCCCCCAAAAAGGGGGAAACGCCATGTGAAGACAGAGGCAGAGATTGGAGGGATGCAGTCACAAGCTAGAACTTCAAGGATCAACAGCCACCAGGAGAAGATAAGAAGGGGCAAGGAGAGATTCTATCCAGACTCCTAGGGGCAGCATGGTTCTGCTGACACCTTGATTTCAGACTTCTAGCCTCCAGAAGTGGAAGCAAATACATTTCGGTTGTTGCAAACCATCCAGTTTGTAGTCCTTTGTGACAAAAATCCTAAAAGGCAAACACAAGTGTGAACACTTAAATTTCAATTCAAGACCAGAACCATGGGGACTCATTATTCTCCTGTCATGAAATTCTGGCTCCTATCAATGAGCTGGTTTATTTGCGCAAGCATTGACATACAGAAATAAAAAGAAAGAAAGAAAAGGTCTTTTATGCAGAACCACTTCTCTATGGTAGCTAAAACGTTCCAGTCCCCAGTATCTAAAATCCTCTTCCTGGGAGATCAGACCTCAGTGTGACTTCGGGTCCCTTGAAGACACACCCTTTTTAATCCACTGCTGATTTAACACTTCACACAAAATACTCCTAACTGGTGTTGGAGACTCAAGAGAGAGGTCAGTGTCAATCTAAAAATGACAATGTTACTGGAATTAAAGCTTACTGAGCAATATCCAGACAGGGAGCAATGTAAAAACAAAAACAAACAAACAAAAAACAAGACGAGGAAGAACAATCACCTTGTTCCACGAATGCTAAAATACAAAACACATAGTTTGCTCTAAGCGATAGTCTACAAATATTCCCCACTGAAACCTGCTGAGTGTTTCCAAATCATGCTCTGCAGAAAACCAGCCCATGAACTATTCCTCGTAAAGGTGGTTTGCTTGTTGGACACATTTCATTTGAGAGATAGCATCTTCTTTCTCTGGGAGAGCCTCTATGGGCATTTGCCTATTAAATCCTCTCAGACTGTAGTTAAAAATATAGACATACATTTTTTGGTAATATTGTATGTCCCCCAATTCTTTCACTGTAACCCTCTTTTTTCTTATGACAGCCATTAATATCTAGGAATGTATTTTGGGAAGCAATGGGCTGTTGAATTCCTACATCCCACTGAGCACACTGAAGTTGCCTAAAGCAAGAGAAAACTGAGCAATTTACTCTGACATGTATCTAGCTGACTTTCTAGAAGCATGCGTGAAGAGATTTATTGACTTAGCGAGGATGAGGTGTGGGTCCAGGGCCATGAGGCCTTATGAAATTTGGGCGGGGGGCAGAATCCTTTAAGGAAAAGAACACAAAATGACCACAGAACACAACACCATTTCTTTCCTATTCCTTGGAATAGTCCCAGGCAAGTGAGGGTTTCTGAACCTCATGCTTCATTAGGTTCGTGGAAAATCCACTTCTGCTTCAGACACGGTTGGCTGTGCGAGAGAAAGTCAAAACTCAAATTAGCGGTGGCAGAAACAAGAGGGGAATGCGTTTCTCTCTCAGGTGCGAGTCCAGAGATAGACACCTCAGGGATGGTGTCCTGGCTGCGTTGTGTGAGGCTCCTTCTATCCTGTTACTCTGTCATTCCTAGAACGTTGCCTTTGGCGTCAAGCCCCAGGTGCAGGCAGCAGAACTGAGAAAGAGCTGGAAGAATGAGCATGCCCCGGGCTTTAGGGACAGGCTCCGTGAGGTGGGTCTAGAGCTCCTTCTTGTATCCCATTGGCCAGAGTTTTGTCACGTGGCCTCCTTAGCTGCTTCCTCCCTTAGAAAGGAAGTCTGTACTCCAGGCGGTCAGGTAGCTCAGGGAAATGTCAAGGGTTTTATTATTGCAGAAGAAAAGGAAACTCACTATGAAGACAGCTAGCATTTTCTGCCTCCTATCTTAGTCTCTGGCTCTCTCCTTGATGCTCTCTCTCTCTCTCTCTCTCTCTCCCACTCTGTGTGTCTCATTCACTTTTTTTTTCCCAGATTTTTTGAGGTATAATTTATCTTTTTAATTTTTAAAGAGGCAAACTCAGAGCTTTAATATCTTGTGCACTGAGGCACTGGTGTTCCTAAACCATCAAAATAGACTTATACGGTCTGTGTTATTTTTTAGAAAACCAAAGGATGAAGTAAATGAAAAATAAAGTAAAATGGGAAAGATTCATGGGTGCCTGGGTGGCTCAGTCTGTTAAGCACCAGCCTTCCGCTCAGGTCATGATCCCAGGGTCCTGGGATTGAGTCCCCTGTCAGGCTCCCTGCTCCGCAAAGAGCCTGCTTCTCTCTCTTCCTCTGCCCCTCCTCCTGCTTGTGCTCGCTCTGGCTCTCTCTCTCTCTCTCTCTCTCTGTCAAATAACTAAATAAATAAAATATGAAAAAAATAAAATATAAAAAAATAAAATATGAAAAAATATATGAAAAAAAATAAATAAAATATGAAAAAAAAGGGTTTCCCACATTCTCTGTAAGCAGAGGCTACATTTTATCTCCCTGTGAGGCCCCACAAGCCCTGACTGAGCTTGAGGTGAGAGGATGTGAGTGACAGCCATTGCCAACTGCAGGCCTGCCCTGCCCCCACTCTTGGAATCCAGGAGAACTTGGGGGCCAGAGGGAGGGGCACTGTCTCCAGTTGGCTTAAAGAACCTCAAAGCTTTTATTTTGTTCAGGATGGAGGGAAGCAGGAAGGTACTTTACAGGAGGAAGTTTTAAATAAGAAAGTCTGTCCTTGAATTGCTTGGAAGAGAGATGCAAAGCGGAGAAGAGTCTGAGAAATTTGAGCAGGCCAAATTCTGACGATCTGAGCTGTATCATTCCTATTAACAGCAGGGTCTTTCTGCTTCGAGACTGCTGGCACTTCAGCCGGCAGGGAGGGATTCCGGGAATTGGCTCTGGGCTTTTGGCAGGCTTGCCCAGGGCCGACTGTGCACCCCTTCAGCCTACAGGGGTCAGAGTCCCCCTTTTAGAAGTGCATTCTGTAACAAAAGGGCCCTGTCTGTTCCCTCCGGCTTTGGAGCAGATCTCTGCCTTTCAAGATGGTGTAGAGTTGATGTTATGAAAACTTCCTATACTCACAGGTTTTTTTTAATTTTATTTTTTTCCAAACTGAGCTTAAGAGGCATGCGGTCCAAACTAAGACACACTTACAAAAGGGGTCTGTCTGCTCCACAGAGGTGTTCACACACCTTTCCAAGCCCGGATGTGGCGGAAACCAGCCCTGGAAAAGCAGAAAGGCTCAGGATACGGCCCGTAAAGAATCATGAGTACCCTCAATTATGTAAGATATTTCAACAAACTCTATTTGGTTTTTTTAAGTCTATAAACTACCTTGATAAGAAGAGTGTTCTCTAATAGAAAACTCAGATTAAGATCTAAAGAAAATTATTCTTAACCAGATAGAGGGGAAAGTTTTGGCGAGGTCTGAACTGCTGGCAATGGTTAAGCAAGAGTTAGGATAAATGATTCGTAGGTTGTAACATTTTATTCAAATAAAGCCCCATTTTTAGAAATGCGTTTGAGATATATATAGAGAGATAGATATCTCTATATATGAAGTTAGGTCATCTGATACTTTGAGTAGATTAATACATGTAGTCTGTGCTATTGATTAGCTAATTTACATGGTGCCCTTTTTGTGAATAGGCATGAGTGAATTAGTATGACATGAACCGCTACAGAGAGTCAAGTCTGATTTGGCACATGTAAGTTCACTGCATTGATCAGCCGCATATGGTTTGTATGCACTGTCCAAGGCGCTGGTGTGGGAATGGAAGGGCCACAAGAATGGGCAGGTTTTGTTGCTACCGCAGCAAGTGAATTATCCAGGGGGAGGAGATAACTCAGGTCCACAAATAAATATAGCTCACCGTATTTTGGAATCAATGCTAAAACACGTCTCTCAGCAGTAATAGGAGGCAGTCTTCTTGGTGACTGTTTTCCAATGTGCCAAGCATTATATCATTTACTTGATGCGGATTACCATGACATGATGCCTGCGTGATATGTGAGGAAACCGAGTCAGAGAAAACGCTAGATAACTTGCTGAAGATCAAGGCCCAAAGGCTGGGGAGCCAGGTTTTCAGAGGCAGACTGCTAGGTCTTGTCTTTTGCTCTTCACACTCTTGGATAGGCTTTGGGCACACCAGTGAAGGCTTGACTCCTTCTGGTTGGGGCTCTCGCAGATGGTCAGATGGAGGGGCCCTCTGAGCTGGGTCCCGAAGGACGCAGAAGTCTGTGGCAGAGCGGTAGGAGGGGATGAAGTGAGCAAAGGCGTGGAGAGGGAAAAGTAAAGAGGACGCTTAAGGAACTTAAGAAGTCTAATTTGGTGGCATCTTGGTGAGTAGTGGGAGGTAAAAGGACGACTGGGTGGGAGTCTAGCAGAGTCCAGTGGTAACAGTTCATATATTGAATTAGACCCCAGGCAGACTCTCTGCTCTCTGGCCTGATTTCCTCTGAAGACTAGGGATTGAACAGACTCTTCAATTCGCTTTCCAATTCTGCGTCTGTGTTTCGCTGTCTGGGAAACCTGCATTCCCCTCTTGCTACTTCCTATGTCTGCCCACAAGGGAAGCAAACATTTCCATCTTCTGCCCACCCCTTGTCCCAGCTCCTGTCCAAACCATAGCACCAGGTTTCCTGTCTGGGGAGCACATGGAGACTCCCACTGTGGCCAGGATGCCTTTGTGGTAAAGGACAAACTCACCTGAGTTGCTCGGCTGCTGATTCCTGTGTCCAGTGGTAGGCTCCGTGCTTCTGGCTAGGGACCCCGATGAGCCCCACTATCTTGCAGTAAGACCTTCTTTGATCTTCCCTGATGTGTTTTGGGAAGTTAAGTAGATTTCCTGATACCCCTAGACTCAGGGACAGGGAAAGAAGGAGAGGTTTCCTTAGATTTCCTTACTTAAACCTTATTCTACAAATCTGCCTTGCATTGGGATTACTGAGTCCTTGCTCAGCTATTAATGAATTGACATCTTGTTTTCCTCTTGGTTTTTGTTCTTTATGTGTATAGATTTTTTGGTTAGAATCTCTATGGGAGGGGGTAGAGGGGAGAAAGAGATGGAGGAGGAGGCTGGGGAAGAAGAGGGGAAGAGCCTCGTTATTAGCCTCAGGAAAAGCAGAGGCTTGAGGGTTGCTACCTAGGGGGAGACAGGCACAACTTTCTGGTTTCATGTTTTTTATTTTTAAGTTCCATATCCAAAAGAAGGAAGATTTTCCAAAATGCAATTTAATTCAACAAATACTTACTGGGTGCTTAGGACATGTAAGAAACTCTTCTAGATATTGGGAGTGGGTTGCGTAAGGAGAAGAAAGAGACAAAACAGCTTCCCTCAAGGAATGCAAGTCCAAAATTGAGTGGATTTAGTTTATCACTGAAGTTTAGTGGGAGTGCTCACTTCTTCCAATTTATTGCAAACTCTACAAAATATCAAATGACAAAATGACTCATAATAGCTCTTAGGAGTGAGAACTGGGTGTCTTCCAGGGGGTTATATAAGACAATACCATTTATAAAAAACGAGCTTCTTTTCTAGTTTTTCTTTATTCTGGAAGCTTTGGTTACCCTTCTCACCTCTGATAACTTTTACAAATCATGCAGAGATACTCCCCAACAAATGCTTATGTAAGCAAAGACAGGTCCCTCCCACTGCCCATGACCCAGTCTCTCCCTGCTCTTTTAAAAATCTCATCACAGATCACAGAAAACAGATGTTCAAAATAATCGCAAACAAAGGAACAAATAAGAGACTTCCAGGATCTAACACTTTTTAAATTAGATCTGAGAAGACACTATTCCAATTGTTAGATCTATCTTAGTGTTAGAACATAATCCTTAAAACAGCATGACTCTGGAAAAGTCTTTGCAATATTGTTTCTCGCTATTGAATATCATCTTCGCCTCCTCCTGGGGCTATTATGCTACAAGACAGAAGATAAACTTCATTCTTCGTCACAGGAAATATCTATAAACTTCTACAGGCATATCCTTAATATGTTTTGCTTGTTTTTATGTTTCTCTTAAGATAATTTTAATGCTTCTCTTAAGATAATAATTATGAGATTGATTGGATGTTCGCCCAGTGGCTCCAGCATTCTGTGGTTCTAACCCAATGAATGGTTTCAAAAAGAAAGGAAGTCCTGAGAGATATGACAGAGAGCAGGGAGAATGGCACATAGGCAAGCCTCTGCGAAATTGACAAGGGAGAGGACAGAAAGCAGGTGTCACTGCTGTCCTTTTGACAGCAGGTCAAAGATATACTTCACCCAACCATTCCTTCCCCCATCCTTCTCTCTCAGGAGCCAAGAAAAGAAGCTAAACTCGTAAGTGCACTTGTTAGGACTTTCACACGTTGGGTGGGGGAGCACAATCATACATACAGAAGGGGACTGAATGGATGCCGGCAGAAGGACATGGAGTCACGTGCGTCTCCCAAAGCATGCCTTTCACTGGCAGAGATCATCGGTGACATTTCGTCGTGCGCTATTGGAGTGTGGCCTTTCGTATTCTCAGTTCTCCCTGCCCCTGGCACAAAGACAGCAGGAACGTGCTGTGGTTTTCCTGGGTACGTCTGGATAGCACCTAAGACACTGAGCATTTGCTTCTCGCCGGGAAGAAAAAGAACACGAGGGTGAAAAGAGGCTCCTCTGCCCTTGCCATCAGAAAACACCTCCGTTTTCAAAGCGTGTCCCTACACTGACCAGGGTGAAAATCTCTGGTTCATTCCGATTATGCCTCTCGGTGGAGGGATGGAAGGTAGAGAGATGAGGTGTTTTCCTCTGTGCTGCCTGCCAAGCTAGTTACCAGGGGCTTTTACTTTGTATATCTCCTGGTTTCTCCTGAGGACTAACTCTTAATTTTTAGAATTCCTTTAAAGATCACATTTCTGGGTACCATTTGTTCCTAAAATAGCTGACCCTTGACCTGGACCGATAGTTCAAAAACCTGGCTTTCTCTCAACACCGGGGTTCCAATTGGATACTTAGTTTTTTCTTTTTCGGCTTTGGCTCATTTTACTGCCATTTAAACTCTGATTCGAGAAGCCTAATCCAACAACTGAAAGAGCACTTAAAAAATTCATTAATTGGGGTTCTCTTTATAACTGTTTTGCCAGTTGTGCTTTTTCTGCCTTGTCTAAGATTATTATTGCTTGTCATGAATTTATTTGAATTTTTTTTTTTTAAAGATTTTACTTATTTATTTGACAGAGAGAGATCACAAGTAGACAGAGAGGCAGGCAGAGAGAGGGAGGGAAGCAGGCTCCCCGCTGAGCAGATAGCCGGACGCGGGACTCAATCCCAGGACCCCGAGACCATGACCCGAGCCGAAGGCAGCGGCCCAAACCACCGAGCCACCCAGGCGTCCCTATTTGAGTACTTTTATGTGTTTGATTTTCAAAAGTCTTTCATTTTCAAATAGTTAGTATTTTTGCATAACATGACACTGAGAGGTAAAACAAGAGGCCTTCCCTGAACTAGTAAATGATTGACTTGCCACTGGGTGGTACGTAGAATTTGGATCCCATAATTTGCTAACGCCTATCATAAGTATATAGGGATTTGAACTGAGTCATGCCAGGGTCAATCCATCCCAGTGTTCATGCCTGAACAATTACCTCAAGTAACATGTACTGGGAATATGCAACTGTTCTATGTAACAATCTGAAAGTAACCATATCCCAAAGTGCTAAGAGCAATTTATGACCCTTTTAGTCATGAATTTGTTCATGTCTTTTGTGACTCCGTTTCTGTTTCCTAAGAAAAATAATCACTTCTGCTGTAGATATCAGTCTCACTCTTTGTACCAAATAGAGAAAAATAGGTACAGAAAGTGATGGAGTAAGAGAAAATTTCATTACTGCTAACAAAATGCAATAAAGGCATGGTTTGACCTAGAAAAGCAAACACAGACACAACTTTAAAACAGTGTTATATGTTTTGTGCCTTTAGTGTGATGAAGGGGAAAGAATGTAGACTTGAAAGTCAGGTTTAAATGCCAACACTGTTCTTTACTATCTTCATGACCTCTCTGAATCTGTTTATTCACCTGTTAAAAAAATCGGTATTTATATTGCAGATCTGTTGTTAGGATGAAGTAATGATAAATGTACTCCATAGTTAGATAATAATGTAGAAGTAGTTATAGCTACACTAATTTGGTATATCTCACTTGGAAATATTTCAACAAAAGCAATGAAGAAGGAAAGAACTAAAAGATTCAAGTTTTGTTTGATCTTGGTAATATATAGGCAGAATGCTCAAAGGGAACAAGGTAGACCTTTGCTGTCTAATACAGTAGCCACTAGTCACATGTGGTTATATATATATAAATTTTTAAATAAAAAAATTCAGTTCCTTGATTACACTAGCCACACTTTAATGCTCAGTGCCCACATGTAGCCAGTGGCTACCATATTTGATGAGCAGATGAAAAAATACTTCCCTTGTTTTCAAAAGGTCTATCGTCAGTGCTAGTCTAAGCTTGGAGATGGTCTGTAGACTTTGTTGCTTCTGTCAAAAAGCAACTGTCTAGGATTAGACACCCTTTCACAGTGCTAGGAGCTAGATAACTCCTGTTTCTGGTTTTCTTTTCCCACCACACCAATTGGCTTCTCAGTCCCTGATCCCTTACCCCATCGCACAAAGCGCCAAGATGCATTCTTCATTTCTTGTGCCATCTACCAGAAGACTTTTCTTTCAAGGTATCTGCTTGCTAAACCCAGTTCAGATTTTAACTTTTGGGACCATAATATATAATCCTTTACAGGAATATTTTAGTGTTCAAATGAAAAGTACTGATTGAAATGCCTCTTATTATAGACCTTCAAGAGGGAAATTTGGGATTGGGAATGTACCCTACACCCCTTAAAAACCATGTTATACTTGGGCGGCCGCCGAGTTCCCTTATGTCCACAGCTGGTTCTATTCTGGCTGCACTAATTGGCTAGATTAAGACATGAAATATCTCTTAGAAGGATCAGATTTTGAGAGACAAACATGGCCGTTAGAGTCAAGGAGTACCTTGTTTGAAAAGTTGTTTTTTTATTCCACACTTACCATGTGTCACGTCACCCTAATGAGGCCTGTATGATAATGAGTATGAAATGGTTAAGCAGTAAAACCTTGAAGTTCTGCTGCCCAAGGGAGCACCAAATGGTGTTTGACTGAAAATGTTAGAAGAGGGGAGGGGTCATATCCGCTCAGATCAGGTCAGAAAATTACTCTTCCGGCTTGAAGCTGCCAAGTTTCAAATGTTTCTGGTGCCATCATAAGGCAGAATACAGAAGTTTGAGTCAGAGGAACAAGTGCAAGGTCAATAATAAAGAGGGGAGACATTCCCATTATGTGGTCAGTACTTAACAGGGCTCCTGGGAGGAAAGCAACTCCTTTAAATATAGCTGGTGAAGATTGAACCTAAATCCAGCACTTTGAACATTTATACTACAAGGGACTGTTTTCTTCCTTTAATACATGAGAGTGACAACCTCGGTACAAAACACTTTAGGACTAGAATCAAACAAAAGCTATATGAAAGATAGATATCTATGTATATATATGCTTATATATATATATATATGATATATAATGTTCTATGTATATATATGCTTATATATATATATATATATGATATATAATGTTCAACAGGACCTGGAGGGTCAATATAAGAAGAGAATTCTGACCAAATTAGAACAGAAACAATCCTACTAGTCACTTCAAGGAAGGCAGGCAACAAGTCAACACCTGCTGGGAAGATAAGATATAAATCACTATTAAAATTCTCAGGGGCACCTGGGTGGCTCAGCGAGCTGAGCATCTAACTCTCGATTCCGGCTCAGGTCATGACTCATGGTTGTGGGATTGAAACCCACTGAGCATGGAGCCTGCTTAAGATTCTCAGATTCCCCCCTCTTAAAAAAAATCATTAAGCTTTATAATTAAATGTATATAGTTCATGACGTATGGTTGAACTTAGTCTTTTTCAATTGATTATTTGGGTTTTTAAAATTCTCACTAAAATTCATCTTCCAGTCAATAGATAGATGGCTGTGTCTCCTATTCAGCACTCCAATTCATAGATATTTGGATTGGTGGGACTCAACTGATGCTTGAATTTGAGACTGTGTACCCTAAGTTGCGATGTGAAGAAAAAGGTACTCTCCCCAGACATATCTTAGGTCTAGGAGTCAGGTGTTATGGGGAACACAAAGTTGTAACACAGCACTTCTGGAAGTTAGCAGTCTGGAGATTGTGAGGTCTTCCAATCAGATGGGGGCCACCAGATGTGGAGCTACCTGGTCTGATAGAGTCCGATGGTGATGGCAGTGAAAAAATACACCTGAGATAGAACAAAGGCAATAGAAGTTTGCTGATTACATCTCAAGGGAGCCGCAGTCAGAACACCAAGGGAGAGACTGTCTGCCAGGAGGCAATGCTGGGGGGCTGTAGTTAAGCGGGAAGGTGAGGAGGTATGGGAACGTATGGAACTCTCCTTTTTTAGTAACTGTGTCCAGGTGTAAGTAATCCACTGGTAAGTTAGGGCTTTTGGATATTTTGAGGTGGGTCTCCTAATGGGTCTGTTTGTAGTCAGCAGGGTATGGGGGTAGGGGGGGAGTAAGGGGTCACTATGGGCCCTTCTACCTTACTCGGGCTTCCATTGTTCAAGTTGGTTGCCTAAAATGGACCTTTACAGAGGAATGAATTTTGAATGAAAAGTTGCCTTTACAGAGAATTTTTCTTCACAGAAAAATGTACTCTGGTTTGCCATAAGGAAAGTAACTACTGCTCTAAAGCAAATCTGTTTTGTGGAAGCCAGTTGGTCAAGCAGCTTACTCACTAAAAGCCATTCAGTGAAAATCTTCACCTCCATCAACTGTTATGTGACTGAATTTTTTTTTTTTTTTGGTATTTTTTAATTGTACCATCTCCTCAGCGTTACCTCAGTCATCTCACCATGAATTTCTAGGCCCAGCTCAGTTGAATGTGAATCTCAAGTGTATTTCACATTTTGGAAACTAGAATACTTCTTTAATGTGTAAGGGGAGCTTGACTTCAGTGCAACCCACTCTCTATTTTTGAGGCCTTAGTTCCTATCCCAGATCTTTCCAATATATTTGCTTCTGCTTCCTGGGGCAAAAGACATGGTTTAAGAGATTGGTCCTTCAGGGGCGCCCGGGTGGCTCAGTGGGTTAAGCCGCTGCCTTCGGCTCAGGTCATGATCCCGGGGTCCTGGGATCGAGCCCTGCATCGGGCTATCTGCTCAGCAGGGAGCCTGCTTCCTCCTCTCTCTCTGCCTGCCTCTCTGCCTACCTGTGATCTCTCTCTGTCAAATAAATAAATAAAATCTTTAAAAAAAAAGAGAGAGAGATTGGTCCTTCAGTAACCATTTGGTGGATTGGTTAGATGATCATTCAATGACTAGGCTGTTAGCAACTGGACCATCCAGTGAGGTGGCCATGAGTCAAGTAGTCATTTAGGAAACTAGACGAAGTCAGCTTCACTTCTTTCTCATCCTGAAGTTGATGTGTGCATGGGAGCCACCACCAAGAATAATTCAGTCAACCCATGACATGTTTTGACCTGCATATTGATTTTTCTCATACTGTTTAAATTAGTGTTTCTAATTTGCGGTCATTGTCATACCAACTCCATGATTTCTTGCAATATCTACATCGTTAGTTAATATTTTACTTACGCTGACTCAATTTTTAGTTTTAATTCATTTGTTTTAAAGGAAACTCTCATACTGTTGTACAGAGCAAAAATATCTGTGAATTCACAAGTTCGGCATGCCAGTATATATTTTTTTAAGTACACATAAAAATACATAAGTATTTGAATAAGAAACACTCATCTCTGAACCTAAACCTACTTCGCATATTGTTAGAGATATGAATCCACACTTTGGGAAAAGAGTTTAAATGAAAAGCTGAAGAGCATGATGACATATGACCCTGCACAGAGCAGCTGCCTGCACCCAGCACGATGGCCACCAGACCAGTAGCGCTCAACCTTGGCCACACCCTGACTCCACTTCAAGCCAACTATGTAAGTTTCTGCCTGGAGAATAGGACCTAGGCATAGTATTTCATAAAAGCTTTTGCTTTTGCTTGATTTTAAGTGCAGCCAGGAGTGAGAACCATTCACTGAACCTCACCTTCCAAGTCAATCCCATGAGGGCAGAACCAAGATGAATTCAATCCTATACTCCCTGTGCCTAGAACAATAGTTGCCCTGAAGCAATGCTGGGTTCATTAATATTCTAAGAGAAAGAGCCACAGAAAGCAGCTACTACCTAGCTTCACCTGGGAAGCAAAAAGACGACTTCGAATTCAGCATTAGCGGGTAAACCAGTAAGACCAAGACTGAGAGGGCCATCCCAGGAGTCTGAGCTCTAAACAAAGAGATTTAAGAGTTTCCTTGAATTGTCTCTTGTTTTTCTCTTCGGATTCCCTCTTTGCTACTCTTTGCCTTGTGATCCAAACAGGATCTCCAAGACCTAATCCAGCCTCTTTGTTCTTGAGTCACGGACTTTCCACCACCCACTCCCCTCCCTCTTTGCTCATAGAGTGAGAAAAACCAAATTCCTGAGCCCATTGAACAGGGCTGCTAGCCTCCTGTGCTGGAGTTCTGTCCTACAGAAGGCCTGATGAATAATGATAGCTCATTTTAAAAATGCCTTCCGTTATTGCATATGTTTCTACAAAAGATGAAGGAAGGAGTGCTAATCATCCCAATCCTTTCTCTTCCTTTCCTCATTCCTACCCAGGCTAAGCATACTTGAACACACACAATATGAGCTTTCACTATGTTGGCAAGGATGTTTATAAATGTGTGTGTGTGTGTGTTTATCTAAGTGATCTAAAAATAACCTAAGTGACTAAGTAAAGTAAGTGTATGCCATGCTTACCAGGAATATTAGGAAGCAAAAGCCTTTCAATATCTGAATTAGCCCTGGCACTGTTTCAGGAAAGAACTGGCTCACATCTCTTGCATAAGACTTATGTAAGAGATTAGATGTGGTGCCTGAACTATTCCAGTTATCGACAGCTCGGAGGGGAAAAAGAAAAGTGTGCTACATTGTTGTTGCTTGCTGAGCTCTCTCAATTTCAACAGCTTCTTGTCTATAGAACTAAAGCATCTCTAATTCTTAGAAGACAAAAAAAAAAAAAGACAAAAAAGCTTAGTTTTTCTAGTCTTTTTCCAGTTTTTTCTGGTCACAGAAGCATGTGTAGAAGTAAGCCAAAAAATCAAAGCTGTGATAGGAACAATAAGTAATTTAGAAATTGGGAAGATATTTAGATTGGTTCATACATGAGCAATAACAAGAAGAGCCGTTTTACAATCAAACTTGAAACTCCAGGCCACATTCCACACGTAGCTATTACTTATCACTGAAGAAATCATTAATTTTCCCACATCTCACAAAACAGCTCCTCAAAATGGGGAGTTCACTATTCATCATCATAATCATCATTTTCTGAAAAAGATTTAGACCAAATCCAATTTCCAGATATTTTGACTGAAATAGAAATGAAAAGTCAGACATGACTCAGATAGCCTTCTCTGTATATCAGGTTGTGCTTGGTTCTCATTTATAACGTACATATATATATATATTTTTTTTTTCTCATGGAGCTGTGTGATGCAGAGAAAAGAAGTTGAATGTTAGAGTCAGATCTGCCTGCTAAGGGACAAATATAAGCATTATCCCTTACTTGCCGTATGACCCAAGAAAATTGCTTAGTTACGCTAAGCTTATTTCCCCAGTTGTAAAATGAGAACAACAGTACCTGTCAGCGTTGCTGTGAGGATTTAGATTAAAATACCCAACATATGTTGAGTGCTTATGTGAAATGCGATTTATAATAAGAAATATATATTTGGTCTTCCATCCCAGTCCCTGGCACAGATTTCCCCCAAGCCCTTGGAATTTCCTGAGCTAAAAGAGAGGTAAAGGTGTCTTTTGTTATTCATACCAACCCCTCTTCAACTCAACTGAGTTTGTGTTAACGAGGTGACTTATGGAAAATCCCTAATGGTGCCCTCCACAGAGGACCGAGGGACTAGAGGTTAAATTGATACTAATGGGCAATGATCTCATCAACATCCTACATCCTGAAGCCTCCATAAAAACCCAAGAGGGAAGGGTTTGGACAGCTCCCAGGTTGGCAGACGCATGGAAGCACTAGGAGGATGACAGGCCTGGAGAGCCCATGGAAGCTTCTGCCCCTTCCCACATACTGTGCCCTACGTGTCTCTTCCATCTGGCTGAGTTATGTCTTTTTATAATAAACTAGTAATCTAGTAAGCAAACTATTTTTCTGAGTTCTGTGAGCCACTCTGGCAAATTAATCAAACCCAAGAAGGGGGCCATGGGAACCTCTGAGTTATGGCTGGTTGGGGGACACCTGGGACTTGACATTGGTGTCTGAAGTGGGGAAGGAGGATGGTCTTGCAGGATTGAGTCCTTAGCCTGTGGGATCTGATTCCTTTTCCAGGTAGACAGTGTCAAAACTGGATTGTTGGACACCAGCTGGTGTGGCAGAATGGCTTGGTGTAAGGAACTCCTTTCCCACATTTGGTGACCAGAATACAGAGGTAGAGAGTGCCAGGGCACGGGATAAACACAGGAGTGTTTTTTTCTAGACCGTTGGCTATGTAACTGACATTATCTAGAAAAAACAAGTCATCTAAACCTCATAGCAATAATACCTACTTCACTGTAGGTATTATTACTTTCCTTCTTCTGTTGATAAGGAAACTGAGGCCTAAGTCACCCAGCTTGTAAATTGGGTTGATAGGATTTGAACTGAGATTATGTGACTAGAGCCTGCGGGTGTGTGAGGTAACACATACATTAGCACCAGGCCCACATTAAATTCTCCTGAATGGCCATTATACTTCCCTCTCCTTTTTCTAGACAAATTTGGCAATGAGATAATTAATATATGTTCCACGAGTCTCTAGGGTCCGTGCTGAGCCAGGATGTAGTCTTGGATGGCCTTTGTCACTGTTTTGGGCTACCTTTCTGCAAACCCAGCAGGCTCAGACACTGAGAACTACTACAGGCCTCACGCCGTCCCTGGGCTGAGTTTCCACAGAGGGTTGCTGGTGTGGGGAAGTGGGACTTTCATACGCTGTATTTTGAAAAGCTTGAGGTAGAAGGAGTTGAAAGCAGATCTGGTCATCTATTCAAAGCTAGAATAATTAAAACAAGCCTAAAATACCTGCATGGAGAAAACTCCTGCTTGACAGTATTTACCAGAGAAAAGAAAGCCTCCACATGCATTGGGTTTACGAGCAGGAAGACATTCAGTCAAGGCTGTTTTAAAATGAGGTGTGGTCAGTGTCGTTAAGACTTCTATAGAAAGCTTGTACAATGAGAAAGAGATAATGCTTGTAAACTAACCACAGTCCACCCAGAGAGCAAAGATCAGGTAATTTATAACTGATCATGACATTCTGCCTTACCGTACATCAACTTTCAAGAACCTACAGTTGGAATGAAGAACATGCCTTTCCCCAAGTATTCCTAAGTGAGAGGGAGGTTTGAAGTAAACTGCACTGATTTCGGGGTCTCTCCCAAAATCAGAAAGAAAAAGCTGCTTGGCGCCCCCGGAGTGGGACCGAGGGTTACCAGCTGGCCCAGCCGCAGGCTGTTCCCAAGGCCTTGGCTTCCTGGAAACTTCTCTCAGTGAGAAGCACAATTTCAGGACTCCCATCACATCCTGAATCAGCTGCTTTGGAGGAACTGACTCTTCTTATAATTCGTTATTACAGCAACGCACCTTCAGGATAGAAATTTACCCAAATGTAGTGAACCATGTACAAGTCAAAACTGTTGGCACCAAGATGATTACAACTCTGCTTGCAGATGAGTGAAATAAATGTTACTCAGCCCCACTGAGAATGAGTTCTACCACCTTTGGTTTCTTTAGATCTGAATGGCATGAAAGTGACACCTAATCACGGATTCACTGCTCAGTATAGTCTGGGTATATGAAGTAGTTCTACATTTGTTTTAGTATTAACTCTTTCACCATGCCCAGACACATCAATTGCTAATGCATGACCCAACTTTACTGGGTCAAGCAAAACAGTATTATATCCAAATAGACTGAAAGCTAATGGTGGCCTGTGGCTTGTGGCTCTCAGAAATTACTTTTTTTTTTTTTTTAAGATTTTTATTTATTTTTTATTTTATTTTATTTTTTTAGATTTTTTTTTTAATTTAACAGAGAGAGATCACAAGTAGGCAGAGAGGCAGGCAGAGAGAGAGAGAGAGAGAGAGAGAGAGGGAACCAGGCTTCCTGCTGAGCAGAGAGCCCAATGCGGGGCTGGATCCCAGGATGCTGGGATCATGACCTGAGCTGATGGCAGAGGCTTAGCCCACTGAGCCACCCAGGCGCCCCTATTTTTTATTTTTTTTAAAGATTTATTTATTTATTTATTTGACAGACAGAGATCACAAGTAGGCAGAGAGGCAGGCAAAGAGAGGGGAGGAAGCTGGCTCCCTGCTAGGCAGAGAGCCCGATGCGGTCTCCATCCCAGGACACTGGGATCATGACCTGAGCTGAAGGCAGAGGCTATAACCCACTGAGCCACCCAGGTGCCCCAAGATTTTTATTTTTAAATAACTCTCTATACCCAAGATGACGCTCGAACTCACAGTCTCAAGACCAAGAGTCTCACGCTCCGCCGACTGAGCCAGCCAGGTGCCCCAGAAATTACTCTTTAGTTATACTCAGCAGCCAATAAAAAATCCCTTCCCATGTATATTTTGTGATTGAGAAGGTGAGCAAAGTAATAAATGTATCTTTTAACAACTTGATGGGATGGATATCTCCTCTTGGACTGACTTTCTAGAACTCCAGTCAAACATCAAGTGGCACTGGTACTGGAGAAGCTTTTGTATGTTTGTATGTTTTCAAAGATACAAAGAAGTTGAAGGAATAATAGAATATCTGTGTACCAGGTTATAGATTTAATATCAGTATCATTAACATTTCACTGTCTTTATCTTTCTGTGTATTTACACACACACACACACACACACACACACACACACACACACACACACACACTTTTTCCAGTGTGCCTTAATGACCCTTGCATAACTGATTATTTCATTGGTAGTTATGGAACGACCTGGATCACTGGGTAAGGACTTTCCTACTTGATACTGGGACCCCTTAGTTCATCTTGATTTCCTTCTCTAGACCCCCCTCCTCTAAAACCTGCACCATCATGGGAGTGGCTGGCCGACTGGCCATCAGATATTTCACTGATCCCCTATTTTGCTTTTGGGGGGAATAAGCATTTACCCATAGTTTTCTAATTATGCCTGAATGTCCCAGCTCATTACTGGGCAGGGATCCCCCCACAAAAATGGAGGTCCCTAGTCATCTTTGGGCTGCAAACTACCTAGGGAACCTGCTGGGGGCTCTCTTAGCATCACCTTCACCCATTCCAACACACATGCTAAAATATTGGGGTTTCCTAGACAATTCTGACATTTGGGATCAGAGAATCTCTTACAGGGCAATATCAACCACCCCCATTATAACTGAACCTAAGGACCCCCATTCCTACCCTCATAAACAGCTCTCAGAGCTGAAGAAAGATTGGACGTACTGCCCATAATTACCAAGGTTTTAGAACATGGGCTACTTATCCCCACAACTTCACCCTGCAACACTTCCATACTAGCAGTTAAGAAAAAGGACAACAGCTATTGCCTACTCTAGGACTTGCAAGCCCTTAATGAGGCTATTATACTCTGATACCCAACCATGAGAAATCCAAATGTTATACTAGGTGCCATCCCCCAAACAGCCTCTGGTTTATAGTCCTGGAGCTCAAAGATGCTTTCTTTTGCATCCTATTGCAATTTCTGTTTGCATTCAATGGGAATCCCCTTGTGGGCCCACCTAACAACTTACTTGGACAGTACTTCCAACAGGATTCAGGGATGACCCCCAACTGATTGGCCAACCCCTCTCTAAGGATTTACAAGACTTACAACTTGAGGGGGAAACTATCCTCCAATATGTGGATGATTTGCTCATTTGCTAGCCCACTCAAGAGTTGGCCATCCAACATACTGTCCAAACCCTAAACTTTTGGGTAAAAAAAAAATATATAAAGTATCCAAGTCCCAAGCTCAATTGGTAACAGCAACAGGTGTCCTACCTGGGAGTTATCATAACCTCTGCAAGATGCAGTCTTTCCCTGGAACAAATCCAAGCCATAATTAACTTATCCATGCCTCTACCTCTAAGCAACTGAGGCCTTCTTGGGCCTTATGGGATACTTGAGAATCTGGATTCTCAACTATGGACTTATTGCCTAACTGCTCTATGAGGCCCTAAAAGACAAATCAGACTCCGTTCCTCTTAAATGGGGACCCTCACAACAGTTAGCTATGAACAGTTGAAGAGCCTCTTAAGAAGGGCACCTGCAACAGGTCTACCCAACCCAGCAAGGTTTTCTGACTTTATGTCCGTGAAGAAGAGGACATCACTCTGGGTGTTTTAATACAAAAACTTGGGACCACTCCCCAGGCTATGTCTTATTTTTCTTGACCCCACAGCCAGTGGATGTCCACCTCACCTCCAAGCCCTTCGGGCCCTAGCCTTACTAACAGAAGAAGCTCTCAAACTAACATTGGGAGCACCCATACGAATCCTCAATACTCATCAAATTCCAGACCTCGTGACTAATCAGGCATGAACTTGGCTCTCTGACAACAGACATCTACAAACCAAATTCTGCTACTAGAAAACTCTGAAATATCAGTCTGCATTTGTTGTGCTCTCAACTCCACTACATTATTACCAGTTTCAGAGCATGGCACTGCACCCTTCCATTCATGCACAGAGATCCTTTCCATCCGCAAAACCTAGGCCTGACCTCACTGACCAACCTTTACAAAATCCTGTTGAAAGATAGTGGTAGCTTCTTGGAAGAGGGCCAGAGAAAAGCTGGTTATGTGATAGTGTCCCTTCCTTCTACCCTGGAGGGCCCAAGCCCTCCCAAACAACTCATCAACTCAACTAGCTGAACTCACAGCTCTTAATAGAGTGGTAGAGCTGGCTCAGGAAAAGAGGGTTACTTATCTACACTGACTCCATATATGTCTTCTTAGTCCTACATGCCTACACAGCCATTTGGGCAGAAAAGGATAACTTACCTCCCAAAATAAGCCCATCAAATATTCAACTCACATAACCCACATGTTTGAGGCTGTACATCAACCCAAGGGAGTGGCAGGGGTCCTCAAAAAGGGGACTCAAATAATAGAGGGCAATGAGGCTGCAGATTAGGTTGCCAATGAGGCAGCCTTCCCTATAGGGGGCCTTCATACCGGGCCCTCTACTGCTGCCACAGCCCAAATATACAGAAAAGGACAAAGCCTGTGTAAACAAAAAGAATTTTCCCTAGATGACAGCAGGTGGTATTTGTTAGATGAAATCTTGGCCATTCCTCCAAATCTTCAAGGGAAACGAGTTAAAGCCCTTCATGACTCCATTTATTTAGGGCGAGATGCCTCACGAACTCTCATTTCCAGAACATTCCAAGGTAAAGGACTCTCCAGATGGTTCAACAAATAACCTCTTGCCCCATCTGCACATATATAATGACCCACAGGGCACCTGTCAGCCACAATTAACCCAACCAGTAAAGAGGATCCTACTTAGGAAAAGATTGGCAGATGGCTTCCATCCAGATGTCACCCTGAAGAGGATACAAATACCTCCTCATGCTTCTTGACACCTTCATAAGAATGCATATAGGCATACCCTACACAGACTGAAAGGGCAATTGAAGCAGTTAACAACTTCTACATGAAACCATCCCTCGATTTGGTCTCTCAAAGTCACTTCCGAGTGACAATGAGCACTCCTTTGTGGCCACCATAGTTCAATCTGTCTCCAAAGCACTGAGTATCAAATACCATCTCCATTGTGCTTGGAGGCCACAGTCCTCTGGGAAGGTAGAAATGCTCAACCAATACCAAAAAGTATTATTAAAAAACTCACACAAGGGGCGCCTGGGTGACTCAGGGGTTAAAGCCTCTTCCTTCAGCTTGGGTCCTGATCACAGGGTCCTGGGATTGAGCCCTGCATCAGGCTCTCTGCTCATCAGGGAGCCTGCTTCCTCCCTCTCTCTGCCTGCCTCTCTGCCTACTTGTGATCTCTCTCTGTCAAATAAATTTTAAAAATATATAAAAAAAAACTCGCACAAGAAACATCACTAAATTGGAAAGAAGCTTTGCCAATCACCCTTCTCTGTATAGCTTCCAAGCAGGCTCTGGATGGATGACCTTTCCTAACTACAGACTTCTTCATAGGTCCACAGACTCTTGGGATACAAACTCATCTATCCAAATTCCAGCCAACTTTAAAGGAATACAGCCTAACAGTTTCCACCACCAAACAAGAGGCACCTCTGCTACATGAACCTGGTGACCAGGTTCTAATCAAGGTTTGGAAAGATGGCTCTCTTGCCACAATTGCTCTCCAAAACATGTGTGTCCTGGATCTGCTGTCAGTGGACAAGGAGGAACCTGTCTATTCTTGCAAGAGGAATGTTGCTTTTATGTCAATAAATCCATAGAAGTCTAACAAGAACTTTGGGAACTTTGTGCCACTCAACTTGGAAACCAATACACCCAAACCCCCAGGTGGAATCACTTGTCCTCCATATGGCAATAGGTTTCACCCTTTATTCCCCTCATCTAGGGGTTCTTTAGGTACTACTCTTTGGACCTCAACTAATCAATATATTGGGACTCTTCATCTCTTCCAGATTACAGGCCATCAATCTCCCACTGGTTCTCAACAAAGGATGTCAACCTTTAGATGCCTATAACTCTCCCTTTCAAAAGTCCCTTGTATGGACTCCGCCAGCCACCTCCACCTTCTCTCCTTGACAATCAGCATGGGACACACTCCCCAAATCTTCACAACTCAAAGAAGCCAGAGTGGTCTTTGTCCCAATTCCCAATGATCTGGAGTCCAATCCCTTGAGGGGGGAATGTTAGGCAGTCAGGCATGAGCCAGGAGAGATAAAGCAGATGCTGGCCACACCCTTGGAGCCTCCCCCCAGAGTTAACAGAACAGGAAAGACCTAACCACAGAGCCACACAAAAGCCACAAGGGGACTTCTGAAGAGCCGAACATGCGCACAAAAGGTGCCACTTGCCCTTAGGTAACCTGAAGTCACAACAAAGCCCCTTAGAAACTCATAAATAGGCAATATATTAAGAAGTACAATTTTAACAGAATGGATCATGGGCAGGTGCATGCGCAGAAGCCAAAGTATAGACAACCACTAGCTGTCAATCAAAAACATCAATCAAAGACAAATTTACATATGCAAAAAGCAGGTTTGAAAGAATACAGCTGGGGCTTCTTGGGGCCATTACATTCCTGGCTCCAGCATTGGCTCACTTTCTTTTTTGCGAGTGTACTCCACTTATCTACTCAATAAACTCTCTCTCCCCATTCTGCTCTCAGCTCACCAATTCTTTGGTGCCTCAGGGACAAAATCTGAGCAACCCTGTAACAGTTGTGAAATGGTGTTTTTTAGTCTATCATTTCTTCAATATATATGAGATGTCATTCTTCTAAACAAAACAAAACAAAACAAAAAACCTTTCTATCACTCAGCAACTGATGATAATTACAATTCCTCTGAAAAAGACACAGTAAAGGATTATTTCTTTTCTTATTAAAAAATGTCAGAGTTAAGACCAGAGTAAGATGTTGGCAAAGTAATAGGAATCTGGTGGTCCTAAGCACTTCTTTTCTTTCCTTCCTTCTTCCCTCCCTCCCTTCCATCTTTTTTTCTTTCTTTCTTCCTTTCTTTCTTCCTCTCTTCCCTCCCTCTTTCCCTCCCCTCTCTTTCTCTCTTCCTCTCTCTCCCCCTTCCTTCCTTTCCTCTCTCTCTTCCTTTCTTTCTTCTTTTCTTTCTTTCTATCCTTGTGGACTCACAGATTCTTGTTTATTCATGAGTTACAATTACAATCACAATTTTTCCGAACCTCAAAGAATCTAAAATTTGGCCCGTATTCTTTAAACTATGTCTTTGTGTATCTGCTTTATTTTTAATTTGGAATAATTTCAAACTGATAGAAAAGTTGCAAGAACAATTCAAAAAGCTTTCTCATCTTGTCACCTAGTCATTAACATTTTACGTCTGAGTCCTCCTTCTCTCTGCTGTTTTTCTTCCCTGAGCCATTTGAGTCAATTGTAATCCTGATGACCATTAACCACAAACACCGGAGTGTGCATTACCCAAAAACAAGGCTGGCTCCTAGAAAGCCCCTGGACAGCTAGCAATCTGGAAATCAACATGATACAATATTAATATCATCCCTAACTGCTTCAGTGGACTCCTCACTCAGAAAGAAAGTTTGTGCCCAGTTCTTGGTGGAAAGAAGGCGAGTTAGTATGTTACAATATGCAATCTAAGAATGAAATATCTGTTTCCTAAATAGTGTTTGCACTTCTGGTAACTCTCTCTGGAACTGGAGCATTGTTTCCCTGAATATCGTTGGATTAAGGTCTTGTGGAAGAAGATAAGTGAGAAAAACTAGCCATAAATCCAGCTCATTATTTTTGTTTTTCCCCAGCAAAATACATTCTTTTTCCATATAAGGACATAAACAACTACAAACAATGACAGATTTACTTATGAGCAAGGCTTAAAAACATGATTCCCAAGCACATGTTGGGTCTTGCTGACTTTCAGACTGCCTTTACTGTACTTGAATCTGTAGAACTGCAAATTTAGTTAGAGCTCACATTCAAGTTTTCAGATACTGTCAAGGCTGCAGGTCCTGGACTGTGCATAGCAAAGTTGACTTCTTGAGATACTGCTCTTAGAGATCTTCAAAAAAGCCTTGAGATCTCAGGAGTGTGTAAAATATTAATTTTGGTGCCGATTTCCCCCCATCCCTCACCTTTAAGGCATTTTTATTATCTTGTTTTCTGTCTCCTGCATGTGGTTCTAAAAACAGGGTTATTCTCTATTTAGTTTTTGAAAAATTTTTTTGTTTTTGTTTTCTTAAATGTTTTATTTATTTATTTGACAAAGTAAGAAAGAGAGAGAGGCAGCATGCATAAGCAGGGGGAGTGACAGGGAGAGGGAGTGGGAGAAGAATGCTCCCTGCTAAGCAGGGAGCCCGATGCAGGGCTTGATCCCAGGACCCTGGGATCATGACCTCAGTCAAAGGCAGACGCTTAATGGACTGAGCCACCCAGGTGTCCCTGTTTTTGTTTTTGTTTAGAGAAGGAAAGAGAAGGAGGGGAGGGGCTGAGGGAGAGGGACAGAGAGAATTTTAAGCAGACTCTATGCCCAGGGAGGAGTCCCAAGAGAAACTCTATCTCAAGATCCTGAGATCATGACCTGAGATCAAGACTCAGATGCTTAACTGAATGAGCCACCCAGGTGCCCCTGAAAGTATTTTTTTTTTAAAGATGAAACCAGTTTAAGTAAACTGTGAGGTGGTTTAATTACTTACTAATATATTCTTGTGAAATTCTTAAGTTATAACTGATATATATTGAAAGACATATGTATATTACTGACACGTATCACTATCTATAGTTATACTATATGCAACATATGTAACTAATATGGATCTATAACTAACAGATATAGATATATAACTAATATCGATATATATTATACTGTATGTGACATGTTCTGGTGATTGCTTTCAAATCAAAGTGCATCATTCAGGGATCATTTATATGCCATAGATTCTAGGGCTCTTCTATTCTAAATCCATCACGTGATGTGCTACTTTTAGAGCTGGTGTGTGGTATAGACACTCAAAAAAACACTTCAGGGTTTAGGGATTTGTGGCTTTCATAGCCTTCTTTTTTAGTGGCCATGGCAGGACTGTGCCAGAAGCTTGGACTGTCCCCTCTTCCTCCGTCCCTTCCTTTCCTTTCCTTTGTGCTTACCCAAAGATCATAAACATGTCAATTCTTGACATGCCAGGGAAAACTGTCTCGGTGGCTACTCTCATGGGCTTCCCTCCCCAGCAACTAGCATTCCAGTGAGTTCTCTCCATGAGTAATCAAGTCCCCAAACTTCTGGTCCCTACACTCTCAATCAGGACAAGTGAGACTCAGCCACCTTTAGTGGCTTGCTGGCTATATGGCTTTTGATGTGAGTTTGATCTTAGCCTTCTCCTTCTCGTCCTCAGGTCATTAAATATTTTATGATCATTTCCCAATCTCAGGCCAGTCAGCTCTTTTTTCTTTATCTGAGCTAGAAGATAAGCCACATGATTTTTTTTCCTTTTATAAATACTTACATATATATGTTGAACACACACACAGAGTAAACATTACCTTTGATATACAATACAAATATTTTCTCAATATATTTTTGCATACATATTGTTCAGACATATTATCTATTTGCACTCCAGAAATGAGGAAGCCAATTTATGGCTCTGTTTAAAAAGCCTTGTGAGGGGCGCCTGGGTGGCTCAGTGGTTGAAGCCTCTGCCTTTGGCTCGGGTCATGATCTCAGGGTCCTGGGATCGAGCCTCACATGGGGCTCTCTGCTCAGCAGGGAGCCTGCCTCCTCCTCCTCTCTCTCTGCGTGCCTCTCTGCCTACTTGTGATCTGTCTGTCAAATAAATAAAAATCTGTAAAAAAATAAATAAATAAAAATTTTAAAAAAAGTGCCTTGTGATTTATTTTTCCCCCAAATTCCCACTCTTCATAAGGGATACAGGCCCATTATGGAAATAAGCTATAAAAACTCTAACCAGCGATCCCAAGTCATTGCCAAAGTGAAGTGACAGCTTGCATCTCAGGAAATGAATTTGTTTTAATGGCAGTCCCTTAGATCACATGTTGTTTACAACCCTTTGTGAGACTGAGAAGATGCTGATATGCAAGCAGTATGACCCGTGTAACCACAGGGAAGAACCAGGCTTTCCCATATACATAAATACGTCCAGCCGTGCTGTCTGGCACGTAGACGAGCTTGTACTTCTCCACTTCCGGACTAACCAATGATTATTTTTACTTATTTATGACAGCCTATCTCCAAAAAGAATTTGAGGCAGCTTGCAAAATTGATTAAAAGCCATCAGAAAAACAGACTTCAGGGCCAAAGTCGGATATTTTTTTATCTGGAAGAAAGTTTCACCACACTAAGTCTAACAGTTGAGCAATGCCAGGAGTGAGCTAAGAATTGCATGGGAAGACTCATTAATGCTCATTATGTACTTTTGGAGCTCTGGAAATACAAACCCTCAACCCCCTTCAAACCCTCCATAATATAGTAGGTTACATCAACCTAGACCACTTGCAATCATGGAGATGTTATTGACAGCTTTCAGAAATAAAGGACATCTGTGTAACAAAACATACAAAGCTTGTCTTTTAATAAGAGCCACTCCTTGCCCAAATAGAAATTCAGTCCAACAGCAAACAAAATTTTCCTATAAAAGGAAATACGAGATTGCTGATTTGTTTTTTGCCAACCTGAAGAATCACCACACCAAGAAGAATTCTTTTTTTTTTTTTTAAACACATACAAAGATTTCCCCTAAATAAGACCTAGAACTGTAGGATGATATTGTATTTCCCAATATGAAATCTTTCACTATGGGGATCTTAAGCTGTTTTGGATTTTCCAAAACATCTACTAGATGAGGAAATATATCCCAAACCTAGATATCCTCATCTAGTCCCCATCATTTCTTGCTTGGACTATTGCAGTAGCCTTCCAATTGGTCTCCTTGCTTCCAAGCTCGTTGAACCAACGTCTGTTCTCTTCAAGGCAGCCAGCGTAACCTCTGAAGATGGAAATCACACCATAAACTCCTGCTCAAACTTTGCAAAGACTTGCCATCTTACTCAGTTATGTCATTTTGTTACATCCCTTGACCTCTCCCTTTTACCTGCCACTCTGATCCCATGTCCTACTCCTTCTTTGTGCTCACTCTGTTGCTACTCCTTGAACCTCTCTACTATACTTCCAACATACTGAGCCACTCCTATCACAGGTTCTTTGTATTTCTGTTCTCTCTACCTACCTACATTCTTCCCCTAGTTATCCTGATAGTTTCTGCCCCAAAGCCTTCAGAATTCTATTCAAATGTCATGTCACCAATGGGAACCTTTTCTAACTGGTCACCTTATGTGAAACAGTGCATATCTGTCAAATCCTGCATTCTTTCTCTTTCAGTACTTTACCATCAGTTGATATATTATACATATTTTTATTAATTTGTTTACTGTTTCTCCCAACTAGAATATAAGCTCTTGGAGAGGGAGGACTCAGTTTTTATCCTTTCCTATTCTGAGCATTTTGTACTCTAGATCATCACTTTGCAAAGTGCTCACTGTTGAATGAACAATTACATTTATCCACAAGCTAAGATATGGCATTTATTTGTTTTCAATTGAAATTCTCCCTGGATGTATTAATACTGGTAAGGTCATACAGATCAGAAGTTCTCATCAGAAGTCATTTGGGGCACCTGGCCAGCTCAGTCAGAGGAGCACGACACGCTTGATCTTGGAGTTGTGAGTTTGAGCCCCACACTGGGTTAGAGATTACTTAAATAAATAAATACACTTTAAAAAGGAAATCATTTATATGAGAACAGCATTACCTTTTTCTTTTTTTAAATCATCATCTCCCAAGGGGTCTTTTTAGGTATATTTTTTTTCTAGTCACCCCCACAAAATTTTAATACTATAGATACATAGCAAATGCTCTTATGTGCTGTATACCCCCACATATCTACATATCTGTGCTTTGTGATGAAAAGTAAGATATTGTCATACAGTCCACAAGAAGTAATTTTTGTCTCCAATGAGAACGCATGATCAATATCTACACTGACTAAAACTGGGAAAATTATTGCTTAGTTCATTCCATCTTAAATATGAGGTCCAGGGGTGCCTGGCTGGCTCAGGGAATGGAGCACATGACTCTTGATCTGTGGGTCATGAGTTCAAACCCTGCATAGAGCTTACTTAAAAAAAAAAAAAAGGGGTCTATAGAAGAAAAATAATGGTCCAGTTTGACTTTTTAAAACAGTAGAGGGGCACCTGGGTGGCTTACTGGGTTAAAACCTCTGCCTTCGGCTCAGGTCATGATCCCAGGGTCCTGGGATCGAGTCCTGGGATCGAGCCCCGCATTGGGCTCTCTGCTCATCAGGGAGCCTGCTTCCTCCTCTTTTCTGCCTGCCTCTCTGCCTGCTTGTGATCTCTGTCTGTCAAATAAATAAATTTAAATAAATAAATAAATAAATAAATAAATAAATAAAAACAGCAGAGAACCATGTGAATAGGTACTAACTTCCCCTGTTACCTTGCTGGACTATGTCCTCTCTGTGCCAATTGTATCCCTTCTTCCAAGTAATTGACAAACTGTGGAAAACACAGGAAATCAACTGTACACAGAGTCCCTGCCTTTAGTTTCCGGGCTGGCTTGCTGGCTATATTCATCTTGATAGTGTGCCTGCTCTGTGGGCACTCTTTGTATTACTCAGTGCTATATGATGTTTTCTCCTGCCTCATTCGTGAAAGGACTCAGACCACAAGCATGTGAGGATCAAACAAACAAAAAGCAATAATAAAATAACACAAATGAAAGTCTGAGAAGTGTGATACAATAAGAACTATATATGCAGTCTTTCTCAATGGTTCCTGACACAGAACTTCTCAAACCCTTAGGATATTCTGAGGGCTAGAAGTGTTTTTGTTATTCATAATGAGCCCTTTTCAACCATACTGGAGTTTATGTTGATAAAGTGACTCTTTGTAGATCCCTAGATGGCTTTGGAATGGGGGCTGGTTGCCGGAGGAACCAACTATGTGATTAGAAGGTTAGAACTTTTCATCCTTTTCCCCAGGACATCCAGAGAGAAGAGAGAGGCTGGAGATTGAGTTCAATGGTTTAATCCTATGCAGTGAAACCTCCGTAAAAACCTCTAAATGGCATGATCTGGAGAACTTCCAGGGTAGTGAATGCATCAAGGTACTGTGAGGGAGGCCCCCTCAGAGCAGGCTTGGAAGCTCTCCAGTCCCTGCTCCCACTGCCCTACTTTGCCCTCTGAATCTCTTCCATTTGGCTGTTTCCAGAGTCGTATCCTTTATAATAAACTGGTAAAGGCAGGTAAAGTGTTCTCTCTGAGTTCTGTGAGTAGTTCTAGCAAATTCTCAAAATTGAGGTGGAGGTCATGGGAATCCTTGATGTGTAGCCAATTGGTCAGAAGGACAGGTAGCACCTGGGGACTTGGGTCTGCCATTTCAATGAGGGGAGTCTTGTGGGACTGAGCCTTGAGCCTGTTGAGTCTAACCCTAACTCCAGGTAGTTAGTATCAGAACTGAGTTGAATCGTAGGACACCCAGTTGCTATCCAGAGACTTGGAGAGCTGGTTGTGGGTGTGGGACACACACACACATTGGGTATCAGAATCCTTGGGAGGAAAACATCCCAGAAGATCTTGTGGTATCTTGGACAAGACCATGGCGGTATGTAATGGAGGGCCAGGATGACCAGTCTAAGAGCCTGGGGTTTCCAGGGGATTCGGCAGAACCCCCAGAATGCTGCTCAGAGGATGCCACAGGGATGGAGAAGGGGCGGGATATATATGAAGGAAACGAGATCATTTTAACATTATGTATTTTGTTTTCCAAGAAATATTCTGATATGATTTCATGTGCAGCTGTATCTAGGAGATCACTAAGATTTAATGCTACATATGACTGCTTTTGCTGCTCACCCCGTATGGCCACTTTCCCATCCCTGAGCTCTCAATTTTGCTTCACTGCTAGTCCGATTGATTTATGCTGTTGAGTAATATTTTTTCAAAAAAAGTACACAAATGCTACATTTTCTAAGTGATTGCATTTCTTTTTTTTTTTTTTT
>NW_019154095.1:19024550-19289378 GCF_002288905.1 Enhydra lutris kenyoni | reverse complement strand
GGACTCGATCCCAGGACGCTGGGATCATGACCTGAGCCGAAAGCAGCTGCTTAACCAACTGAGCCACCCAGGCGTCCCCCGAAGGCAGAGGCTTAACCCACTGAGCCACCCAGGCGCCCTGCATTTCTAAATATACCTTTATTTTGCCTAAAATACGATTTGGCAGCCTAAGAAGAGTTGGATCTCAAATTATTTTTGTCATGACGATATATAACGATCTCCTCATCGCCAGTTCTCAAGAGGTGCAGGGGCAGGTGAGTTCTCACCTGTTTTTCCTTTTTTTGTGGGTGGCTTGTCTTTTGACCCAGGTAGGATTTAAGTTATTTTGTCTTTATAAATCCAAATATGTGCCAGGACGTGTCTCTTTGTATCTTTTACTTCACGTTTGCCTGGAATTCAAGGACTCTTAATCTCCATATGCAGTTCTTAAATCACCTCCATAAAGTATTTTTCTAGCTTTTTTCCCAAAAGCCAACTCACCTGCATGACAAGCTCAGTTCTCTTTCTTGGCATCCTTTCATATCTCTTCACTTTCTTTTCATTTTCATTCTGTGAAAATTCCAGTTTGTTTCCATACCCCCAATCCATTTTCTTCTACTCCAGTGGCACCCTAAGCACTTCCAAGGATGACTTTAATGTTCTTATTCCATTCTTAGTGCCTTTCCCATCCTTTCTTACGTCATTAATGACCCTCCTACCATTTCCTCTCTTGTACATTTTTCTCTCATCTTGGACAATTCATTCCTGACACAACTTTCATGTCTTAGAAGCTTAGCTGTCTCTTATTCTACTGAGAGTGTTTTACTTCTGGTTTCTATAACAAATCATGTTCAGAGGTATGTTTTTAGTCTGTCTTCCCATGATATTTCCTTTAATTTTTTCCAAGAAGAATTTTATAAGCCCCATTTAGTTTTTGGTCTTTCCGCGTAATGTAATCAGCACGGACTCATTCAGTGTTTGCCAACATAAATATGCCAAAGTTGAATCACTGTTGCTCTGCCCTATGGATGTAGGTGATAAATAATTGCCCTTCTCAGATGTTTGGGTAAGTTGATAGCTATTTCAAATTCCTAATAGATATTTGTCTACTACAAAACAATAAATTGTTTTTCCACCCCCATTTTCTGGTTCTCTGTAACCGAGAGCAAACAAGTAAATAAAACACAACTTCCAGCAGCCCACTTTCCACTCCTACGCTTTTAGGTCTTCACACGTGAGAACCAACCCTGTTTGATCACAACCCTGTTTCCTCTTCCTCCTGGACACAGGGCCAGACTAGCTATCTCAGTTTCTTCACAGTTACGATTCTAGCCAAAGGAATGAGCAGAAGTGACGTGCAGCTCTTCTAGGTCTGACCAAGCCAGAGCTCCCATATGTGGCCCACTGCTTCTCACATCTGTTTACTGGCGGTTGGTACTCAAGGAAACATTAGAAGCCACATGGTTTTTATTGAGGTATAATTAATATATGAAAAACTGCATCTATTATGTATATATGTTTCAAAGTGCACGATACCACATTGTTCACTAGGGGCTCTGGGTTGATAGGAGCTCTAGAATTTATAGGTCTTGTATAACTGGTAACTTTATACCCTTTGAACAACTTCCCATTCCTGCCCACTTCCCTCCCCCAAAAGCCACCTGTTTAAGAGGGCAGAGCCTGTGGCAGAGCCTGGATCCTTGAGTCACTGTGTAGAGTGGACCTTGCCCCACGCCCTCATCACCATCTTGCAACTCAATTTGGACTCCTGTGTGAGGGAGGAAAACACTTCTGCTACAGCCACTGAAATGTTAGGCTTATTTGTTTCAGCAGTGAATGTATTTAAACCAATATATACTATCTTTCTTCTACCCCTTCCCATCACAGTTATTTTCAGAAAGTGGCTGGATCTGGATAGGCACAGAGAGATATGGAGAAGAGGGTGGGAGTTTTGTAGGTAGGATGACATCACATAGGCTACCTCTCAAACCATAAACCTGAGAAGAGGGACACAAAGTCCTGTTTCCCAGTGTGTACAGCCTGAGCATTTTGAGTTATACCATTACGAGGTATTTTCTTATGCTGGATGTGGCTGTTGCTCTTTGAAGGGAAGAGTGAAGATGAAGAGAGGCAGAGCACCTTGGTACATCTTCTCAGTACCACTTTATTCTCACTATTGGTCATGGGAATTCTGTCCTCATTCCATGTGTGATTTCTGCCAGTCTTTGGTTTGGGCAATTCAAGTATTAATCTTATTTTTATTTATTTATTTATTTATTTATTTATTTATTTATTTATTTATTTATTTTAGTGTTGAAACAGACACTTCTTACAGTATGTGGCTTATCTCAGAGCTGTGCCCTTTTTCAGGACCTCCTACTTGATCTCCAGGGGTCATGCTCATCAGTCAGGGAAGAATTAGATGTTTCAAATAAGATGAAAGGGAAGGCAATATTTACCCTTAATGGGAAGGCAATAATCAATAATTTAGGAACATGTTTTGAGCCAGTGAAATATTGTTTAGGGTGCTTTGTCATCTGATATTTAAATAACAGCAATAATAATACATTGCATATGATGACTGTTAGATTATAGGTTATAGATTTATGATAAATGATCTATTTGGTCAAAAAACAACCCCAGAAAATTCAGGAAAAATACAAGGGAAAGCAAATTAAGGAGTAGCAGAGTAGAAAAGGTCAAAGAAAAAATTTAGATGCATATAATGAAACAATTACCAATGGATATACTTTGCATTTTATTTTGCCTGAGATGTACCCCTGAAAAATACAATGTCCTTCGTGTTTTAAAGGCAAGTTATATTTTTGGATACATTAGGAGAAAGTACTCAAAGAAGTCCCCATTTTGTCTGTTTCTACTATCCCCCTTCAAGTCATCATCTACATACTACAATCAGGGTGTTGGGTTTTTGTTTTTTGTTTTTTTTAAATATAAACAAGATCCTGTCAACTCCCAGTTTTAAGTCTTCCAGTGGCTTTCCTTTTACTTGGAATAAAATCCAAATAGTTTCGACCTGAGTGATGGGGATTCTGACTCCTCTCCAACCTCTTCTCTTTCCAATTTTTCCTCCACCCCTGAATTTCTTCAGCCACACTCGCCTTTTATTAGTTGCTCAAATACATTGATTTCTCTCCCACCTTAAATCTTTGGGCTATGCTGATCCCTCAGCCATGAAGCCCTTCCCTGCATGGGTGAAAAGTCTGACCACACCTCACATTAACATACCTCCTGATGTGAGGCTGTTCTCTGAGGCCCTGTATGTAAGTGAGTTTCCCTCTGCTAGATAGTCCATTTGAGCAACATACCTTTCAGAGCACTGTGCCACGTTTCCTGCATTATGTGGTCAGTGCGCTAGACTACTCTGTGGGCATGTGGGCAATGAAGGGAACTCAGAGCCATGGCCAGTGGCAGTTAGTACTTTCACACTGTTGTAGTGTCATCGAAAGAACTCCTTTTTTATCTCACAGATGTGCTCAATAATATTTACAGAAAGAAGAGATGAGAGGTCCGTGGTCCCTTTTGTAAAGTGAAGGATCCTTCGCAATATAGGGGGAAAAGAAGTCCTTCCCAATTTAACCACTAGAGAAGATCACACTTTTTTTTTTTTTTTAAGATTTTATTTATTTATTTGACAGAGATCACAGGCAGAGAGGCAGGCAGAGAGAGAGACAAGCAGAGAGCCCAACGTGGGGCTGGATCCCAGGACCCTGAGATCATGACCTGAGCCGAAGGCAGAGGCCCAACCCACTGAGCCACCCAGGCACCCCAAGATCAGGCTTTAATATGCCTGATTTTCATTAAAAACACCTATCAGGTAACTGAAGCACACAGAAGAGCTCTAGAAATACTTATAGGCCTGACCTGGGAAAATCAAGGGTTGTTCATAGTTCTGAGCAAAAAGGCTGAGAAAAAAAAATAAGAATAGGAAATTAGGTAAATTAGTAGGTAAATAACATAGAAAGAGCATATACATTCAAACTCTCTTCGGCCCCTCGATACGGGGAGATCTCTTACAAATGAATGCGTCTTTAGATGCTGACTCTCTTAATGTGGGCTCTCAGAAGAGTGCATGGCCATTTGAATACATAAACAAGCAATTGGAAGTGTTTTTACTCTAAGACAAGAAACTGCCCAAGAGATGACTTGTCTCTGGAAAGAGTCATTTAGGTTTGATTCCTATGAGAGGCTTGCAAAGCTGTGAGATCGTTAATTGCCTTGAAAGTCTTGCTGCCAGATGAAATCCTGGTTGTGTGTTCACAGTGCTCAGAGGATTTCAGCAAGGAGTCTGGGAATTGGGAGAGCAGAGAAACATACATGCATCTGAAAGAAAAATCTTTTCCGAAGTAATAAAGAGGAGTCAAAGCTAATTAGAGACCATAGAGCAGACGTGTGCAAATAATTACATATTTATAGAGTGTACATAAATACTAATTAAAGTGAGTGTTGAAGTTCGGGGGGACTAACCTCATCTGGTTTGAAGACCGCGGTGTCTCCAAAACAGTGATTTCGTGTCCCTGTAAACACTCTTCTGAACTAACACAATTAGCATGGCTGTTGCTCAAATTACATAATTTACAAGCGAATCCTTCAGACCTAACATTAAGGTCCACAAATGCCATCATAGATCATTATGTTGAAAATAATTCATAACAAAGAATTTTTTTTTAATTTTATTTTTTATAAACATATATTTTTATCCCCAGGGGTACAGGTCTGTGAATCGCCAGGTTTACACACTTCACAGCACTCACCATAGCACATACCCTCCCCAATGTCCATAACCCCACCCCCCCCCCCCAATCCCCCCCCCCCCATTAACCCTCAGGTTGTTTTGTGAGATTAAGAGTCACTTATGGTTTATAACAAAGAATTTTTAACAAGAGACTTTCCCCAAGGTCACCACCCATTCAGCTGGGTCAGTTTTTTGTTTTTCAGTTTTTTTAAGCCTCAGTGGATTTTAAAACTGCTTAAATCAAACCCTAAGTCATCAGTGGAAATTAGAGCTGGGCTGCCATCCACCCAAGAGAAGCAGTCGCAGGAAATGAACTGAGTCCGCATCTGCAGGAGGTATGTTCTCCAGGTGGAGGGCTTCTCATTACTAGATCCCATCAGAAGACAACGCTGTCCTAAAGTGCTGAGCTCCGCAGAACTTTTCTGCTCCCATCAGTGAGCGTAACGTCAGCTGGCTCCCGCGCTGGGTATTGATGTTATGTAAACATGCTTACATAAGGGAAGGAGAAAGAAACATGCAACCGGTATGTCCTGCTGGCTGCTGAGCGATGCCAGAGCATGCCTGCTTTGAATCGTGCTTCACGTACAACACAAAACACGACTTCGATAGATCTGTGCAAGAAGGTGCAAGCTATGGAGCAAATGGCATCAAAATACACAGCGGGGCTGTGTGGTTCTGTGGTTCTGTGTCTGTTTCATCGTAGCTGGATTGTCGATTCCGACATAGATGCTTATGGGACACCGGGCTGATTTCCTGTTCTAATACAAAACTGTTTTTCTGGTAAAGCCATGACCTCTCTCTCTCAATCTCTCTTTTTTAAAGATTTTGTTTATTCATGAGAGACAGAGAGAGAGGGGCAGAGGCAGAGGGAGAAGCAGACTCCCCACGGAGCAGGGAGCCCGATGCAATGCTCTATCCCAGGACCCTGGGATCATGACCTGAGCCGAAGGCAGACGCTTAACTGACTGAGCCGCTCAGGCACCCATGACCTATTTCTTTATTAGCGTTGTACATGGAGTTGATTGTCCTAGATAGCCCCCCTTCTTCTAATTCCTTCTCTCCAGAAACGCCCAGACACATCCTGGTTGCCGTGAAGAACCTTGGCTCTGGGTTTGAATCTAGACTCCGCTTCTTATTAGCTATGCGACTCTGAATAAATTACTCCAGGCAGTTTTCTCCTTGCTAAAATGTGGATAATAGCACCTATCTCCAAAAGTGGGTAAGCAGATTAAAGGAGATCATGTAGCCGTGGGTGGTACATAGGAGCTAATAGATGCTAGCTACTTTGATTATAGAACACCCAGGTGCATTTGATGTGTGCAAACCAGCGTTTATGGCCCACTTCAGGGGAGCACTGTGAGGGAAGTCTCTCACACAGGAGCGGAGGCAGCCGCTTAACCCCAGTGCTGTCCCTGGTAAGTCAAAGGCCGCTTCCCTGTTACCTGCTGGCCTCACCTTCCAGAGCATTCTTGACATAGCATAATCTTTGTGTGGCCTCACTGGGCCTTCACTGCCTGGCTGCCACATGCTCTTGGGTGGAAACCATCCCTGGGCGGAAATCACAAAGGGTCCCCATGCCCCTGTTGGGCATGTGCACTTGGGGCAGAACCTGGAATTGAGGGCACATACACTCTCGTCCCTTCCTTCTCCCTCACATCTTCTGGAGCCCTCAAGTCCCCTGTGCTGCGTGGCCCTTGGGAGCGTAGCTCTAATTTGTGGTTAACTAAGCAACAGGTGTTAATCACACTCTTAACCTACGCATACATTAGAGGGAGGCCCTATTCCTTGTGCATGTTTTAGTTTGCTTCTTTTACCTCGGACTGACTCATTTCCGGGCTCACTGTGGTCATGATAATCGGTGGCCCTTGCAGACACAGCGTAACTGGCCAAGCATTTCAACGTTACCACCAGTCTCTCACAAGCGCAGGTTAGGACGGAAACAAAGTATCCGAGGAGATGCCTTTTCTGACCAACTCGTTGTTGGTTAACCAAAAAAAAAAAAAAAAAAAAGCCTTCTAAAATTACGCACAAGCTTATTTTATTTAATCTAGAGAAGTTCGCTTTAACAAAGATCCTATTCAGTGGATAAAACACGTTTTAATCACCTCTTCTTCCTGTTGATGAGGGAGGGATTCCTGCCCTAAGGTTACAGGGATGGCCAAATCAATAACACCCATCCCGGAAGACAGAGACCTATGGAAGTTCATGAGTCACGTAGACTTATAGCCCAGAGGAGGACACTGATGTCACGCAGGGCCACACAGGAACAGAATGAACAGCTAAGGGCTATGGCAAACTGTTGTCAAGAGAAGGAAGTGGCAGGGGCTTCCCTCGGTGGCCTGTTTGAATACTTCTGCTAGCTACCAGGGGGCTGAAACCCATTCCTCCAGGACAAGTAGGAATGACCTCTGGTTTCCTTGATAAGGAGGGTTATTTGGTGAGGGACTTTATCCATGAGGTCCACTAGGACATTCAAGGCTCCCCACAATTTCACCAGATGTCAAGGTGGTCCATAACACAGGGCCTTAGTTTTAGGCCTTATACCACAACTGTCAACATTGGGAACCTCTCATTCTGTTGTAGAAACCAGAGCAAATGGATTTCCCAACGGGGACTATCCTCTGCTAAAGGACCCTATTTTTTTCCTACATATGACACCAGACTGTGACAAGGTAATATTGTAAGACAGAGGCAATCATTTGGTACCTTAGGAATTTTATTTCCTTTCCTTAAATGTGTATGTCATTTCTCCTTCACTCTAGTCCCCAGTGATTAAGAGGGGAGACAGAGGAGTTTATGTTTCCCAATTTGGATACCTTCTCAAAACAGCAGAAGGACGTGTCCTTTTCTTTTGTCCTGTATAGCCACTGCTTCGTGACCTCCCGCCCCCAACCCACTGTTGGAAAACACTTGTCTTTTCCTACATATTTCTGTGGTATATTTGTATTTCTATTTTTGGCAACATGATAAGCCTTGGGAGCTCAGTGCTTGCCCTCTACTTTGCAAAGGTTAATTATCAGAAGGATAAGAACAAACAAGGCTCTTGTCTCCCTTCTTCATCCCGTCCTCTGTCTCTTAGGCTATGCAGCACTCATCCATACAATCCAGCTGCTTAAAAAATTAGGTAGACTGTGTGTAGCATTATAAAAAAACAGATCTTTTTAAAATCCAAAGGTTTAACTGGTAGACACCTAAAACAGTGCCTGGCATACAGTAAGCCCTTATTCCAATATTTGTTAATAAGGTAAATGTCTACAGTAGGTATGATTAAAATGAACCAGCACATAGTTCAAAAAGATGAACGCACCTACATGAAAAGCCTATAGGGCCTACTGCCTCTCAAGGTCAGTTCTTAAATTGGATCATGTAACAGTGTTTTTCTGAGTGAAGATCCTGGGTCACCTCCATCAGAAGCACTTAAGATGGTCCTATCCCAGTTTGTCTGAGGCTAAGAATCAGCATTTTTGGAGAGCACCCTGGCTGATTCTTCAGTCCAGTTTGAGAATCACTGGGCTAATTAAATAAGTTCATTTTAGAGAAAAGGAAGGAAGGCACTATGGGATTTTTCTGTTTGTGTTCCTTGAATAGTCATCTGTTGAAATTCTTATCCCACAAAGTGATGGTATTAGGTGGTGGGGTCTTTGGGAGTTGATTAGGTCCTAAGGGTGGTGTTCTCTTGAATGTAATTAACGCCCTTATAGGAAGGCCGCAGAGCTAACACTTGCCAGTGAGAAGATAGCCATAAATGAGGCAGTGGGCTCTCACCCGTGAATCTGCTGGCACCATGATCTTGGCTTTCCCAGCCTCCAGAACTGTGAGAAATGTTTACTTATTAAACCAGCCAGTATATGGTATTTTTGTCATAGCAGTCCAACCAGATTAAGAAAGAAGGTAAGAGACTCCTCTTCAGACCATCACAGGCCCACTGAGTCACAGTTTCATTCTTGGTGTGAATACAAGTGTTTTCGGATTCTTCCATCACCTACTAAATTCTTCTCACCAACACACGTACATAAATGTCATGATGAAAAGAGATGTGCCTTTGAATTGTGCTTTAAGGTGTTTTTTTTTTATTATTATTCTAAGAATGTATCATTCATTTTTAAAAAATTATTTACTTAAATCTAAGGCAAGCTAAACTGAAAATACCTAGGTCTCCATGCTCTAACTCCTTTTGTGATAGGCTTCAAAATTACTCTGTCCTTGTTCTCAGATAGAGTCCCAGGGAGCCGAAGGCCCTGTCACACTGAGATGACTGCATGGTGGTCTCCATGCAAACTCCTCCGCCATCTTGGATTTGATGATCACCTCTCTGCTCCGTGCAGTAAGGCAGGCACTGAAGTTCATGAAGAACCTTTTCCACTTGCAGACCCTAAACTAGCAGTAGTTCAGCTCTTCTCGATTTTGGGATAACATAGACTCCTTTGTGATAAGGCTGAGCCTGGTGTTTTCATGGGAGAGGACTTGTGTCCTCAGCTCCCTAGGCTGCTCAAGCTTCTTTTCTTCACCTTCAGTGTTAGGGAGCTAAGGAGCAGAAGGAGGAGGATATTAGGGTTGCCTATCTTCCCCGGTCCTGTAGTGCTGGAATGGACTTCTGGTGGAATTCTGTCCTCCTTATTTCACCCCCTCTAGACTTCTACCTTGGGCTGGGGGCTCTCGGGCTTCCATCCCATCCACTGGGTAGCTTTCACTCTGCAAGACTGAGAGGAGAGGTCTGCTGTAGGGCTGTAACTGCTTCTGCTCCAGGCTCGCTGGTCATCTCTGCCCTACGGTGGCCACACGCATGCTACCCACAAGGGAGGGACCAGCAGCTCTTGTGGACATACTGCAAGTATGCACTAGAAGAAAGCACATGAAGACCTTGAGGCCACAGCATAAGCACCTGTCACGGCCATGTGGGTTCCAATTCCTGCTAGATCCATGAGGCTATTCCTGCCAGTGCTGTATTAATGCCAAATCTGCATTCAGTTGCCTCCTTGTCCACACCACCTTGCGGTGGTGTTGTCATTACCACTGCCAGCAATTACCACTGCTGCCCCTCTGTCAGGCACTGTAGGTCCTGGGATTAGGAAAGGGTGTACTTCCGTGAGCATGGTTCGTAATGACAGCAGGTGGCCTCAAACACCTCAGGGATGTTGTTGACCTCATGGTGATGACCTTGTCCATGGGGCTCTGTCTCAAACACAGGTATGTCCACTGTGTCTTCCCCTGGGATGGCCTGGTTACAGCTGTAAGCCTCCATGGAGGTCTTGGGGGTAAACAAGATTTTCCTAGCGGGAAAAAAAAAATCCCTTGTACGGTGGGGACACACACACACACACACACACACACACACACACACATAACTGACAGTTAAAAATGTGGCGGGTGGCAAGCTTCAGGTGGGACTGTTGTTTCTCATGACTCGGATGGCTATCTTTACAAACTTCAAGGGAAGGTGCCTGGTTAGCTCCAAGGTCTTAGTAGGCCCGTGGCCTCTTCCCTAGGTGTCTTCCACATCTGTCCTGCTTCTCCTAGCACGGTTCAAGGTTCAAGATCACCACCAGCATATGGTGTACCTCCATCACTTCTCTTTTGCTGATCTGAATAAAGGCTGTCTCAAAGATCCGTGGGTACCTGAATATGGCACACTCTCCCTTGGACAGTTGTCGCTCCCTTGTACAGTTGTCGCTGCAGTGTCCCCGTGGAGGTAACACAAATGGTCACTACGCACTGCTTTCCGCTGTGTAATATGGGCAGGCTCGCTGCTCAGGGCTATCTTTTACCAAGACATCTCGCTGTGGGTCCTCCATAACTCCCTCACCATACCTCACAGGCAGGCCACCAGCACTCCCCAGGCGGTGGTGACAGGTGGCTGAGCCTGGTCTGTGCAGACCCTGTTTGGTTCCGGGGCGCTCCGAGGCGATCGGCCAGGAAGGTGTGGGGGTGATGATTACCTACCACTCAGCCCTTTGCAGCCAGCCCGGGACAAGCCTGACTTACTCCCCGAGGGCAGGAGATGCGGGTCGCGCGGGGGAGGGGCCTCCCCTAGCCGCCCCCTTGGTCTCCACCGCTGCTGATTGTCATCCTTCAACGTGAGCCAATCCCAAACGCGCCTTCCTCCCGAGCCTTCCTTACAACCAACCCCAGGGCCACCTTTAACCCTCTCTTGTCCATTGTGACCTACAGACGTCCCACCACCTTTTGTCCTCGTTCTGCAAAGGCAGGCCCCTACGGGTAGGAACTCCAACCCGCAGACTCAAAGACCCCGCCCACAGCCGGGCGGAAGCGCAGGCGCATGCTCAGACAGCGCCTCTACAGGGACTGGCAAACCTCTGGGGGCGGGAGAAGGGGGCTTGTAATTACAAAGTTAAAGATTTCAGACGTGGGCCCAAACTGCATCGTTTTCCACTGGAAAATTATCAAAAGGCAGGTGCTGTATTTGTTCAGAAATTACAGTCTCTCTGAGCTGGAAGGGACTTCAGAAATTATGTATTACAACCCCCTCATCTTACACAGAGTTGGAGTAACTTTTCCCACAGGTACCCAGAATCTAGGAGGCTGACCCTCTGGCTGAGATGCTTTTTGGCATCACGCAGTGTCCTTCAACTGACAGCATCTCTGCATTTGCAAACTTTCCTTATACATAGAAGTGGCATTTCCGCCCCCCCCCCCCAAACACAAAGCAAGTTTGATTTATCCTATGAACAAATCCAAAACATTCTTTGAAACAAGTAGTTTTAACAGATGTACGGTTGACCCTTGAAAACACGAGGGGGTGTAGGGGTGGGTAGGAGGGCCGACCCCTGCCTGTCTAAAAATCTGAGGATAACTTTTGACTGCCCCAAAACTTAACTATTGAGAGCCTACTGATAACATAAACATTCTATTAACACACGTGTTATGTGTTATATGTTATTTGTATTATATACTGTATTCTTAAAATAAAGCAAGTAGAGAAAAGAAAATGTTATTAAGAAAATTATAAGAAGGAGAAAACACATTTATAGGACTGTACAGTATCTATGGAAAAAGAGTCTTCCTGGATGTGGACCTTCATAGCCCAAACCTACGTTGTTTAAGGGTGAGCTGTAGATGGAAGCTTAGTGTTCACTGCTATTGCGAGCTGCATTTGAGCTATTTAGCTATATTTGGAATCAAATAACTTGACTACATCAAATTTAGAAGAAACAAAAATGGAGGTGTTCTATTACTCAAAATGCCACTTCTGCTCAGAAAGATTTTATCTAAATCTGGAGGAGCACTTGCTATGGGATAGGCCTTAATTCTTTTAGGCCTGGGTTGATGTAATAAGGGAGATGATACAGTGATACCAGGATAAAGAAATCCTCTAAAGTCGAAGGCACTCGAAGCGAAGTCACCCTGGTAATAAATGGGTTTGCGGGAAGAAGCGTTGGTTCCCTCCACACTGGATAAGAAGGATCGTCACCTAACAAATGAGTCAGAGTCAAAGATTGTCAGGCCCTGAAATTTTACAAAGATCAGGGTCAGAATCAGATTAAAGTAGTGGCCAGAATTCTGGGAGTTCATAGGAGCTAGCCTGTTAAGAGGGAGAAGGTGTCGCCATAAAGCCATATACGTACCGGAACATACTCCCATGCTTCACAGTTTACTTACAGCTCCAATCAAGACATTTTGGATTGCAAGCCAATTTTTTCGGAGTTATTATGTGTTTGTGATTTGGTTTCATAAGGGAGCTAATGGGATGAATTAAGACAGGACATAAGAATGTAGGAACTATCTTACGGGATTAGATCCCCAGACCAACCAGCCCGTGTTCTCTTACTGACAGAAACACCAAAGGATGAATCACGGGAAAGCATCACTGTCTTTCTGGGCTGACTTAAAACTTTGGTTGGGCCTGACTTCCCTTAGTAGTATTTTAATGTATCCATCATTCTTAAACTCGTTCAAAATTGTTTATTTTGGGGATAATAAGTTTTCCATACTGGATGACAGAGTCTGTGTTGTTTACTTAACTTATTTCCTGTAAGACATAAGAATGTCTCTTCATCTAGCTATATCAGAATTGCAAAAGGAATAGAAAAACATCCTTCTGTCTTTCCAAGGCCTTAAGCCAGCCTGGTCTAGAGCACACACTGGACACTGAATAAAGATGGTCTGTAGCACCTGTCCACCTGATACATTCCATATCTTCATCTTCCTCTGGTTTTCTCTTAACTTTCAACCTCTAGCCTGGTGGCTCATTCCACCATTATCTCCTTGCCCTGACTCTCTCATCTGTATATTTTCATCTCCTGGTTGTGAATTCTCACCTGAAGTTATCCTCTCTCCTTTTTTGGAGAACTCATGGACCATCTTAGGACACAGGTCATCTGGCCTAAGCTACTCATAGCCTTCTTAACGTGCTGAATCTCCTTCACCAACTCAAATGCCTACCCTCCTAAATAACTTATTTCAGTCTTTCAGAGGAAGCTATACACATGTTCACTTTATACACATCATTCTTTCTTCTATGAATTCAGTCTGAAATTTTTACAATCCAATAACTCCGATTCTAAAAAAGTCACCCAGGAGTTGAAAATGAGCCAGGCAAAAGTGCGTTGGAAGCCTTTATCCTCTGAGCCAGGTGTTAGCCTGACCAAACTGTATAATCTTGGGAATGTACAAATGAAATGAAACTGCATTGGAGGGGGACAGAGGTGGGGGTTCCTCTATAGTTGATGGGTATGATGAATTTATCAGCTTTCCAGGACATACGTGAATTTTCCAAAAGTATATTTACTCGGTGCTGTCCACTAGGATTAGGGATTCCTTTTCAAGTAAGCTGACATTGGAACTTTATTTCTACTTATCTTTCTAAATATAATTATTCTTTTGTTAGATCCTGTCAGAGGAAACCGTGTTGCAGGTTTCATGCCACATGCTTAATTCCATAAACTTTACCCTCCCCGCTAGCAGTGGCACAATGACTGCACCAAAGCATTAGTGCTTTATAATTTTCAAATATTTAAAAGCTTCATTTGCTATGTTAGGTGGTTGTACAGTTGACCCTTGAATAATGCAGGGGATAGAAGTACTGACCACCCCTTACAGTCAAAAACACGTATAACTTTCAATACCCCCAAACTTGGCTGCTGATAGCCTACTGTTGACTGAAACCTTACCAATAACACAAACATTTGATTAACATATATATTGTATGTTATATGTATTTATACTGCATTCTCACAATAAAGTAAGCTAGAGCAAATATTATTAAGAAAACCATAAGAAAAAGATACATTTACAGTACTATCCTGTATCTATCAGAAGAAATCCACATATAAGTGGGGACCTGCACAGTTCAAACTTATGTTGTTCAACTATGTATTTCTTTGTTCTTCTGATGTGCAAATACATATATAGTGTGGCTGAGTATAATTTTCTTTATATCTGTTTCCACTTGCAAGATTCTTATCTAAAGAATACCAAAACCAGTTGTGCTATTTCAGTTGGAGAATGTTGGTGGCTTGGGCCAGGGTGACTGTGGGAGTGTGGAGCGAGGGAGGGAAGGGATGAAAGGTCAGAGGGGGAGAGGGGGCAGCAAGAAGGGGTCAGATTCTGGATATATTCTGAAGGCAGAACCAAAAGGATCTTTTGGCAGACCAGATGAGAAGTATAAGAGGCAGAGAGGAGAAATGAAGAAAATCAATTGTCCTAGTGTGTTAGTGGTAAATGTGTTTTCATCACTAACAAGAATGAAGATTAGGTGATAACATTAATTTGTCGGTGACTCATTCAACAAGGATTGTCCAGTGTCTTTTCAGTGCTGCAGACACATCGGTGACCAGGATGGGCAGCTCTTCAGGAGTTTACGTTCTCGAGAGTAGAGACAAATTATATATATATGAGATGATGATAAGTGCTAAATGCATGGGGCAGGGTGCAGACATGGAAGGAGAATAGAGAGGACCAGGGAAATTCATATGTGGTTAGTTCTTAGGGCTTATTAAATAATATCGGGGATTTATTCCTGCATCTGTTTCTAACAGCTTGATATTGGGAAATATATTCATTTTATCAATTTGACTACCAATACAATAGAATATGGGTCACATACTTAGTATTTCTAGATTTATTATAGTATTGGAAAGAAGAATGAAGAATGGCGCCCAGGATAATTGTAGTGTGCTCCCTGAGCACACGTACAGTGTTACCCATGAAGATAACAGAATATTTGAATAATGAGTAGCAAAGTACTTGCTTAGACAGTAGTCACTGCAGACAATTGGGTTTAGGTATCTACATAGCATCACCTCTATTTAACCTACTCAGGTTGTCCTCATTAGGGCTTTTCACTTAGAACACCATTATAGCAATCATATACTGTATTTTTAGCATCTTATATAAACTTCCCTACAAATGCCCAAGTTATATAACCACCCCCCCACCCAGACTTTTCTCCAGCCTCTCAGAGACTTACAGTAGGGGCGAGGACATGTGCGTGGTGGGAGATCCCTGTTCTGGGATGGAAAATGCTCACGTCCCAGAGGCTGGTTCCCTCTTCCCTGGACGGGGCTGGGTGTGTATCCGCAAAATGTGCTTCCTGATACCCCCTTCTTCTATTCTCAGCCTTGCCTCTGCTGTTACATTTTCATGTAACAGGTGTCACGTTGCTGTGTTCCTGAGCTTGGAAGGCTCTCTGCCTCCTGTCAGTTGTGTTCCAACAAACGCCTGGGGCTCAGCTCCAGAGGCAGAGGCACCTGAGAGATGGTTCTAGTTCCCTCATTTCACAGATGGTAAATGAGGCTCAGGGAGGCCGGCTGACTTCCTCCCAGAGAGAGAGCACAAAAATGGGCAGCCCCAGGTTCCCGGATTGCCCCTCCGGCCGGACTTCCATTAAACCAGGAGTTTTGCAGATCTTAGTGTTCTCATACACATAAAATAAGGGCTATGTGAGAGGTGGTCTCTGAAGACCCTTTCATCTGTGCATTATGGTCAGATATGCTACTGGGTGTGTACAGATTATATTGGACGTTCGAGTTTACTGTGTTCCATGCAATGGCTAGAATGTTACCAGGAAGAGGACATAATTTTTCTTGGCTCTTTAAAGCTTAAATTCAGTTTTTCTTTTTTAATGGTAAGAATGTGAAGAAACAAATGGTAAATTCACCCACGAAAAAAAAAAAAAAAAAAAAGGAAAAAAAAAGAGGCTCAAATACACATCTTCAGCTGACTCATGTCCAGGAAAAGCACTATGTTACGTTATTCTTAAATAGGAGTTTACCTAACTATATCAGGAAAAGTCTCCTTCTGGTGTGGCTGAGGGGGGGAGGGCAGGGATATGGAGGGAATGATGGTGATAAGCATTTTCCAAATTAGGAAACAGATATGCTTTTCTTCTTACTCTCTTACATAACTGATCTATTTTAGAAGACAACACTAAAAAACTGAAATGAAATACAAATCTCATGATTTTACTACTTTGTTAGCAAAGACAGAAGCAAGTAATGCTCGCAGGAAAAGAGGGGAGAGCTTCCCCCCAGTGCTCTCCTTCCTGCCAGGGAGCTGTTCTCCCCCCTCCCCTGGGGGTTCCCTCTCCTCCACTACAGCCTCCGGGTAAGCCAGACACCAAAGTCTGAATTTTACAAAATGAATGAAGAAAGGTACTCATTTTTCTCTTCTTTTAATTTAAAAGGCAGTCACATCAAAGTGCATACCTATCCTCTTTTGGTGGCACAGAATGATGGAAGACTGACCTGTCTACAGCCGGTGATTGTTTTGCCCCAGACTTCCTGTTTCAGAGGGAAATTGTGCAGCACACAAAGGCGAGAGAGGCGGTACAGCCTCTTACATAAATAAGTTACATAAATGAGAACCAGTTATGTAAATGTATAAACCAGCAAACATGAATTATAACCATTCACAAATGCCAAGGAGATCACGGCAAGATTCCTCCCACGGAACCATTTTTTTCCCCCTCTCACATTATTGTAATTGTACCATTTTATTTCACACCAGAATCAGATGTAGTTATCTGTCACATTTATTAGGGAAAGAAACTCCAAAGGACAGATGATACTTCACACTACTTTCTGAACCACACAATTTACTTTGGGGGGAAATTCCATAAGAAAACCTGATTTGAACTATATATAAGATTTATCAATTTATACCTCATGTGTAATCATGAACACATGTATTAAGTATTTACTAATGTACAGTTTGCCAGCTGCTGGAATGTATGTATCACAAAAAGTCAATGTCCATATATATATGGATATTTGTTTTACCAGTTATGGTTTCAAGTCTCAAATGAGAATGTGGGCATCTGACTAAAGTCATTTTTAATAATATTGAGGGAAGGTAGTAATATAGGGGGGCGAGGATTAAATTCAAGGTTATGCGTATGATTTAATCCCAATCTTCCCCACCTCAAATGATTTAGGAGTTGCTCCTTGTTTCTTGGCTACAGTTTCAGGTGCGGTGTGAATGGTAAATGAGCCTGTTCCCTCTGCACCCTGTCAGGAGTGGGAACCTTAGCTTTTCCTCAGCTAGCTTTTTCCTTGTTCCTTTTGGGGCAATATAGCTGCATCTTTTCTGAAGTTACAGAATTTGCTCATTGTGTAGTAAAAACATATGTAACTCAAAAAGCAGTTTTGAGCCTAACTGCCTGTTCCATATAAAGAAGGATGCTAATTAAACCTTTGCCAATTTCAGGCATAGCAGGCTCAGGTTAACATTTCATTTACCAACTTCCTTGATTTTGAAAATCTTGTGTAATATATTTCTAAGATCTAACATAGTAACCTAACAGTGAAATGAGAGTAGGAAGCAGAGCCTCTGTATATTATTAGCTGTGTGATTTGGGGCAGGTAACCTTCCCTCTGGGCCATTGCTTCTAACCATCTGAAAAAGGATGAAAGTTCTAAGTCACTTCCAGCAGTAACAATCTAGTGGCCTCTAATCAAATCTGTATTTTTAGCTGAGAGCTTTAAACTCTGACATCACGTTTAAAGGAAATATAGTCCGTTATATAAAACCCAGATCTTTTTTTTTTTCTTTCTTCCATTGGCAGTACTGCAGACCCTGCTTGGGTTGTAGTGTTATTGTGACTGACATATGAAAACTATTTTATCTTGGTGGTTTCTTTTTAAAAATGTCAAATATGGGGCTTAGCCAGCTTTACAGCGTTGAATGAGATGTGAGGAGTACCATCTGACACCTTGGGAACTTGTGGGCTTCCTTCCTGGAAGTGGGGGTGTTTTAAAAGGGAAAGGTCTCAGTAACTTGCCACTGGAGGGAGTCGGCTCAGGAACGTGGATGGGGTCATTTCGTCTTTAAAGTTGACCTGGCCTAGACTTGAGGAGGCACTAAGTCATCAGACCGACTTTGCGCGTTCTTAGGTCCTCTGCCTCTACATGTCCATCTGTAACTTGGGTGTAAAGAAAATGCAGACCTGCACCTGACATCTTCACCGGGAAGCTCCCACCGGCCAGGAAGAGAGGGCGGGTCCCCACTCAGGACGCTGGCCATGTCAGGGGAGTGCTGGCGATCTGGGCTTTAGTCCCGGGAGGCCAGCCGCCGGCAGAAAAGTACCGACCAGGCAGGCATTAGGCGAGAAGCCTCGGCAGGTGAGCGTATGCGTCCAGCAGAAAGGCGAGGTGGGTGGAGGCCCGGGCTCCTAGGGGCTTTGTTCAATTACAAGCCAGGCCCCTGTTTCGGGAGAAGCCAATTAGATCCCCGCTGGGGGATCATCTGACCTCGGGTTCCTCCCCAGGAGGGGCTTCGGAAGGGGCGGGGCCAGGCTGTAGGCTCCTCCGGGACCCGGGGCGCAGGCCGTGCGGGGGAGTCCCGGGCGCTTCAGCGAAGCTCCGCCCCGCCCCGCGCCCGCCAGGCCCCGCCCCCGGGGCTTCCCGGGCGCGCGCCGCCCCGCTGTGTCCGCGCGCCACGCCCCCCAGCTCGCGGGCCGCGTGCGGAGCCGCGCGCCCCGGAGGCTCCGCGACCGTGGCGGCGGGCGGCGGCGGCGGAGCAGCCCTCCGCGGGCCATGTCTTCTCCGGACGTGGCGAGGAGCTCCCCAGGAGGGAGCCGGGAGATGGCCCCCACGCCGCGGAGCCGGGGCCGGTTCTGGGAAGTGGGCAGCGGCAACCGGCTGGAGCGCGCGGCGGCGGAGTCGGATCGCTGGGAGCTGCTGCTCCGCCGCGGCGAGCTGCTGGCGCTGGGCGGCCACCTGAAGGGAGCGCTGGAGGCGTACGCGGCGGCGCTGCGCCGCGGGGCCCCGGTCAGGCCCGAGTGCCTCGGCACCCTGGTGGACTGCCTGGTGCTCAACTACCGGCTCCGCCACGGGCTGGGCTGGAGCGCGACCCTGGCAGCGGGCGCAGACCTCGGTGCCGGCGGGCTGCTCAGCTGCCTGGGCTGCCGGGGCTTCCTGAGTGAGCCGGTGACCGTGCCCTGTGGCCACAGCTACTGCCGTCGCTGCCTGCGGAGAGAGCTCCGTGCCCGCTGCCGCCTCTGCCGGGACCGGCTGCCGCCTGCCGCCGCCACTGATGCTGAGGGCACCACCCCGCGGCCGCCGCCACTGGCCGCCGCCATCGCCGCCTCGGGCTTCAGAACCAGCGTCGTCCTCAACCACCTGGCCGAGAAGTGGTTCCCGGGCCAGCGGGAGCGAGCCCGCGCGGCTGGCCGGCTCGGGGAGCTGCTGCACCAGGGGCGCTACCGGGAGGCCCTGGCCGCCGCCTGCGAGGCGCTGCGAGCAGGTGACCGCGCGGGGATGCGGCGTGGGCCCGACCGACCCCACCCTCCTTTCCCCGACGGCCCGGCTACCCGGAGCTCGTCTGCGCCCCAGGGAGGCTTCGCTGCCTCCCCGAGGCCGCCTGACTCCCGCTTGTAGGGTTTCGGGGTCCTGGACGGTGTGGGAGGGGGCGGCGCCCCGGGGTGCTTCGGTCACAATGGGGATCGCCTTCCGAGCCGAGTGTGACGCGGCGCGGGGAGGGGCGCACAGGCTCGGGGTTCCCTCGGCCGCGGCCTTGCGGTCTGGAGGGAGCGTCCCGAGCGGAGCGGGTGGTCGGGGCGAGGCCGCGGGAGCGCGGGATGGGCTGGAAGTTGGGCGAGCCGGAGCGACCGCTCGCTTCCTGCCGCGCTCTTTCCTGTAATTGGCCCGCCAGGCCGGGCCGGGCCGGGTCCGCCGCGGGCACACGACAGCCGGGGCGGGGAGAGGATCCCTCCGGCCGAGGCTAGGCGTGCAACGTTTACGGTCGTACCCCACAAAAGTCACTGGGGCAATTGGAAGCCGCGGGAGGGCAGAATTGCATAAGCTGGGTGGGGGGGGGTTGTGTAACGGGTGACGTCCGGTGGGCGTGGCGGGAGCTCGGCGCCGGCACCCAGCTCCGGGAGGCCCCGCCGGCCACTGGGCTTGGGGCGGGTGTCGGAGCTGCTCGGGGGTGTCCAGGCTTACCTGAAAACGACGGTTTACCTCTATTCCCAGATCATACTTATTTCGTAAACACACGTGGCTTACTTTTCGAATACCCCTAGTTTCACGGTCAAGATGAAGAGGTAGTCTCTGATGAGTTCTTAGACACCCTTGTTTGCCCTTCCACACTTGATCAAGATGTGGGGAAAAGCCTTTTAGATCTTTGGTCTGTTTCTTCTCCAAGAAGCAGCTTCGGCTTCCTAACCTAGGTTAGCACTTTTAAGATGGTTTTAGACTGTGGAAGGGGACACTGCCAGACTCTTCTAGGGAGAATAAAGAGTTCTATAAATCGGTGGTTCCCCCACCCCGGGGGGCGGGGATTTTACCCCCCGGGGGGCATTATCTAGAGCGGTGTCTGGTAATACCTGGAGACATTTTTGATTGCCACGGATTGTGGGAGTAGTGCTGGTACATCTCGTGGGTAGGGGCTGGGGATGCTGCTAAACATTGGAGAGAGCACCGGACAGCCTCCCACACAGTTATCAGCCCCCAAATGTCAACAGTGTCACTGTTACATCTTGTGTTAAATAAGCCTATTTCAAAATTGGTGTCTTTATTGGCATGAAATAATGCTGGAGAGAATAATCCTGGAGAAAGACATCTAAAATATAAACTGCTATTATGTATCAGGTAAATTTATAAACTGTTTAACTGAAACTCTCTTTTTTGTGGGTTTTTTTTTTTATCCTAAGTGCTTAGTCATTTCGAATAGTGACAGTATATTATTTAATAATACCTTTAGAGTTCAAAACATAAACTTGGCATATTTTCATAGTCTTTCAGAATCTTTATGGGAAGTGTAGGCAGTTATAAAATGGAGTAGAATGATAGACCCAGAACAAAAGAGAACTAGTTGGAATACAAAATTCTGATATAGACAGCTCTGCCTTTCTGGGTAGTTTGAGTGAGGAAGTGCAGATCATCTAGGCCTTGGTCCTCATTTTTAAAAAATGAAGCCAAAGCTAGGGCAGTGAAATGACTTGTCTACAGTCACACAGCTAGCTGGTTGTAGAGGCAACATTGTATCATCCCTTTCTCCTAACTGTTGCACCAGGGTTGGTCCTGGCTTTATAGCTCAACCATTGAAAATGTTTAACCAATTCCCAGGGGAGTTTTCTTTGTCACTAGTATAAAATAAAGGCTGTTCTTTGTCACTAGTATAAAATAAAGGCTGAAACTTATTGATAGCACTATATGGCATTAAATACTGTACTCCATAAGAATTTAATCAGGGACTTAACAGGAATTCAGGTCTGAGTCTACAGAACAGTGAACACATTACTAATTTAAGGTTTGGCTTAATGTTCTATAACCAGTAATCTTTTAATTAAGGAAGATTTGGGCCTTGGATTGAGGATATTATTTTTAACTGAAAAAAACCCATATCTGCTTTCCTTTTGTAAAGATAATTTGCATGGTCAGCACATGGGAATTTTGCCTGTTCAGCCACTTAAATCTTTCTTGTGTGGAACTAGAACTCAAGTCTTCGTTCACCTCATTAACCTATTTTTCCCTCTTCTGAGGTCTTTGAAAAATCATTAATTTCATACTCAACATAGGGGAAAAAAATCTTAAGAGTTTAACAAATTATAGTTGGTGAAATATAGATATCGAGTGTCCTAACAATTTATGGAGGTGAATAAAAATGTTCAGTAGAGTTATAAATCTGTAGTTAGGCTTTAACTTTTTCAGTGTCAGCTAGTTAACTAGATGGGTGTTTTAAATGTGTTTATATAATTGTACAGTTGTAGCTCCCCATGCTACTTTTCATTATTGAAAGACCTTCACTGAAATTTCTTTTTAGAATTCTTATCATGAAAAACTAAATACTATTAACCAGAAAAAGAATCTAGTCTGCAGTTAGCCCACACCTGTTCCAATTTATCCCTGTTGAAAAGAAAAGAAGGCTTGAAAACCTTTTTCCAAAATCAGAAGTTTCCCATTGAGATTACATAACTTTCTGTTGAATTGAAATATATTTAGATAACATTTAATCTATTGATCTTTTGGTATTATCTCAGATGTTTCATAACTTTCTGTCTCTTTAGTTTAGGGCTATTGTGTAAAAGTCTCTTCTGTGTTGAGTCTTTATACTTATTGAAATTATCCGAGTTTGCTATGCTGTTTTTCCTTTAATTTTTAATGAATTTTTACACTGACTTGCCTCCTTCCCATATATACCCCTCTCTCCCAAAAGAAGACAAAAGAACATTGTAAATTACAGTTTGAAGTGTTCTAGTTTTTTTTTAAGAATGTCATTCAGGGGAGAACAGTTTATTTAAAATATTTGTAAATTTTTGTCTTTAGCATTAGTTATGTAGTTCTTGCATATTATCAAGCATTAAAAAAATTATTTAATCATTTGATCTTCACAAAGAATCCTGTGGAATACCCTTACCTCAGAAGGAAATTGAGGCAGCTGTCTTTCGGGTGCAGGGTGATGTAGTGGTTAAAGCTGTACATCTTGGCAGCTGACCGCCTGGCCGTGTGTCCCAGCGCAGCCCTCCACTTACTCTCTGACCTTGGGCCTGTTGTCTAATCTTACTGTTTTGGTTTCCTTATTTGAAAAGCGAGAATAATATCTGGTAGATAGATAACTTCCAGATGGATAACAGTAGGTTAACAACTACCTAGGGGTGTTAGGAGAACTGAGATGTAAAATGCTTTGAATGGTGCCTGACAGAGTAATGCCTAGCAAATATTAGTTAAAAAATTTTAGGGGTGCCTGGGTGGCTCAGTGGGTTGGGCATCTGCCTTATGCTCAGGTCGTGATCTCAGGGTCCTCGGATCCAGCTCCTAATTGGGGAGCTGGGCTCCCTGCTTCTCCCCCTGCCCCCTCCTCCCCCTGCTCATGCTCTCTCTCAGGCTCTTGCTTTCTCTCAAATAAAATCTTTTTTTTTTTTTTAAGATTTTATTTATTTATTTGACAGAGAGAGATCACAAGTAAGCAGAGAGGCAGGCAGAGAGAGAGGAGGAAGCAGGCTCCCCACCGAGCAGAGAGCCTGATGCGGGACTCGATCCCAGGACCCCGGGATCATGACCTGAGCCAAAGGCAGAGGCTTTAACCCACTAAAGCCACCCAGACGCCCCTCAAATAAAATCTTTAAAAAATATATTTTTTAAATGTAAAAGCTGTGCTGCAACTAGATGATATAGCTACAATTAAAATGTAACTTTTATGACATCAAGTCCTGTTCTTTTCTCTCTCCCACATTAATAATATTACCAGAGTGAGAGTTAAATCCGGATTCTAGCCTATATATGTGAGTTAGTAGTGACATTTTAGCATCCATCAATAAAGTACAGATCCTGAAAGGCTTTAGTTATAAAAAGATGAGCCAAATTGTAGGTAAATGCTGAATACACTTACAGAAAATGTAAAGGTGTTTAATATCTTAACTAGGTTAAGGTGAAGAGATTTAAATTGATTTAATCAGTAAACCTAGTATGTCCTAACTTAATCTGTAAAACACCTGAAACAGTAAACATTGACATTTATTTGGTGTTTCATAGTGCACAAAATATTTTCTTTTCCATTATCTTAACTGATCGTTAAAAAAGATCATGTGAGGTAGGAGGGCAACTTGAGCATTCCTAGCTCAGAGACTGAAGAAGAGAGCTCCAAGAATTTTAAGTGCCTTTCTTGAGGCAAGTAAATAAGCAAGTTAGAACTGAAAGCAGAAGTACCCAGTGTGTGGATGTTGTTTCTAAGACTCAAATTGCTTTCAAAAATTAGCATATAAATCCTGAATCTCACGTATTCTTATCCGGCATGTTTTTACTGAGGACTTACTACATACGTGTTATGTTTTAGTTGCTGAAAATAGAGAAGTGGACAAAATAAAGACCCTGTCCTTATGGAGTTTGTTTTTTTTTTTAATTTCATTTGAAATCTCAGCAAATTGGTATTTATTGAAAAGGGGCTTGACCTCTGACAAATCGAGCCCGTATGCAGTACATTTCTGATTCACCCTTTTTTAAAATCAGAAGTCATGTTAAGAATTTTTGTGATGCCTCAGGGTCATTACAAAGACCAGTTACAGTGGCATATTCTTATTGATATAGAAGATGGGAAATCAGGTTATGTAAATATTAAGTGTTCATTTTTTTTCCTTTGTTTGTCAAACAATGCAGAATTTACCAAAATTCTTGTTATATTAGATTTCTAGTTATTTGTATATTAACCTTTGGTGTATTCAGAATTTGTTTTTCTGTGTAGTGGAATATTCTAAGAGGCTTAGATACATTCAAGTGAAAATTTAAATGGTTTTTATAGTATTCTATGCCTTGCATTGTAAAGATATTTTTCAAAATTGTTACTATGTTTAACTGTAGGTGAATGACTTAGACTCTAAAATGCAAGACAGAAACTTCTGTTCAAATTCTAGCCCCTCTCCACCTTTGGTAGGATGGGATCAGTCTGGTTTTTTTTTTTTTTCTCCCTTTCCCCTCCTTTTGTCCAGTTTGCACTGCCAGTCCCTAAAGATGTTTGTCACGTGGCAAAGGTTTATTTGGGGAAAAGAAAGGAAAACACTTTAATACCTTGTATCGAGAGCTAATCTCATTGCTATTCAACTTATTTTGAAACATTTTATAATAGTAACAGTACCTATCATTTATTATTTGTGTGCCAGGCATTGTGTTAATGTCTGTGTAGTCCTCACAACTGTCTTACGACATAGATGTCACCAGCATTGCACAGGTGAGGAGCCGGATGATTAAAGAGTAAGTTAAACTGTTCAACCTGGGATCTAAACCCAGATGCTCTGAATCCAATGGTTAATGCTAGACTATTCCGTTCATAGTATACCATTAATCAATCACTAATAACTTGTCAATTGGTGGCTTTCAGTTTAAATATTTATTTTAGAAAGAGAGAGCATGAGGTAGAGGGGAAGGGGCAGAGGCAAGAGGGTGAGGCCAGAGTGCATCCCAAGCAGACTCCTTGCTGAGCGTGGAGTCCAGGTGGGGTCCCAATTTCAGGGCCCTGAGATCATGAGTTGAAATCAAGAGTCAGCCTCTTCACCCACTGAGCCACCCAAGTGGCTTCTATGATAACCAAGCCCTACCATACTGAACTTGAAAAAGTGACAGAAGATGGGACGCCTGGGTGGCTCAGTTGGTTAAGCCGCTGCCTTCGGCTCAGGTCATGACCCCAGCGTCCTGGGATCGAGTCCCACATCCGGCTCCTTGCTCGGCGGGGAGCCTGCTTCTCCCTCTGCCTCTGCTGCCACTCTGCCTGCCTGTGCTCGCTCGCTCGCTCTCTCTCTCTCTGGCAAATAAATAAAATCTTTAAAAAAAAAAAAGAAAAAGAAAAAGTGACAGAAGAAAAGAAATTTGGCATTTTGGTTGGCCACTGAGGTTGTTGAAACAGCTCAACATACAAATCTAAGAAAAAGGCACTCAGAGGAATGAGTAAAAGATTATGAATGTGGAATGTTTATTCTTATGCATAAACAATGTAGCCAGTAAATATATAGTTTTAAAGGTCAGACTTACTGAAGAAATGCACATTAAAACAATGCTTTTTTGTATTTTTCTAGGAAACAAAAACACACAGCTTGTGGGAATGTAAAAATAAGTTTTTATAAAAGGGCCAGCAGACTGTATTGAAACTTTGTATATATAATTTTCTTTTTTTTTTTTTTAAAGATTTTATTTATTTATTTGAGAGAGAGACAGTGAGAGAGAGCATGAGCGAGGAGAAGGTCAGAGAGAGAAGCAGACTCCCCGGGTAGCCGGGAGCCCGATGCGGGACTCGATCCCGGGACTCCAGGATCATGACCTGAGCCGAAGGCAGTCGTCCAACCAACTGAGCCACCCAGGCGTCCCTGTATATATAATTTTCTACACAGCCATTCAACTTTCTAGACAGTGACTAAGGAAATAAACAGATATGTAAAGGCATACAGATAGATGTTCCTTGTAGCACCTCTTTTTTTTCTTTTTTTTAAAATAAAAGATTTATTTTAGAGAGCACACAAATGGGGAGGTGGGGCAGAGGGAGAGAATTTCAAGCACGTTCCTGCTGAGTGTGGAGCCTGAGGCTGGGCTCCATCCCAGGACCCTAAGGTCATGACCTGAGCAGAAATCAAGAGTAGGACCATCAACCAAGCCACCCAGGGGTCCCTGTAGTGCTTTTTATATTAGCAAACATTAGAAGTAAAAACTGCTGAGTAGTGTATTTTGAAATAGATTGTGAAGATGGTAGGATATTTTGCAACCATTAAAAACCATGTGGATTTAATTACAGTGACCAAAAAGCAGGTTGTAAACTGTATATAGGGTAGAGTTCATAAAACTGTAAAATTAAAAATGTAATCTACACACATAGGAAAAACTGGCCAACACTGGTTATTTCTTTATGGTGGGAACATTTCTTAACTAAAAATTTCTTTCTTAATATGTAGGTTTTTCAAATTGTATAAGTAAACATTTTTATAATCTGAAAAAAAGTTTCTTGAAGATGAACTAAGGAAACTACCTTAGGATTGGAACAAGGATGATTAATGGGGATTCTGAAGAACTCTCCTCAGCCCCTGAAATGCCTCGGCCGCTTAAGACCTGCTTTCCTCAGATGTGAAGCAGAATTTTATCTCAGTTTTTTTATTTGCCTGGTGACTGGCAATATTACTGGGTCTAAGAGAAGAGAAAATGGGAGCATGAATTAAGGAGCATAAGGGGACAGATTTTAATGAAGTTTCCCTTGTTCAGCAAACATTTAGCAAAGCCAGGATTTGAGGACACAAAGACAGGAAATAATGGAGGGAGCTCAAAAATAGACTTTAGACTGAATGCAGTGCACATACAGTGAAGGAACACAGTCATAATAGCCAACATTTATAATGTACCAAGCCCTGTGCTGGGTGTTTTGCATATATTAACTTGAGTAATACTGTGAGGTAAATACTGTTATCTGCAGAGGTGAACAGTAAGAACTCTCGAGCCAAACCGCCTGAGTGAGAATCTTGAATCCACCGCTTCCTAGCTTTTTGATCTTGGGCAAATTACTTAAACTGTGTTCAGTCTCCTTATCTGGGAAAATGTGGACAGAGCCAGACCCACACAGGATTGTTCGGAAGGTTGCAAATCATAGTAAGTGGTGTTTCTTAAATAAAAATGAATTTTGGGAAACACTCTCAATTTTGTAGCTGAGGAAACAGGTACAGAGGTGTTTGGCTGTTTGCCCCAGGCGCAGTGAGTGGAGGGGCCAGAAGTTGAACCCAGCAGTGTGAGAACCTCAGAGTTCCTATTCTTGATCCTTAGTGATGTGCCAAGTGAGGGTAGACTCAGAAGAAAGCATCTTGAGAAAGAGATTGGTGAGCTGAGTCCTGTTGGTTGCAAAATAGTTCCCCAGACCAAGGGGAGGTGCGGTATTGAAGTAGGGCTCTGCCAAGGAGAGAGTTCTGTGAGTAAATGAAGGAGGCATGAAATAGAATGGCAGACATGGGGCAGGCTGAGTTTAGGTATTACTGGAACCTCAAATGGGAGCTGGATAATGATGGGAAGTGAGGCTGGAGAGGGGCAAGCGCCAGGTGTGTAGGAATTTGCATGTTGTACTAATATACCCATCTGATCTTCTGGATGGTGAGGATATAGGTAGGGTAAGCCTGGAGGCAGAGAGAGCAGTTAGCAAGCTCTTGCAAAAATCTTAAGAGATTTGGATCCAGACCCTTAAGTAAGGCTGTTAGCAGGAAGATTGGAAAAGACCTGGGACAGATTTGAGAAATATTACAGAAAGTAAAATTGACAAAATTGGGGATTTGATTTGGGAAGTCAGTGGTTTTACTAGTAGAGAATACAGTAAAAAGACTTTTTTTTTTTTTTTTTTTAAGATTGTATTCATTTGAGGGAGAGAGGACAAGCAGGGAGAGGGGCAGAGGGAAAGAGAGAAGCAGTCTCCTCACTGAGTAGGGAGTCCACTCTGGGGCTCCATCCCAGGACCCTGGGATCATGACCTGAGCTGAAGGCAGACACTTAACCCACAGAACCACCCAGGTACCCCAAGACTTTTTTTTTTTTTTAATGGAAATGCACTGAGTATGTGGAAATTATAGCAGGCAGTTGGAAATTTGGTGAATCTGAAGGCAGGTTGAAAAGCTCAGAACTGAAGATAAAGATTTGGAAGTTAAATCATGCTTTTAGTACAATTAGCCCCAACCACATCTTTGTATTTCTTCACTTTTTCAACACATTGGGTCCGTTATGTGCCAGTCAGTAGGGTGCCCACAGTAGTGGCCTGGGAGGCCCTTCTCTGATAGCATGCTCGATGAGGTGACTTGTTCACACCAAGGTCCTCAAGGCGATGTGGAGAACATACTAGCAACATTTGTTGACCCTTTCAGACTTGATTTACTAACACAGCTGGGCTGATAGTTGTTTTTTGGGGAGTGAAGGAGAGTGGTTTATAGTTACCTTTTACAGAAGCTTACATGGAGGGCAGACATTGTATGCTTTGATGATTCTAGGGTCTCAGTGCATTTGGCTCTTTTTTAGAATTAAGGGTTTGAAATAAGTGGGCGGGGTGACCCTAATCTCTTAAGAAGCTTTAGGAATTTCAACTCACTTGATGAGGTTTTTTTCCCCCCTTATAAAGTCATTTAAAATAATTATATTCCATTAACATTTGATTTTTTTTTTTTAAGATTTTATTTATTTAACAAAGAGATCACAAGTAGTCAGAGAGACAGGCAGACAGAGAGAGGGGGAAGCAGGCTCACTACTGAGCAGAGAGCCTGATGTGGGGCTCCATCCCAGGACTCTGAGATCATGACCTGAGCCGAAGGCAGTGGCTTAACCCACTGAGCCACCCAGGTGCCCCTAACATTTGATGTTCTTAACAAAAATGTTACCTACGAAGTATTAGGGGGCAAGACTTTTAAAATCTAGCCCTCTTGTCGTTTTATGTGTATCTTTTCTCTTCTCCCAATACATACTAACTTCTTAGGCCGCCTTTAGAGCATCTCAGGAGCCTGAGTGTTTTTGTGTTGAGAGGAGAGGGGAAACCGTCTTTTTTTTTCACTTTGGTCAGAGTGGAGAAGTCTGATACGTTGGCTGGGTGTTGTCAACGACAGACGTGTCCTCGGACACTTGCTACAGTGCTAACCCAAAGAAGCTGTATTCAGTAGTGAAAGCATTGATAAAAGGGTTGGATATTCAGAAGTTTTGAATGTGTGCGGCATCAAGTGTGATGCAACGGGGGACCTGCTGTAAAAGGAAAAAAATTGAAATGAAAAAAAGCCCCTCAGGGAACCAAGAATGGAAAGGGCTGCTTGCTGCCACAGTGAACTCCCTCTCTCTGAGATGCAAAGAAGGGGGCTCAAGGATGCTGTTGGAAGCACCCAGCTCTGGGTGAGCAGTCCTTAATGGGTCCGGGTTCTTTTGGTGCTTTTGAACTACTCGTTCCTGGACCATTTTGGCACGCGCTGCTCTCAGTTTTCTGAACTGGAGTTGTTTCTGTCAAATCAAGATTACATGATCCCATTTCATAATAAAATAAAGTTTTCTAATTGGATTGTAAACTCCTCAAAGACAGGGATAAAATAAAGTCTTCCGAGGACCAACAGGGTCAAGTTTTTTGCCAGGACTCATTCTTGATTGATGAATCCATATTGAGCTTTCAGTTTCCATGTGTTTTTATTCAGAGATAATGGTTTCCAGTTACATTCCTTTACGAAACAAAAGACAAAATATTCTAGATGTGTCTTTTTTATTTAGGAAGCATGAAATATTTTCTTGAAATATTTCATTCTTCTTTGAAAATTTCCATTGGTATAAATTCGAAGGAACAACATAGTTCCAATTCTTAAGCATCAGCTGAAAAAGGCCAGTCCCATTGTTGGGAGTTCTGTGTAGGAAAGCAATCATCTAAAATGTAAAGTAAACCAGGGAACTATTGAAGGGTTTTATTACCGTTTTGTCTTTTTTTTTTTTTTTAAATGAGGCATTATGGGTCTTTATACCCTCTTCACAATGAATTGCCTTATTTCATAAACATATATTTTTGAAGGCTTCAAAGATGACCAGCTTTAAAAGAGTGAGATTAATTTTGTCTATACATGTGCTGAAAATCAGTTTCTGGCTTAGACTTCAGATTTCGAATCTATGTACGTGTAACAAGTGATGGGAGTATCACAGATGGTGCCCCCTAACTGAAATTCTGACCGCCATTGGGTACGAATTTGGTTTCTCAAGTACAGAGGTAGAGGACGGTAGTCAAAATATCAACAAAGTTTTTTTCTCAGAAACATTCGAAATTAGATCTGTTTGGCAGTGACAAAATATCATTTGTGCTAATGGCAGGAATTAAAATTTTGACCTCTTAAATTATCAATCCATTTTCTCCAGAATCAGGACCATTGTGTACCCTCCTAAGTTTGAGCCTTGGTCAGTCTTTGTTACTGTGGAAATTGTGTGTGGAGTAGTTGCATGTATGGTTGTTTGTGAGGGTTTAGAAATTGAGGTTTGAAAAATTAAGATTTCCCATGAAGAGGCAAATCTTCTAAACATCTATAAGATCTGGTTTTCAGATCTGTGTAGAATGCCCTCCCTATTTTAAGAAAACACTTGTTTTCTTAGAGGTGATTATTTACATTATAAAATATTTTCAGTACTTAAAAACCATCCTTTCCTGTGCTAAATTTATCTACATATAGTCTTAACGATTAAACTTCTAGATAAAATTCAACACTTACATGGGTTGCACCTGTACTCTGCTTTGGTGGTTATTAGCTGGAATCACTAAGTCAGTTCTTAATCTAGTTTGTATCTTGTGGATCTGACAATAGTATTTTAAAAATAAACCTTTATAAAATATTTGTTTCAGAGCCCAGTGATGTGACTCTAAAAATTTACCGAGCGGAATCATATGCTGGTCTCCAAGAGTTTAAAGCCGCCATAGAAGATTTAAATGCAGTCCTCTTTCAACTGCCAAATTGGCCTGAGGTAAAGTTACTGTTTTACATTTACATATTTAAAGATTTCACCTGTAGGGAACATGAATTCAGTTATGGTTATAAGTTTAAACAAAATAGATTTGTTGGCTCTTTAAATAAAACATATAGCGTTCTAGAAATCTAGGGTTAGTATTTTGAGCAGATGGCTATAAAGCAATTTTTTAAACCCTAAGAAACCTTCATTTTCTAACTAAAGAACAACCTGAACTTAAGGCACTGAGAAAAAAAAAGTAATAAGAGACATGAGTGTGCAAAATTTCCTCAAATAGATATAACTGGTCCTGCTGGATCCAAACTGAAAATTGGTGGAGGAGGTGTACTGATGCGAAGAGAAGAGACTGGAAAATGGAGGCATCATCATGGGGACCAGATGAGGAGTGATTTAATACAGTAAATGGGGACAACAGAGGTTGCCTTGCCCATACAATTTTAAAAAAGACTTGAGGCAAATATATGTAATCAGTTTACTAATTTTTTATCCAATTGCCAAAGCAAATCAGTTCATGTCCCGTATATGTTCTTCAAGCTAGAAGTTACTATTTTATATGACTTTTCCCCCATTTGAAACCATGCCTTTTGGACAATATATTAAGGATGCTCTAAAAAATTATAAATTAATATGAAAAACAATACTAAATCCCATGCTGGCTTGACTGGTTAGTATAAGGCAAACGTAATGATGGAAAATGATCTGTATGGACACCTTTAAAACTATTAAAAAAGACGGAATCCTCTGCATTTATTACTGATGTGATATAATTAGAAATACAGTTTTGAAGTCATTTTTCCGTTAAGTGCTTCTCCAGGGAAGCGTGTAAACATACCTTGAAATGCTATGGGCTCCTCAGAGTTATTCAGAATTTCAAAATGCACATTTCCAAGCAAACCATTTTTTTTTTTTTCTAGATACTGATTTTTCAAAAATAATTGTGTCAGTCAAAGTTGTGTATTTGTGCTTTCATTGAAGGTCTACTTCAGGAAAGGAAAAGTACTCCAGGATGCTGGTTTTTTAGGTGATGCCTTACAGCTCTTTCTTCAGTGCTTAGCTCTGGATGAGGATTTTGCACCTGCAAAGCTAGAAGTGGAAAAGGTAATCGGTTTTACCAATTATAGTCGGAGGCAGGTCTGAGACACGGGTCTTTTTAAAAATGCTAATTACAATAAGAAACTTGGGGTAAGAACATAAGGAGTCCAGTAAGTCAAATTTAGCAGCAGTTTGACAAGTGGGCTTTCAGGGTCATACACTTAGCATATCGAGTTTTTACTGAAATCAAAACATTTCATTTGCAGATACTTAAATGTGTTATTTTTGCTTAAATTTAGGTGCTTTCTACTGGTTTGTTTGATTGGAGCCAAACTAATCATCCTTAATTGTTGTCATGATATTCCTGCTCAGAAATTTTTTTTTCTAGTTAAAGCAAAACTGGTCTATAACATTACATGTTTCCATATACATTATAAGAGATACCACTAAAAGGCTATTTACAATCCATCATAATACAGGGGCTCCCTTCCCCCATTTCACCTAACCCCCTTACTCTCTGATAACCACCAATCTGTTTTCCATATCTGGGAGTTTTTGTTTTGTTCATTTCTTTTTTGTTTCTGTATTAGATCCCACATATGAGTGAAGTCCTACCATGTTTATCTTTCTCTTTTGGACTTATTTCACTTGCCATAATACCTTTAGGGTCCATTCGTGTTGTCACAAGTTTTTTTCTGGGCTAAGTGGTAGTCCATTGTATATGTATAACTTATCTTTATTCCATCAGCCACTGATAGACATTTAGGTTTTTTCCACTTCTCAGCTATTGTAAACAATGCTGCACTGAACATAGGAATGCACACGTCTTTCCAAATCACTGTTTTTGCATGCTGAAGATAAGTACACAGAAGTGGAAGTTCTTTGTTGAGGAATCTCCATACTGTTTTCCACAGTGGCTTTACCAAGAATGGTTTACAGGGTCCACTTTTTACTGTATCCTCTCCAAGCCTTGTTATCTTTTGTCTTTTTGGTAATAGCCATTCTAACCATTGTGAGATGATACTTTATTGTGGTTTAGGTCGGTATTTCCCTGATTAATGATGTTAAGCATCCTTTATGGTCCTGTTGGCCATCGGTATGTTTTCTTTGGAAAAAAGTGTCTATTCAGATCCTCTACCCATTTTTTAATTAGGTTGTCTTTTTGTTGTTGAATTGTAGGCGTTCTTTATATATCTTGGATATTAATCCCTTATCAGATATACAATTTGCAAAAATCTCCCATTCAGTAGGTTGCCTTTTTGTTTTGATGATTTCTTTTGCTGTGCCAAAGCTTTTTAGTTTGATGCAATCCCATTTGTTTATTATTGCTCTTTTCCTTGGTGTTGGAGTCACAAAAATACTGCTAAATCCCATATTGAGGAGCTTACCACCTATGTTCTTCTAGGAATTTTATGGTGTCAGGTCTTATATTCAAGTCTTTAATCCATTTGAGTTAATTTCTATCTCTGGTGCAAGACACTGGTCTAGTTTCATTCCTTTGCATGTGGCTGTCCAGCTTTCCCCAGCACCATTTATTGTAGAGACTCATTTCTCCATTGTAAATTAATTGTGTAAATTAATTGTCTGTATATGTGTGCCTTTAATTCTGGGTTCGTAATTCTGGTTCACTGATGGCATGTGTGCATTTTTATGCCATTATTATATTGTTTCAATTACTATAGATTTGTTCTGTAGTTTGAAATCAGCATTGTTCTCCTTTCTCAAGATTGCTTTGGCTATTTGGGATCTTTTGTGATTTTCGACAATTTTAGAATTATTTGGTCTAGTTCTGTGGAAAAATACCATTGGGATTTTGATAAGAATTACATTGAATCTGTAGATTGCTTTGGGGAGTATGGATATTTTAACAATAGTAATTCCTCCAGTCTATGAGCATCCCTGGAATAAATCCCATTTGATCATCGTGTATGAACTTTTGCTGTATTTTTAAATTCAGTTTGCTAATATTTTGTTGAGGATTTTTGCATTAATGTTAGTCACTGCTAATGGCCTGTAATTTTCTTTTTCTGTGGTTTCTTGTCAGCTTGCTGGCCTCAAAAAGATTTGGGGAGCGTTCCTTTCAATTTTTTGAAAGAGTTGAGAAGGATAGGTATTAAATCTTCGAATGTTTGGTAGAATTCACTAGTAAGCCATCTGGTCCTGAACTTTTGTTCGTTGGGAGGTTTTTGATTACTGATTCAATCTTACTAGTAATTGATCTATTCAAATTTTCGGTTTCTTCATGATTCAGTCTTGGAGGATTGTGTATTTCTATGAATCTATTCATTTCTTCTAGGTTGTCTAATTTGTTGGCATGTAATTGTAGTAGTGTCTTATAATCCTTTATATTTTGGTGGTGTCAGTCATCACGTTTCATTTCTGATTTTATCAGAGTGCTCTTTTTATTTGGCAGGGTTTTTTTTTTTTTAACTTTTTAAAATTCTAGTATAACTGACATACAGTGTTATATTACTTTCACATGTATACTATAGTAGTGATACAGTAGTTCTATACATTACTCAGTGTTTATCATTTTAAGTATATTCTTAATCCCTTCATCTATTTCACCTGTCCTCCCCTTCCCCTCTGGCAGTCACCCATTCTTTAAGAGTCTGTTTTTCTTTCTTTGTCCTTTTGTTTTGTTCTTTGAATTCCATACGGGAGTGAAATCATATGGTATTTATCTTTCTGTGACTGACTTAAATTTCATTTAGCATTATATATTCTAGATCCATCCATGTTGCAAATGGCAAGATTTCATACCTTTTTATGGCCAAGTAAAATTCCATTGTGTGTATGTACCTCTTCTTTTATCCATTCAGCTGTTGCTCCCATAGTTTAGCTATTGTGGATAATGCTGCAATAAACACAGTGTGCATTATAACTTTTCGAATTAGTGTTGTTTTCTCTGGGCAAATATCTAGTAGTAGAATTACTGAATCATATAGTATTTTATTTTTAGTTTTTTGAGGGAACTCCACAAAGTTTTTCATAGTGGCTGCACCAGCTTGCATTCCTACCCCAGCGCATAAATGTTTCTTTTTTTCCACATCCTGGCCAACACCTTTTATTTCTTGTGTTTTTGATTTTAGCCATTTGACAGGCGAGAAGATATCTCATTGTGGTTTTATTTGCATTTCCCTGATGATTAGAGATGTTGAGCATCTTTTCATGAATCTGTTGGCCATTTGTATGTCTTCTTTGGGAAAATGTCTTTTATATGTCCTGTGCCCATTTTAATTGGGTTATTTTGGGGGGGGTGAGTTGTGTAAGTTCTTTATATATTTTGGATATTAACCTCTTGTTGGTATATTATTTGCAAGCATCTTCTCCCATTCAGCAGGATGTCTTCTGTTTTGTTGATGGTTTTTTTTTTTTTTTAAGATTTTATTTATTTATTTGGCAGAGAGAGAGCACAGGTAGGCAGAGAGTCAGGCAGAAAGAGAAGGAAGCAGGCTCCCTGCTGAGTGGAAAACTCCATGTGGGGCTCGATCCCAGGACCCTGAGATCATGACCTGAGCCAAAGGCAGAGGCTTTAACCCACTGAGCCACCCAGGTGCCCTTGTTGATGGTTTCTTTCACTGTGCAGAGGCTTCTTGTTTTGATGTAGTCCTGATAGTTTCTTTTTGCTTTTGTTTCCCTTGCCTCAGGAGACCTACCTAGAAAAATGTTGCTACGACCACTGTCAAAGACATCATTGCCAATGCTGTCTTCTAGGATTTTTACAGTTTTAGCTCTTACATTGAGGTTTTTAATCCATTTTGGGATTTAATTTTGTGTATGGTATAAGAAAGTGGTAGGGAAAAGGTGGTCCAGTTTCATTCTTTTGCATGTAGCTGACCAGTTTTCCCAGTACAATTTGTTGAAGAGACTTTTTCCCATTGGATATTCTTTCCTACTTTGTTGAAGATTGATTGACCATATAATTGTGAGTTTATTTCTGGGTTTTCTATTACATTCCATTAATCTGTGTGTCTGGTTTTGTACTAGTACCATACCGTTTTGATTACAACAACTTTGTAATATACAATTGTGGAATTGTGATGCCTCTAGCCTTGCTTTTCTTTTTCAAAATTGCTTTGGCTATTTGGGGGTCTTTTGTGGTTCCATACAGATTTTAGGATTGTTTCCAGTTCTGTGAAAAATGTTGTTAGTATTTTGATAGGGATTGTACTATCCAAAGATTGCTTTGGATAGTACATTTTAACATTTGTTCTCCCAATCAGTGAGCATGGAATGTCTTTCCATTTGTTTATGTCATCTTCAGTTTCTTTCATCTATGTTTTATAGTTTTCACAATACAGGTCTTTCACTTCTTCGGTTAGGTTTTTCCCTGGTATCCTACTGTTTTCGGTGCAATTGTAAATGGATTGTTTTCCTAATTTCCTTCTGCTGCTTCATTATTAGTGTATAGAAGTGCAGTGGATTGCTACACATTCATTTTGTATCTTGCAACTTTACTGAATTCATTTATCAGTTCTAGTAGTTTTTTGGTGGAGTCTTTAGGGTTTTCTATATAGAGTATTATGTCCTGCAAATAGTGAACTTTAATTCCTCCTCACCAATTTGGATGCCTTTATACCTTTTTCTTATCTGATTGTTGTGGCCAGGACTTCCAGTACTGTGTTACGGAAAAGTGGTGAGAGTGGACGTCTTTGTTTCGTTCCTGACCTTAGGGGCAAATCTCTGTTTTTCCCCTCTGAGGGTGATATCAGCTGTGAGTTTTTCATATAAGGCCTTAATTATGTTGAAGTATGTTCCCTCGAAACATACTTTAAGAGGTTTATTCATGAATGGATGTTCTACCTTGTCAGATGCTTTTTCTGTCTCTACTGAAATGATCATATAGTTTTTTATCCTTTCTCTTATTGATGTGATATATCACATTGACTGATTTGTAAGTATTAAACCACCCTTGGATTCCTTGGATTTATCCAAGGAATAAATCCCATGTGGTCATGCTGAATGATTTTGTTTAACGTGCTGTTGGATCCTATTTGCTAGTATTTTGTTGAGGATTTTTTCATCTGTGTTCATCAGAGATACTGGCCTGTAGTTTTCTTTTTTTGTATTGTCTTCATCTGGTTTTGGTGTCAGGATAATGCTAACTTCATAGAATGAATTTGGAATCTGTCCTTCCTTTAGGTTTTTTTTGGAATAGTTTGAGGATGGATATTAATTCTTACATGTTTGGTTAGATTTCCTCTATGAAGCCATCTGCTCCTGGACTATGATATGTTGGGAGGTTTTAAATTACTGATCAATTTCATTGCTAGGAATTGGTCTGTCCAAATTTTCTCTCTCTCTCTCTAATGCAAGAGCCCTCTTTTCTTTTTAGTCTTGACATTTGCCAATTTTATTAATGTGTTCAGTGATCCAGCTCTTAGTTCTTTGATCTTCCCTTTTTTTGTGTTTCATTTATTTCAGCTGTGGTCTTTATTAATTCCTTTCTTCTAGGACTTTGGGCTTTGTTTCTCTTTTTCTATCTTCTTTAGGTATAAAGTCAGGTTGTTTGAGATTTTTCTTATTTCTTGAGGTAGAACCCTTAGAACATCTTTTGCTGCATCCCAAAGATTTTAGTAATTGTCCCTCTGTATTATCTCTGGCTATTTTTTTAAGTTTCTTATTTATTTGATGGAACAAAGATTTGTTGTTTCATAGCATGATGTTTAATCTCCACATTTTGGTTGTTTTTTTTTTTTTTTTCCTTGTAAGTAATTATTAGTTTTATACCATTGTGGTTGAAGATGCTTGGTATGATTTCATTATTCTTTAAGTGAGGCTTGTTTTGTGGACTAATGTGATCTATTCTGGAAAACATTCCATGCGCACTTGAAATTTTTGGATGCAATTTGGATACAGTGTTCTGTGTATATCTCTTAAGTTCATCTGGTCTAATGTGTCATTTAAGGCCAGTGGTTCCTTGTTAATTTTCTGTCAGGATGAACTATCCACTGATGTCAATGAAGTGGTAAAGTCCTTCATTATTATTGTATTACTGTCAGTTTCTTCCTTTAGGTATGTTTTATTTGCTTTATATGTCTTGGTGCTCCTATGTTGGGTGTATATACATTTATAAATATTATGTTTTCTTGTTGGATCTTGTTTATCATTATGGAATGCCCTTCTCTACTATTAAAGTCCTCGCTTTGAAGTCTATTTTGTATGTTATGCATATAGCTATACCAGCTTTCTTTTCATTTCCGTTTGCTCAGAACACCTTTTTCCATCCATTCACTTTCAGTGTGTATGTATCCTTATTTGTGAAGTGTGTCTCCGGCAGGCAGCATATGGATGGATCTTATTTTCTTATCCATTCAGCCATCCTGCGTCATCTGATTGGAGAGTGTGGTCTATAGAGTAAATCTTGATAGGTATGTGTATATTGCCATTTGGTTAATGATTTTTTTTGGCTCTTTTCATCATTCCTCGTCTTCCTTTTTTCTCTTTCTCTCTTTGCTTGTGGTTTTATGGCTTTCTTTAGTGCTTTGCTTAGATTATTTTCCCATTTTCTTTTGGATATTTACCATCAGTTTTTGCTTTGCAGTCACCAAAAGGTTCACATAGAACTTTCTTTGTATGTAATGGTCTGTTTCGAGTTGATAGCAACTTAAATTTGAACACATTCCAAAACTTTACATTTTTCTCCCCCTGCTCACCTTTTATATTTTTACATGTCACCTTAGGCATCTCTTTATTTTATGCATCTCTTAACCCATTAGTTTAATTTTTTTTGAATTTTAACCTTTAGATTTGCTTTATAAGTGATTAATCTACTTACTTTTACTATTTGTTTTCCACTAAGATGTTTACTTTGATGTTTTCTTATTAATTAGTGCCACTTTTTTTCAGGTCAGAGCAGTCCCATTAACATGTCTTGTAGGGCCAGTTCAGTGGTGATGTATTCCATTAGCCTTTGCTTGTATGGAACACTCTTTTTTTTTTTTTTAAATATTGTATTTATTTATTTGACAGACACAGCGAGAGAGGGAACACAAGCAGGGGGAGTGAAAGAGGGAGAAGCAGGCTTCCCACCAAGCCGGGAGCCTGATGTGGGGCTCGATCCCAGAATCCTGGGATCATGACCTGAGCCGAAGGCAGACGCTTAACGACTGAGCCACCCAGGTGCCCCTGTATGGAACACTCTTAATCTTTTTTTCAGTTCTGAATGACAATCTTGCTGGGTAGAGAATTCTTGGATGGAAGTTTTTTCATTTCAGCCCTTTAAATAGGTCATGCCACTTTCTTCTGGCCTGCAAAGTTTCTGGTGATAAATCTGATGGCCTGTGGGGTTTCCCTTTCAAATAAGTTTTTCTTTTGCTGCTTTTAGAATTCTGTCTTGAAATTTTTCTATTTCCATTATAATGTGTTTTGGTGTGAATCTCTGTGTGTTCATCTTCTTTGGTACCCTGTACTTCCTGGACCTGGAGATTCTGTTTTCTTCCCCAGGTTAGAGAAGCTTTCTGGCCCTTTCTTTTCTCACGTTGGGACCCCCAACTTAGGAATTTTTATTGGGCTGCTTTTTGCTTTTAATTTCCAGTGTAAGTTTTGCTTTTCTTTTTTTTTTAAAACATTTTATTTATTTATTTGAGAGAGAGAGAGACAGCGAGAGAGAGCATGAGCGAGGAGAAGGTCAGAGGGAGAAGCAGACTCCCCGTGGAGCTGATAGCCTGATGCGGGACTTGATCCCGGGACTCCAGGATCATGACCTGAGCCGAAGGCAGTCGCCCAACCAACTGAGCCACCCAGGCGCCCAGTTTTGCTTATTTTCAAGGTGCTCATAGTAGTGCCCCAATTTGTTTTGCCTTAATTTTCTCAGTAATCCATATATCACTTTCCAGGGTTTGTTTTATGGTGTGTTAGTAGGTGTTAAGTAAAAAGGAGTCCTCTGATTAAATGATTTTGGGGAACATTGGGTTAAACCAAGGTAAACAGGTTTCTTCAGAAGTTCTCAGAGGTTTTGCTCTGCTAACATGAGAGCAGCATTCAGCTTTTGTCAAACATATTCACAGAGCATCTGGAAAGACTAGAGTCTTTGAAAAATTTTTTGGGAATGTCTGTCCCCATATAATTGTAGTGTCATCATGACACTCTCTTCAGTATCCACGAAACATGAGGTGTTATTTATCACCTTGATAGTGTTTTTTACATTGTGGCTTTTTGTCAGAATCACCTTGGGTGCTTGGTAAATGTAAAGATTCCTGGACTTCACCACAGACTGTTGGAATTAGAATCTCTGGAATTTGGGCATAGTTTTACAAGAACCCAGGGAGATTCTTGTGCGTTTAGAAGGATGACAACTTTGAAAATGTTCTCAGATCCCCAATGCCTCATGAATATGGCTAATAATCAGTATATCCTCCACGAGGCTTCTAGCCCATTGATTTAATGAAAAATGGTTTACTATTGTGTGTATTCTGTTTTATATTTGTTAGGGGTCTCTCCCTGAGGAGACTGCAGACTTTTTAAGGGCTTATAATTTTGCATTTTCCATGCTACTAAATATCCTTCTATTTCTGTAAATATTTAAAAAGTTGACCTTTAATAAGGTTAGGTGAAGGCAAAACAGCTGATGCTTTGAAATATTTTTCTCCCAATATGCTTTTTGTAAATTGTGGTATACTTTACGTATGATGCATGGATTTTACAGTCCACTGTTTTGGAAATTATACATGCATGTATCAGTACCCCAATCAAGATGTAGAATATTTCCATCATGCTAGACATCTCAGTCATCCCCTTTTCAGCAAATCCCCTGTATCCCTGCTCCCAGAGGCATTACTCTTTAGATTTTTATTAGAGTATAAATAGAGTAGTTTTGCTTATTCTAAACTTCACACAAGTGGAATCACACAACATGTATTCTTGTGTCTGGCTTTTTTTTTTTTTTTTTTTTTTTGCAGAAAATAATAGTTTTGAGATATATCTAGCAATTTTTAAAAAATTTCATTGTTCACTAAGCATTCCATTGTAGAAGCATAGCACAACTTATGGTATTAGTAGTGATTTTCATTTGCGTTGTTACCAGTTGCTGCTATGAACTAACGTTCTTGTATAAGTTCTTTTGTGGATGTGTTTTTCTATTTCTTTGGTAAGTACCTACTGGATCTGCTGGGGTCTAGAGTAGGTGAGTGTTTAAGACTCAGACCAGGGGAAATGTAAAAACATACAAATTTTAAAATGCTTGTTCATTAAAGGGGGTATTGCTAGAGCTCCTACCAGATATTCTTTTATTTACGTTGACTATATCTCCTGTTTATTTACATTGTAATGATTCAGGACTAATCTCATTTTTGTGAGATCGAGAGAGAGTATAACTGAACGACCAAACTTCTGGATTTCGACTTTAAGAAATGCTCTGCTGTTCATTTAATACAAAGACATTTGAGCCCTTCTCATTTCCTTCTAGCCAGGTTCTTCCCCTAACTTAACCTACTGTGGTTGTTGTTGTTTTGAGAGTTTAGATGTGTATAGATGTATTAAAATTTCTGGGTGCTTCTGTCAGGAATAGGACAGCTGCCTTCCAGGTGCACTCCCAGCTGCTCTGGGCTAGCTGCCGTATGGTACTCCCATCCCAGAGCTGGGCAGTGATAGCTGCCTGCGCAGGTTATTTGTTCAGTGAGTAAAGTCAGTGTAAACGGATGGAATTTTAAGAGTTTTGTAACTAGGTGAGTTCTTTAGTTCACTTAAACACTCAGAGCCCAGCCTTACAATATACTTTGGGGTGAACTGTGAACCATTTTGACAGGATAGGACTCCCTAAAGTTCAGAGGTACATAAGATCTCCTAAGATCTCTTCTTTTTACAATCCTCCATTAAAAAGTTGGTTTTTATTTTGGGCTCCTTCTTGGGCTAGTAGTCTAGCTGCTCCCATACCTTCCTTTTGAATGATTTCTTTGAGGTGATCTGACCCCCATTTAAAGCACACCTTGGTTTTACAAGACTTTCAAATAATTTGGCAGTTCTGCTTATTACTTAATCTCTTCCTCCTCTGCTTATTAAAAACCATGTCTGCTAGGAATTTTCTAAAATTTCTTAAATATTAGATCCTTTATATTAAATTATTCCTAACCAAATGTTTTATATTTTCCATTACTTTTATATTATTTCTCTTACAGATTTTATGTGATTTATTATCACCTGAGAACTTAAAAGAAGGCCTGAAGGACTCTTCCTGGAGCTCATTGCCATGTAGTAAAAACAAACATTTTGGTTTTCCTTCAGTAATGGAAGAGTCTCATTCTGCCAGCGAGCTTAGTCCAGAGCAGGTAAAGGGTGAGGAAGGATTTTCATGGGTGTAGTGCATCTGTTTCTTTACACATTACGATTCTCACTTCCTTTGTTTGGAGTACTAGAATCTATATAGGCACTTTTAATCTATTAAGCATTGTCTTAGATTTTTGTCTGTAGCCTTTGATTTCACACTAAACTTTTATGTAAAATACCTGTTCATTAATCACAATTTTAGGTCATCCTGCATATCAGAAAACTTTGGTGGAAAATATAGAACACGGATTTATTTTAGTTGCCTCAGGGTTGGAACAAGTATATTAGCATAACTGCGTAAACCTCATTGTAACATACCAGCTTGATGTCTAGAGCTGCATAATTACTGGCAAAAGTCATTTATCAGGGTATTAGAATTAATAGTTGGTGTTTTTAATTGAACAGTAAAATGAACCTTGCGAGACATTGGAATTTCATTTCAGTGGATTCTTGGTGAGAGCAATAAAGGATAGGGAAGAAATACAGTTACCCTTGTTTATTGTATTTTTGTAGAACGAAGAAGTACCAGAGGTCACGTCCGAGCTTATCAGAGGAAGCTTAAACCGCACTTGGTCAGCACAGGCTATAAATTCAACAGAAATGCCTGCCAGAGAGGACTGTTTAAAAAGAGTGTCCTCGGAGCCTTTACTCTCTGTTCAAGAAAAAGGTGCTCTGCTGAAAAGAAAGTTGTCTCTTTTAGACCAGGATGTGATTGTAGATGAAGATGGAAGAAACAAGCTTAAAAAACAAGGAGGTAAAAATGTCAATACAGTCATAGAAAACACATTTACTTATTTAGAATGGTCTTTAAACTTTTTCCTAAAAGATGATAGTCCTGTCTCTCCTTTTTAATAGAAACTCGTAATGAAGTCTGTACATTTTCATTAACTTCTGGTGACATCCCAGAAGAATTAATCGATGTCTCAGATTTTGAGTGTTCTCTATGCATGAGGTAAGTACATAAGGTTTTATTAGTGATGAATATTTTCAATTACAGAGTAGATAAAGGTAACCCACTGTAATAATAGGCATTGTAAAGTGACAGAATCCTGGACTAAATCAAAAGATAGAAATACCTTGCACACCTTGGGCAAATAACTTAATCTCTGAACACTATTTGGATTTTTCTTACTTAGAAAGTGGAGTCAGTATTTGCATAGCCTACACTGCAGGTGGTATAAGACTCACCCAACTTAAATATAAAAAAGTTACTAGGAAATTGGAAAGTACCATAGAAGTTACACATATTATTAAAATGTAGATACATCCATTTTTTTTTTTTTTTAAGTAAAATTGGATAAAGATTTCCATCATGCAGAATGCTTGTAATTCTAGAACACTAAGAGTTTCAAAAGAATAATTTCCACCGAGATTGTTGTGGTGTCAAGGGAACAGTGCATGGAGAGTCAGGAGACCCAGTGCCGGCCACATCGGGCTGGTAGGAATTAGCTGAGTTCCCAGCAGGTCCCCTGCCTCTGAGCCTTCGTGTCTTTGACCCTGAGCTGAGGGCAGTAGGCCAGATGACTGCTCAAGTACCTGTGTATCTAACAATACTTCGAGGCAGTTCAGAAGTATCATGTTTCAGGAAAGAATTAGAATGTAAGTAAAATCAGTCTTTTCTATATTATTTATTACATATGGTATTAAACATAATATTTAAGATTCAACTGTAAGGTTTACTGGGTTCTTATTAATGAATTTTAGATAGTAAGGCTTTTATAAACATATTAAGCCATTTTAAAGTGATGATAACATAAGAATCTATACAATCATGGTAAATATTTTACATTAATTCTTTTGTACATAGTCTCTGAAATCTGGTGTTTATTTTGCATTTATTGTACTTCTCAGCCACGACCAGCCACATTTCAAGTGCTCAGTAGCCCCATGTGGTGAGTGGCTGTTCCATTAGTCAGTATAGCATTAGGCTCTTGGCAGGGTACCCCTGTTGATGAGAACTTTTAAAAGGTTCAGGAGGGCATAATTACCTTTATCACTGCCCCTTCCTTCCTTTCCTGCCCCCCAGCCCCTCCTTAGAGAGTAGTGTTATGGTTCCATTATTTGTTCACTTTTTCCAGTGGAGAGTTTAATGTAAAACTAACAGGTATTTTGGTTGTTTTCAGGTTGTTTTTTGAGCCAGTAACAACCCCTTGTGGACACTCATTCTGTAAGAATTGCCTTGAGCGTTGTTTAGATCATACACCATATTGTCCTCTTTGCAAAGAAAGCTTAAAAGAGGTAAACATTCGTCTATTTATCTGCTTATTGGTCTTAAGCTTGGCAACGTTGATTTCTGTTTGGCCACAGAAATAGGGATTATGTGTTCAGAATAAATTACATTATGTAGGCTGAGTGACCAAGGAGGATGACATTTCATTATCCAAATGGTAGTGCTGGAGAAATGTGAGTTTAGAGAGCACAGGGGAAAGTAGGGTGGTCCTAGAGGCCAAGTCCCATGTACTTATTTATTTTTGAAGAAGGTGGGATGGTCAAGTACCTGGTCTAGAACTGGTTCCATTTTAATGATGACACTTTTGGGGAAACCCAACTGCCCTGTCTTCCACCCTTAATAGGTTAGATATCAGCCCTAGTCCTACCCCCTAGTCCATACCCCTTAAGGTATGGACCAACTCTGTCCAATAGAATTTTTTGCATTGATGGAAATGCTCTATATTTGTGCTGTCCAACATGGTAGTCACTAGCCACATGTGGTAATTAAGCACTTGAAATGTGGCTAGTGTGACTGGGGAACTGTATTTTAGATTGTAATTCTCATATAAGTGGGCACATGTGACTGACTGGTGGCTACCCTTTGGGCAGCCCAGCTCTAGAAAGTGCTATACTGGACAGAACAGCTTCCCACACCCCTTGTATGGTCAGTGGTAACCTGTGTTAGGGAAACAGCTAGATCTCAGGTGCATCTCTTCTGTCGCCAGTGGGAAGACTGCATTCTCCCAGTCCTGCTTGGGTGACTGGAGCCCCCATAAGCTGAGGCCCAGGCTGTAGAATTCTAAGCTCCAACTGCAAGGATAGCATTGATCAGGGAGAGTGATCCTGTCTCTGTGGGTGACAGGACTACTTAAAGAAAAAAGTGCCTTCCAATATGAATGAAAAATGGATAAGACATTTTGCAGTTGAATGTACATAGTTATTTTCTATATAGAAAACTCAGCTCTGTACAGATACTGTAATAATACATATGTGCTATTACATTTGATATGGGTCTTACATAACAAACCAGTATGTGAGACATAAAACCATATACAGAATTTTCATAAAGTCCAGAAACAAGAGAAACTCAAAGAGTTTGTTAGTTACATTCCAACTGCTATACTTTCAGGTGAAGTACTCTAACCGTGCTGTTTTTCCTGTGTTTCCAGGTTTTTAGATACTCTGTAGTATATTTATTATGCTTTCTCTCAAGTTAATAATTAAATATGTGGCTTCAAATGTAGAGAGAGCTCACCTTATAAGCGTGTTACTTATAAATACAGTTAACGTACTGTTTGAAAATAATCTTACCCTGTGCCCTAAGGATACCCTGTATAATAGGTAAATTTCTAATATTTAAAGAACAAATTGATATGATCTATAGTTTTATACTTTTCCTACTTGTCATTTTCTTTTGCTCATTTTTTTTCATTTGAATGTATTTTAAAGATAGGATTTTTATAGCAGCATAATAGTCCATTGATTTAACATTTCTCTTACATGTTGAGTATGTAAGTTGCTTTGTTCTTTTTTTTTTTTTTTTTTTAAATATGCTATGCTTGGCGTCTTTGACTATTTCCTTAGGATAAAATTTCTGGAAGGCTGAATTACTGATCAAAAGTCATATATTCATAAGACTTTTTAAACCAATTGCTGCGTAGCTTGGTCCTCCAGAAATATTGTACGAATTTAGATTCCTGTCGGTAATGTAAGAGAGGTTGTATTTCCCCAAATTTAGTACATGAGTATTACATTATATATTATGTATAACATATTGTACCCTGGTTTTCAAAATGTGTTCCCCTTCACTTGGGAACTTGTTAGAAATACAAATTCTGAGCCCCTACTGCAGAGCCACTAAGTCAGAAACTCCGGGCTAGGGCTCAGCAATCTGCATTTTAACAAGCCCTGACGGAGGCTCACATTTGAAAACCACTCCTGTCCCGTTTCCCAACCTCTCACGCTCCCTCCTCCTCTGTTCCTCATCGGATAATGACAAACCCTTATTTTTTGCCGCATCTGCAGATTAAAAGTACGGCTTCTCTTTAATCTTGTGATTGTTTCCCAAGAGTTGTGCCTCGCTAGTTTTATGAGATTATACTGGTGATTTTCTTGTTTCAAAATCCTGAACACACACTCTGACCTGGTCCCCGGCCTCAGGCAGTTTTTAACTTACCTACAGAAGTAGAAGGTCTCCTTGTCCACGGAGGCATACGGGGCAGGCTGTGATGACGGCCTTTTATGTGGTAAAGACGGTAAAAATGGGCCTCTTGGGAGACAGAAACCTAGTTAAGCAGACGTCATGGAAAAGGTAAAGTTGCAGCAGGACAGGCAGGCTTCTTCCTAGGCAGGAGGGAGAGGTACGGCCTTTAGCAGTTGCAATAGAGAAGGACAGAAATGCGTGAGGGGCAGTTTTTCCGAGGACTGAGGGAGAAGTACAAATGTACCGTTTTATAGAGGGGGGAAAGCAACCGCACCCTAAGGGTCTGAGTGATAGCAGGTGACGGTGGAAGGAATATCTGAAAGAAAAATGATCTGGGAACTCCGCCCCTGAAATAGGGAACCCAACTTAAGGCGAGGGTCTTATTTTCTTTATTCCATCGCTTTTGTTTCTCCGACAAAATGCTAGTTTGAAGTACCCAGGAGCCGCACGAGAGAAGTTGGCCTTTGGTGTGGGAGAGGGCAGGGCAGGCCTGACTGCTGCTGAGAGAGGCTTTGTGGCCACCGCAAGACCAGGGGCTTCTGTCCAGGGCGCAGTTTCCGCTGCAGCCGCGTAGCCTTCAGGGTCTCGGGCACAGCCTGGGCAGGTGGACCCGTTTGGCACCATCCATTGTCATGTCCCCCTCCCCCATTAATTCAGACTCGACTGTATAAATATGTCATTAAGGCTTTACTCTATTCAGTTCAACTGTTTTGCCTGTTTTATACCGTAGGAAAAGCACTGGAATGTAAAATAATATTGTCTTTTAGTATCTAGCAGATAGGAGGTACTGTGTCACACAGCTGTTGGAAGAATTGATAGTGAAGTATCTGCCTGATGAGCTGTCTGAGAGAAAAAAAATATATGATGAAGAAACTGCTGAGCTCTCACAGTAAGTTTCTTCTCATAAAGTTACTGTGATCCCCGCCCTTTGACACAGTAAGGAGAGACCTCCTCCCAGCGAGCTGGATCCTGTCTACAGTCCAACCCAGTCTAGCCAGAGGCGCATTTTAAACAAACCCTGGTCAGCTTCCCCTGTCCTCAACAGACAGAAGTTTAAGAGTTTCTCTGGTAACTTCCAGATCTTCCACTGGAGGCTGGCAACTCAGCTCTTTGCCCCAAGCAGGTTTTTAGGTGGAGGAGGGATTTCCTGCAGGGACTTCAGGCAGTGGAACTGGGAATGGAGCCCTCAGGTGCCTTGGTGCCCCAAGGCAGGACAAGAAGAGGATTGAGGAGAGAGGGCCCTGATTGGCAGGCGCAGTAGCCAATTAGAGCTTAGGGAAGGGGGTGGGACTTTGAGGCCTGAGACTGAAAGATTTAGGGGCCAAATTCTCAGTCAATGAAGATTATTGACTGGTACAGCTGGTATAGACCGCTGTGAAGAGCGAGCACACAAGGGCTAGTCGGGGCTGGGGAGGTCGGACCTGCTTTTGTTGCTCTGTATTCTTCCTTCCTCGTCCTTCTCTTCCGTTCTTTTCCCTTCATGTCTTTTCCTCTTGCTCCAGTCACCTGAGTCTCTCAAATTTTTCCTAGGTATTTAATTTCTTGACTTTTTCTTCCACCCTGAAGAACAGAATTGCAGTTTTTACGTAATACCTTGTTTGTTTCGACTATTTTTCAAAATACATTTTTTCTTACTTTCTAAGAAAAAACTGTGCTTGCAAAATTAGTATGTGTCCACTGACTGTCTTCACTGGGCCAGGGGCCTTCCACAGAAGAACGATTTCCAGTCTTCTCTGTACCAAAATGGATACTGATTGGTCTTCCATGGAACTCATGTTCTGTTGTGTGATTTTTAGGATAGAAAATATTTTGATACGAGGATTATGAACCTTTTTGGTCAACAGTGTGAAAAGCCGGATATAAGAAAGCCTCAGATATAATTTAGAAATTAATCTAACTCTGCCAAAGACTGGAATCTTCAAATGACAGAGGAAGGAGTCATGGGAGGGGGTGCTGAGTGAGGCAGGGAGGTCGGAGGGAGTCTTGCCGCTTAGCAACAGGGGATTTTTTAAAAGAGGTAGCTCATCCCCAGGTACTCGAGAGTTTTCCTAATTAATAGATCCACTGCTTGTCAACGTACGAGCTGTAAGACCCAGTAGAGTGCTCAGTGAGGGTAGAATACACATTTTCAAAAGAGGAACAAGCACTTGTAATATGAAATATTACTTTAATATAGTTATGCCTTTTTGAAGAAAAACTAGAAAATACTGTAAAATTAGCCTGTGGGGGAAGGGAGGAGGAAGGTCACAATCTATAACCTGAAAGGAATCACCCATGGGCATTTTGACATATATCCTTCTAGATTTTAATATATGTATAAATACATTTTAAACAAAAATGAGATCATTTTATTTATGTTAGTCTATAATCTCCTGTTATTTCTTTTTTTTCCAAGTCAACATGTACACATCTTTTAATGAAAACAGTGTTTCATTTTGTGGAGAGGCCTATAGGATTTTAGTAGTCCCTCTTCTAAGTTTTGGTTACTGTATACAATGTTACAGTAAACTGTCCTAAAGTGCTTAGAATTATCTCTAGAAGTTCAAAGGATATGAACTTTTTAAAGTTTTTGACACACGCAGCCAAATTCTTCTCCAGCAGGGTTGTATGGTTTCAAACTGTCCTCCTCACTGCCGGTTTTTCCCACGAACTTGCCAGGACTGGGCGTTGCCTTTATCCTTCTTATTTCCTGCCAATCTGGCAGTGAAAAATATTCTCTAATTTTAATCATCCTGAAAAAAGAGTTAATCTGTTTTTCATAGTGCATTTGAAATATTTTCAAATGCACTAAGAATCTTAAGGATTTGCTTTTTGTCTATTGTGGGAGCTCATTTTTCCTTCTCTAAGAGTATTTTATGGACAAAAGGTTAACTTACATATATTTTAAACAAATTTTTAATACCAAATACTAATTATACCTTTTATTCGTAAATGATTTAGCTCTATATAATAATTTGGTATCTTAAATTCAGATTTACTTTGATAAAAGGATCACAGATTTTTAGTATTAATATTGCATCTGTGAGAGCTTAATGAAGAGATGCTGATTCTTGCTCTTGGCAAAAATAAAAATCACCTCATTTAGAGCTAATTGTTTATATTAATTTATAACGTGGCAAGCTTCACAGATTTTTTTATGTTCTGATATGTGATAATGAAACTTTTTTCTTCTTTAGCTTGACCAAGAATGTTCCAATATTTGTTTGCACTATGGCCTACCCCACTGTGCCTTGCCCTCTTCATGTGTTTGAGCCAAGATACAGATTGATGATTCGAAGAAGTATGCAAACTGGGACTAAGCAATTTGGAATGTGTGTCAGTGACACACAAAATAGGTACGCTTTTCTGTGCATAAATATTTTTGTTTGTATCGGAACTCACATGCCTGAACTTTGATATTTATCAGAATTTCTCTCTTAGTTTTGCAGATTATGGTTGTATGTTACAAATTAGGAATGTACATTTCTTACCTGATGGAAGGTCTGTGGTTGATACCGTTGGAGGAAAACGGTTTAGAGTTTTAAAAAGGGGAATGAAAGATGGATATTGCACTGCAGACATTGAATATCTGGAAGATGTGAAGGTATGAAAAAATGATTTTTTCACCACCTCAGTATCCTCTGCCCGAGTCCTTACACAGACATGCAGGCTGATACTTTTCCAGGCACATAGAACGCTTCTTCCTCTCAGAGATCCTCACTGATCTGAACTTTGGTATTTATCAGAAATTCTCTCTTAGTTTTGCAGATTATGGTTGAATGTTACAAATTAGGAATGTACATTTCTTACCTGTTGGAAGGTCTGTGGTTGATACCGTTGGAGGAAAACAGTTTAGAGTTCTAGAGTTAGACATTTTACCTGCAAGTTAGGTTTTTCTTGTCTCGTTCTTACGGAGAGTTCCAGGCGAGCCTGGGTGTCCAGAACGTAGGTCTTCATTTCTCCAGGCTCTAGAACCAGCATGGTACCTGGAAGTATGTGGGTATGGAGGGGGCTTAGTCCATCTAAGTTAGGAAAGCTGCTAATCCCTGCCCTTCTCGATTAAATTTAGTAGTCAAAACTGATATAATCAGCAGACTGAAATGACATAAATGTAAACACAAAATCCTTTAAAAACTTCTATATGTGTGTGTGGCGTAACCTTAATGATAAAGGGACATAGTTGGGTGATGTGTTCAAAGTCTAGGGCATCACAGAGAAAGTACCATCACTACACTTCCTGGTGACGGCTTACCTGGGGAGGTTTATTGGGATGACCTTCTTGGACAGGGTTCATGGGGCCCTTCTGATGTTTCCAGTAGCTCAGTCACCATCTGCAGTTAGGCTAGGTACCAAATTAAAGGCAGTTTCTTTTGGAAGGACATTATAAAACCACTGATCTTACACTCCCACTGTTCATGGACTTTTCCCACTGGGCCCTTCATTTTAATTGCTTATTGAATGTTGACATTAGGCACTTCTACAGACGTAAGCTCATTGAATTTGCAAAACTCAGCTAGCAGATGAGGGAGGTAAAAAAAAGTGTTAATTTGCCTAAGATCCTAGAGGCAGAGTCCTAAAAGTGACTGAAAGCAAGCTTTCTGGCCCCTGAGTGCTCTGCTTTCATATGCGGTACTGCCTCTCTGGTGAACTCGATTAGTCTGATATTCCCTGTCCTAGCTTATTATAAAGATGCCATGGGGACACGACACTTCTTTTCTGGTGGCCTATGGCACAAATTTCCCTTCCCGATGCCATGGGGACACGACACTTTTTTTTAGAAGATTTTATTTATTTGACAGATAGAGATCACAAGTAGGCAGAGAAGCAGGCAGAGAGAGAGGAGGAAGCAGGCTTCCTGCTGAGCAGAGAGCCCAATGTGGGGCTCGATCCCAGGACCCTGGGATCATGACCCGAGCCAAAGGCAGAGGCTTTAACCCACCAAGCCACCCAGGCGCCCCCACGACACTTTTTCTTTGCTGGTGGCCTATGGCACATATTTCCCTTCCCCTTCCCCATCACCTCGAAATGAGTTGAAATTCTGAGCTGATTGATAACATCTGTGCCTTGATAAACAGACATGCTTGGTTAACAGAATCATGTGCTAAAGGCAATATTCCTTGTAAAAGTACTGCCCCGTTTTAGCTTTTTGCAAGTTTACACTTCACATTTGGATTTGATGACAAAATCCCTTGAGTATATGGCTAACCCTGTGACTGTTGATACGGGGCAAGAGAATAGCATATTGAAAGCATTATGGATTTGAGGTTTAGAGACCGTTCTCTGTCTTTGTAGTCTTAGGAATGTCTCATAATTTTTCCTCCTCCTAAGGCCTCATCTCCATAATGATTTGTTGTCTTCTTTGGAAGAGCTTCTCAAATTTGGTTTTTACAGCAAAGCCTTTTCTTTTTCTCCTTAGTGTAGTGATTCCGTTTTCTGTGACTTCTACTGAAGACTTCAGGTTCTACTCGCGTTTAGCCAGCTCTGTTTTCCATCTCAGGCACTCACCTTTTTGTCATTGTTTTCTCCAGCCCGTGGTTTCCTTGAATTTTAGCAGGGTACAAAGTAGCAGTTTTCTTTAATACTTTTAACAAGTCACAAGCTTGTTTCCAGCTCCTATCAAGACCAATGAGTGTTAGCAAGGGACTGAACCTTCTGTCATCATTCCAAGACTAGAATTCAGTTGTGTGGTTCCTCTGTCTCTTTCTTAACAAAATTTACCGGTTTAATCATTTTTAAGTCTGTAGTTCAGTGGCATTAAGTACATTCACACTGTGCAAAAAGCAAGTGGTTTTTAATTTTTCATTTCAGATCTTTCAAAAATAAAAAGTATATTGTTTTTATAGTGAGTCACTCTAAAAGTATCAAAGGCTGAGTCAGGCCTGGTGTTTGTTCAGAGGGCTTAATGTATGTGAAGTGGGGCGCTCCCTGGCACGGAGCGAGTGGGCTAGAAGCGCGTGCCGAAGAAATCAATGGATGAGTTAATGCTCTATTTTCTCTCCTGGGTTCTGGAGGCTACTCCTTCTGGATCTTAGGTTGCAAGGCGGATGCGTTTAATTTTATGTTGCCTGCAGGATGCAGGGAGGGATGATGGAGGTAGCCCCAGCCTTGGCCTTCACAGGAAGCACTTCATCTTGGCATAATTTATTCTCTCTTTTCTGATATACTGGTTTTAGTTTCTTGTTATTCTCCAGTTCCCTGGTAAAAAGGTGTCACTATGGTTGTCCTCCATCCTGTTCCTGGGTTCTGCCATGGTAGCTCTGCCTAAAACTTTCCCCCCTGGTCTTCCCTTTTATTGTTCCACTATTTTCAAGAGCCATTAATCCATAAAGCCAAAAAGGAGTTTCAAATTTGCATAGCCCTTTATCCAAGAACTCACCCTCAGGAGTCCCACTCCCACCTGGAAGCTCTCGGGAGGGTTCCACAGTATTGTGGACAAGTGGGGTGGCCCTCCATTGGTGCTTCTTCTGTCTGGCTGTGGGCAGCACGTGAGGCAGAAATGCATAATATATATATATATATATATGATATATATTTTTTATATACATATATATATTGCAGAGTACTCTGATCCAGCGCTGGAATAGGTATTGCCTCTTTCTAAATTCTTACTATTTTCTCATTTCTGTAGGGTTAGTGATAAGGGACCGGAAGACTAGACACGAGTCTTAACTGACTGTTGTGTTTCTAGGTTGAGAATGAAGAGGAGATCAAGAACCTCAGACAGCTTCATGATCTGGTCTACTCACAAGCCTGCAGCTGGTTTCAGAATTTAAGAGACAGATTTCGAAGCCAAATTCTTCAGCACTTTGGCTCAATGCCTGGGAGGGAGGAGAACCTTCAGGTAGGATGGCTTGGATATTGTTTCCAAAAGTCTTTTCTAAATAAACTCAAATTAGTGGATTTTTAAGTTCTGTTTTCCTTTTGCACAGCATTTCCTTGTCCCTGCTGGCTTTAAAGTCATGACCCTGTTCTCCTTTGATGTCCACTAGAGTTTGCATAGGGATGGGCAAGGACAGAGTTGTCACCTGAGGTAGCTGTAGCTGTGAGTGCATAGAACAAAGCCCTTCACAGGGGATTTGCTTGAAGGAAGCATAAGGAGTGGAAGGTAGAATAGTCTAGTAAAATGGTACCCACCTAGTAAATTGTGATTAATAAGAGACCTAGTCAGCCTTGGAGCCAGTCAGCTATTCTGTGACAGCTGGGTTTTGTGTCTCTTCATATTTAACACTTCGCTCCTCAGGAAACTATCGTTCTGATGGTCTTGCTCAAGTACTTAAGGTTTATGTTTAACTTCAATGTATAGAAGGCACTTTCTGTGCGAGCCGATCGGTGCAGTTGGCACTGTAAGGCGCACGAAAAGAAGTATCCTCATTCTGGAAAATCTGATGATCGATCCATCAAAACACTAACTTTTAGACCTAAGCATTTTGAATTGATTAAAATGTTGATGGTCAGAGGGTAGTAGATTTCATAATGGAATGTCTAGAAAGAGATGAAGAGGGAGAGAGACTAGATCCCAGTGTGATGGACACTGCCTCTCATTCTGATTTTCAAAGGCTCGCCTAAGTGTCTGAATCCCTGCTGAATCCTTCACCTGAACTTGAACTTCTCACACCAGACCATCTTCTTTGAACTGAGTACCCCTCTGTGTCCCACATCCCAGCAGTTGCCACACATTTGTTTTATCCTCGCTACCTGAATCTGATTAGCTGGGACGGAATAGCCTTTGATAATCATAAAATTGAACAAGTAGAATTTAAATGTAAAAATCCAACCTTGCGTTCACCACCCTTCCCTTTTATTATTCAGTCCTCTAGCACTGCTTTCTGGTAGTATTGTCGGGAATCAGGACTTGGTCAGGAAAACAAAAGCGGCCACGCTGTATAATCCAGGCGGGAGGGGTTTACTGTAGGACATAGAGTTGACACAGCTGTTGGTAGAGCTGGAGGAGTGAAGATCAGGGACCTCACGGATGGGAGACGGGGGCCTGCCACCATAGATCTCAGCCTGATGCAGTGAAGCACCATCTTCTCAAGAACTTGCAGGAAGTTTCTGTAATTCTTAGGAAGACCAGGGAGGTACCCACCAGTATCAGTATCAGGTGGCTGCTAAGAATTCTCTGGAACGCTCCTGCAGATCTGCCGACACTTTGCAACAGTCTCAGGAGAACAATGGTTTCTTCTCTTCCAACTTCCACATCTCACAGAAGTGTGCCTCTCCTTAGCCAACTCTAACCCAGAACCATGTGAAGGAACGGATTCTGGGAAACGTTTCCAACCCCCCTGAAATGCGAGGAGGAGGAGGTAGTGAGGCTGAGCTGAGCGGAGATAGTCCACGAACACAGCAACTTCAGTGTGATTCTAGGAGATTCTAGAGGGATCCACACTGATCTCGGGAGCGCCTTCTGTCATTCTGAAACCTCGGGTTTCAGGTTCAGTAAGAAGCAAGCCAGTGTGCAACAGAAGTGGCTTAAAAATTCCTGTGTACAAATTCCAAGTTCTTTCAGTAGCTCGCAGACAGCCCTTGCAACACCAGAGCAGCATCCGAAGGACTTCTTTGCTGGAAATGTTTATTTTTAGAACAAAGCTAGAGGTGGAGACCTTTTCATATCTTGCCTAGGATTCCACAGTTCTTTGCAGACATTTTTAAATATCCGCTTAACGTTTTAGATATGTATTTTAAGAAAGTAGTTCTCAGGACAGTTTTGTCCCCGTGGCACATGTGGTGTGTCGTTGTCTTTGACGGCTCCTTTCCTCTTTCCCTTGCTATTCCATGTGTGTCTTTCACATTTAAGACCTCACCCCTCATGCAATTCGAGAGAACTTTTCACTGCCGCCTCTGGCGTCTTAGTGGAGAGAGGTCAGACCTGCTGCTGAACAGGACACCAGGCACAGGACGGTCCCCAGATGTCCGCAGCCTGAAGGAGAGCGACCCTGCCGCAAGGCAGCGCGGGGCCGAGGAGAGAGGGCCGGCCCTGGCGTCAGGTCTGGGTTTCAGTCCGGTGTCCCCTTTCCCCCTTTCATACGGGCATAAGAGCCTTCCTTACCTGCCTGTTAGAAGAATTTGAGAGACACTCTTGGACACGTAGTAAAGCGCTCAGTGACCAGTGGCTTGTTGGTTTGTTACTGCTTTTGTCCCAGAGATGTGCCTTGTATTAACACTATGAACTTGATCGTTTTTAGGCAACCCCTAACGGACCGGCTTGGTGTTGGTGGCTCCTGGCCGTTCTCCCTGTAGATCCCCGATACCAGCTGTCTGTCTTGTCGATGAAGTCTTTGAAAGAACGGTTGACAAAGATACAGCATATACTGACCTATTTTTCTAGAGACCAATCTAAGTAAACTGACTGCTTGGATCTTCCTTTAAAGTTACCCTGATCTGGCTGTGCCGACGGCCGGGTTGTCTGCTGCCTTTTGCACATCCAGTGCTGGTTTGAGAAATGTAAGGAAACCTTTTTTTTTTTTTTTTTTCCCCTTCCTTCAACCTCCTGAATCATGTGGTTCTGCAAATCAATACCTTCAAGTAGGACGGAGACCACTAAGAACTTGCACAGAAAAACACGCACTGAATGTGTGTCAGACCTCTACATTGTCATGAAGTTGCACTATGTACCATATTCTAAAACGAAGCGAGACCCGTGTGTATGTGGGGTGTGTGTGTGTGTGTGTGTGTGTGTGTGTGCGCGCGTGCGCATTTTCTCTGGCTTTAAAATTTTAAAAGAAAAAAAAAAAGCCATAGAGAGCAGACCTGGCTGAGGGTTGGTTATTGCCTGAGTTTACAACAGCAGTGAGACAAGTTTTTGCGAGTTGAATTCACCTCAGATGTATCTGTCCTAAATGCTTCTATTTGCACAAGTCTGTAAGCTACGGTATTGAGTATCTCTCTCGGTTGGAAATCCTGCTCTTGCTGAACTGTCTTGACCACTGACTATGACACAGTTCCTTATTTATGTAAATACTTGCGTCCTAGAGGCCAGCAGGCTTGGGATGCAGAACCTAGAGCCAGTTTTTAGGAACAATTGCAAACCTGCCATGGTACTGTGCATCTATTCATAAAACACTCAAAACTGTGAAAATATGGTTTACATTGAACTGTACATAAAGGTAAATGGAGAACTCAACTCAGTACCAGTTAGTTTGTACATTTTAGGGGGCTTTTCACATTAACTGCCCATCTATATAATTTATAGTTTGACATGATGTGTTTAAAAGAATTACATAGGATACATGCATTAAGGATCTGGGGGAAGAGGAGAAGCTTAATGTAGAACTAAGCTTTTAAAGTATGTTTTATTTTTTAATTCTGGTCTTGGTGCAAATGTTAGTTATGCCTTATTCATATCACAATTAGATCACCATGCTATGACATGGTTTATATTCTTGCTGCCCTAGATACTTTTGTAATTATTTGTTGCAAACTTGTGACTGTCCCTATTAACTTTCTTTTATGTAAGTACTTTGTAAAAGTTTCTTAAACTTTTGCTTTTGCTTATTTAATTTTGAATAAAAGCTAAATTCATAATAATTTTTTTCTTATATTTTAGGTCAGTGTCATAAAGATCGGATGAGTTTTGCTTATTGTTTTGTGACACGAGAAGCTTATAGCCTTCAAAATACTTCTTTTGATCATTTTTGACTAAACAATCCAGTGTCTTAAGGTGGCTTTAGGCCCTAAAACAAACCTTTAAAGTACAATTTTTTAACATTTAGAATTAGGGTAAAGACACGATTCTTCACGTTACCCCCATTTGAGATTCCTTGGTTAAACACCAGGCCCCAATTTCCCGGGTAGGATTTTCCAAATTAGATAAGTCATTGAACAGTGCATATTCTTATAAAAAATATATTCAGAAATGAAGGCCTAGTGAACTCTCCTTTGCCCCCACAATTATGCTAATTAAGGATCTGTCCAAAGAGTGGGCCATTCCCCAAATGTACTTTACCTGTAGTTCTGGAGTGGTAAACTTTCTTATAATAAACTATTGAATGCCCGTTGAGTAGTGTCCGGGTAGTAATACACATGCAGATTTTACCTGTAGTTCTCAAAATATGTAGGAGAAAGAAGTAGGATTTACCTGGTGCTGAATCTATGGCTGATAAGCGCACACACAAATGGGCATGAAAGGATCTCTGTCTACATGTACATACTACATGTACATACATACATGTACATGGGAATTCATGAGTTTTATCATTTGACCCTAATTTTGTGATGAATGTTCTGTTATTATATCTATAGATTTTCTTGGAACCCTGGACAATTATTTTCATCCTGTACCTTACGAACCATTTATCCAGAAAGGGAAACAAAGACCTGATCAATTTCTTACCCTCATCACTTGATGTAACTAAGTTTTGTCACTTTTGAACATTTCAAGTCCAAGAAGCTAGTTGCTGCTCTTTTCTAAATACACCTGTCGCCACATGCCCGTATCTTCCTGTTCTTCAAGGAACCCAGACACCCTCACTCGAATAGAACTCTGAACTCCATAGCACTTTCCTTGTACTTTGCTGATGGCACTGACAGGAGGTAACTGAATCGTGCATAAACCCTCTCACGAGTATTATGACTGGTGTCTAGCAGTTTGGACAGATTTACTAGCCTGACCACCGAACTGAAATAAATGCCCATTAAGAAGAGAGACTGTATAAAGATGGTTAGACTGAGCGATGCCTTTGCCTTCTCTCCTCCAAATCCAACAAAATGACAGTAAAGAAAATGAAATCTAATGATGTTGTGAAATCAAAAATCCATCAGTTGACAAATGCTTTTGAGGAATTTCTGAGATAGGGAAACAGGACATGATCTAGAAGACTGAGGAGAGCACAGCTTTGCGGAAGTGGAGGACTATCCCCCAAACTAGGGGAGGATCTTAGAAGACTCCAGAGGATTTCTGGGGGAGCTAACACCTGACAAAAGTAGATCATTTGGCTTCTTTCCTACTTGGGCTGAGCCGTAGGTAGCAACAGCAATAGTTCTCCAGCCAAATCACAGAATGGGGACACTGGGCTAGAGAAGGCCCATGAAACATTAGCTATAGATCCCCAGTAGGAATGAGAGCCCACACTCTAAGACTGCAGACTCCTGCACTACCTCATGTGGTTTTGTGTCCCTATGTTCCCCCACAGTTAACGGAGGCAGGTGACCTGTGACTGAACCAGCAATTCCGAAAGAATGAACAAAGATCCCAAATGTCAAAGATAAATAGACAAATCCTAGAAATTTGAGGAAAAGTTCTAAATGAGACAACAAACTCAACAGTCTTCGATTTGAGGATGTGTAATTCAAAAAAATCTGGAAATCTAAAAAATGTTTTTAGACAATCCCTGGTACCACAGAAACATTCAACAGAAGTTTGTTGAATCAGTGAATGAATCATAAAAATAAGTAGACGAGCAAAATAGAAGAATGCATGCAAAGAATGAATGAGTGAGGTGGAAGGTTGGATGGGGGCCCCTTCCAGAACACAAGGAGAGACCCATTAAAGTGTGAGACGTGGAGGATTGATTCAAATTTTAACATCCATCTAATAGAAGTCTCTTAAGGAGAGTGCAAGAGAAGAAGCAATTCATACAAGTAGTTTTCTCAGACCTCAAGACAAAAATAATCTTGCTTTCTCAGGGACCAAACTGACTCATTTAAAAGGAAAGAAGGCAAGCTTACACAGGCAGACTGAGGACAGACAGAATAGCAATAACTCCGTTGTCTGGCATCGATCTGCAATGACAGGACTGGCCCAATATGAATTCAATATAAATTTTCTTCATAAAAAAATAAATTTTCTTCATAAACTAATGCTTAAATGCCAGCACTTTAAAAATGTTAAGTGGTTTTATACATTAAACATTTATAACAGTTTAATAAATGAGTTCTCTTGCAGACCTGCCTCCAAATAGCTTTTGGCTGTTCACCAAAATTAAATGTATGCGTAAGGATTTTTTGGGGTCCTGGCTTAGGGTATTGAAAAGAGCATAGGCTTACTTTCAACATGTAGTAAGACCATATTTAATCCGCAGAAAAATCCTGCGAAGTAGGCATTCTCCTTGTACGGATGAGAAAACCGAAAGACTAAGTAGTTAAGTGATTGTCAAAGGATTTACACAGCTAATGTGCAGTGAAACTGACTTTGAACCCGGGCATCTGGCTCGACCTTACCACCATATCAAGTTATAAAACATCTAAGAAGGTTAGTGTGTAAGGAAGGGTCTGGAAATGATTCACTTGACTTTCTGACATCGCAGGCTTGACACATAATAGGCATTATACAGTGATGAAATTAAAGCTTGTTTTTAAGCAGCTCACCCAGGTTGTGAGATGGCCAAGTCAGGCTTGGCCATATACTTCTGGGAGCAGTGTAAATTGCTAACAACCTTTTTAGAAAGTTATGTTGCAGTGTATGTATCGAGGATCATTAAAATGGTCATATTCTTTGACCCAATCTTATTTTAAAGGAAGTACATTAATTCAAGAAAATAGAATCCACATGAATGATGATACTCTTAATGTCTCTAGAACAGCAAAAACTTAGAAACAACCAGTGCCTATTATTGGTAACAAATGGAGAGACCATGTGAAAAAGTACAATTCAAAAGTACAATTATACCACGATTACCATGGTATATTAAGAAGTAGAAAACACTATGTAAAAATGAAATCAATAAATCAACAGGTGGTATATTTTTCTTTAGAAATTCCTGTATGTCTTTCCTGTAGGGATGGCCAGCCATCTAGAGCTCATCTGTTCAATCTACAACTACTTACTCCTTGGGATTTACTATTTGAAATTGTGATTCCATGAACCTTTATGAACAGCATGGTTGCACTGATCAAATTTGTCATGTTTCAAGTACACAAAAGCTTGAAGACTGGAAACTGGAAATAGTAGTCAAGAATGATTGTAGAGGCAAATACCTTTAAAACAAAACAATAACAACAACAAAAAACGTCACGGAGTATTTGGCATTATCCTTCCACTGTTTGCTATTAGGAAATATCAAGAGAAGTGAATGTGAAAACCTAGTTTAGTGGTAAAAATGTTAAACCACGCTAACCAAAGGACTTCCAGGAAAGATGGTGGAATAGGAAGATACTCAACTCAGCTTGTCCCACAGATATATCTACATAACACCCAACCAGTGTAAATAACCCAGAAAGTGACACAAAGACTGGCAGGACAAACCCTCTAAAGTCAAATTTAAAGATGCCACACCAAGAACAGTAATAAGGGCAGATGAGGTCGGGAACCAAGCTGACCCACAAGACTGTCCACAGGAGGGAGGGGGGACAACTAAAGGCACAGAAAAGGGTACAGATCCCATGCCAGGCACCTGAAGCATGGGGGACCCCCACTGGAAAGAGAAATTCCCCTCCCCCCAACATTTGTCTTTGAAAACCAGAGACGCCTAACATCCCAAGTTCATATAATCAGTGATGTAACACCTGGAACTTTAAAAATAAGCAGACTCCACTCTGGGAGAGCAGGAGTGCAGTAGGAAACGGAGTCCCCACCTTTAAAGAGACAGCACAACAAACATGCACACTGAGATAAAGCATAGAAGCAGCAGTTTGAAAGAAGATGGGTATACTGGAAGGAAATTTATTTACTACTCTCAGAACATGCTCTGGAAGGGCAGGAATCTTTAAGAGACTTCTTTGAGAACAAAAGAACTGTCAGATACCATTTCCTTCCTCCAATCCCCAGCCTAGATACCCAGACACCTGCAGGAACCAGTGCAGCTCCAACACTCTGCCTAGCATGTTCACAGTGAAACCAGCCTTTCTGTTCTATAGACCCACCTACTCTAACCCGCCATCAGCAGGAGACCACACAAAATGGTGCCACAACTCTGGCAGCCCAAGCAGCCCAAGAGGGCCAAGACCACTCCAAGGTGATTCAGGCCACTGGAGTGGGGGGAAATAACCACATATCAATTTGACATTCGTCCCAGCAATAGGTTGGGAGCAGACATCTGGTCTGACTGCAGGCCCCACCCAACAAAGCCTCACAGGGGACAACATAAGGAGAGCTCTCCACAGTTTAGTGCTACTACAGCTTTGGCAGACATCCGGTTGGACTCAACACAAGCCCAAGATATTAACATCAGAGGCACAAAATCCTGCCCACAATAGGCAAAAAAAAGCCACTGCAGATGACTGAAGACAAACATTGGTCAGGCACAATAGTAGGGTACGTGCAACCCACAGGGATGTGGGGGCATTGTCCTGCAGGGCACTAGACCTCTTCTTCTAAGGCCACTACTTTCAAGAGCAGGAGACATAGCTGACTTTACTAACACAGAGAAACAGACACGGAGATTTAGACAAAATGAGGAGACAGAAGAATAGGTCCTAAATGAAATGAAGTAAAATGTCTGATAAATAATTTAAAATAATGGTCATAAAGATACTCCCTGGACTTGAGAAAAGAATGGAGGATCTCAGTGAGATCCTCAACAAAGAGATAGAAAACAAAAAAGAACCAACCAGGGATGAAGAACTCAGTAACTGAAATAAAAATACACTAGAGGGAATACAGAGTAGACCAGCAGAAGCAGAAGGATAGATCAGCAACCTGGAGGACAGAGTAATGGAAAGGAATCAAGCTGAATAGGAGAAAAAAAAGAATTGCATTAAAATGAAAATGAGAAGAGACTAAAGGAATTCAGTGACCCCCACCAAGCATAGTAATATGCCCATTATAGGGATCCCAGAAGGAGAAGAGAGGAAAAAAAGGAGCCAAAAATTTAGAGAAATAGCCAAAAATTCCCCTCATCTGGAGAAACAGATTTCCAGATCTAGGAGATAGACACCCTCTAACAAAATCAATCCAAGGAGGTTCACACAAAGGCACATAGTAATTAAAATGGCAAAAAGTTGTGATAAAGAGAATTTTACCAGTAGCAAGAGAAAAGAAAACTTTATGGGGTTTCTCTTCTATGTAACAGTTATCAGAGGCTTTTTCAGTAGAAACTGCACAAACCAGAAGGGAGTAGCATGTTCAAAGTGCTGAAAGAGAAAAACCTACAACCAGTAATAGTACATCCAGCAAGGCCATCATTCTGAATAGGAGAGATAAATAGTTTCCCAGACCAAAAAAAAAAAAATGCTTAAGGAATGCTTCACCACTAAACCAGTTTTACAAAATTATTAAAGCGCACTCTCTGAGTGGAAAGGGAAATAAATAAGCAGGAATAAGAAAAATAGGAAAACACAAAAGCAAAAAATATATCTATAAAAATCCATTAAGGGTTTCAATAAAAGGTGTAAAGTATGACACTATAGATCTAAAATGGGGGGTGAGGGAGGAGAGGAGTAAAAGCTTAGTGCTTTTAGAATGTGTTCAAACTTAACCACTAATTTAATATAGACTGCTATATGTTCAAGATATTATATATAAACCTAATAGTAACTATTAAATCAAAAAAACTGGTAATAGAATTGCAAAAAATAAAGAAATGGAATACAAATATCTCACTTAAGAAAGCCAACAAACCATAAAGAAGAGCAGAGAAGAAAAGAACAGAGAAAAAAACAATCATAAAGCAAACAACAAAATGGCATTAAGAACACACCTATCAATAATTACCTTGAGGGGGAACCTGTGGCTCAATTGGTTAAGTGTCTGATCTCGATTTCTGCTCAGGTCATGATCTGAGGGTTGTGAGAACAAGCCCTATGAAGGGCTCTGTGCTGGGTGTGGAACCTGCCGAAGATTCTCTTTCTCCCTCTCCCTCTACTGGTCCCGAACTGCCCGCTTGTGCTCTTTCTCAACTAAAAAATAATAAAAATTACCTTAAATGTAAATGATGAACTAAACATTCCATCAAAAGACATAGGGTGACAGAATGTATACAAAAGCAAAATTCATCTACATGCTGCCTACAAAAAACTCATTTCAGACTTAAAGACACATGCATATTGAAAGTGAAGGGATGGGAAAGCAGTTATGCAAATGGAAGTGAAAAGAAAGCCAGGGTAGCAATACTTACCTGGGACAAAATGGACCTTCAAACAAATAATGTAATAAGAGACAAAGAGGAACATTACATAATCACGAGGGAAAAATCCAAGAAGATGTAAATATTTATGCACTCAACATGGGAACACCCAAATACATAAAGCCCCTATTAACAAAGAAAGTAATTGATATTAATATAATAGTAGTAAAATGCTTTAACACCCCACTTACATCAATGAATATATCCTCTAAACAAAAAATCAACAAGGAAACAGTGACTTTGAAGGATACATTGGACCAGATGAATCTGATATAATCAGAACATTCTAACCTAAAACAGCAGAATACACATTCTTTTCAAATGCGCAGAGAACATTCTTCAGAATAGATCACATATTAGGCTGCAAAACAAGCATCAACAAATTCAAAATCACTGAAGACATACCCCACATCTTTTCCAACCACGGTGCTATGAAACTAGAAATAAAACACAAGAAAAAATTGATTGAACACAGATACATGTAGGTTAAATAACATGCTACTAAGAAGTAAGTGGGTCAACCAAGAAACCAAAGAGTATTTCAAAATTTACATGATGACAAATGAAAATGAAAACACGATGGTCCAAAATCTGGGATGCAGCAAAAGCTATTCTAAGAGGGAAGTTGATAGCAACATAGGCCTACCTCAAGAAGCAAGAAAATTCTCAAACTAACCTTACACCTAAAGGAGCTAGAAGAATGACAAAACCCAAAACAGCAGGAGGAAGGAAATAAAGATTAGATCAGAAATAAGTGAAATAAAAACTAAAAAAATAAATTAATGAAACCAGGAGCTCGTTCTTTAAAGAAACAAAATTGATAAACCTTTAGACAGACTCATCTAAGAGAGAGAGGACTCAAAACAGAAATAAAAGGAGAAGTACCACCACAGAAAGACAAAGGGTAAGAGTATATTATAAAAAATTATATAACAAAATGGACAATCTTGAAGAAATGGATAAATTCCTAGAATCATATAACCACCCTAAACTGAAGCAGGAAGAAATAGAAAATTTGAACAGACCAATTACTGGCAATGAAATTGAATCAGTAATCAAAAAATTTCCAACAAAGAGAAGTCCAGGACCCTACACAAATACAAACAAATACTGCCAGATATTTAGTGAAGAGCCAATCCATACTCTTCTCAAACTATTCCCAAAAAATAGAAGAGGACACAAAGCTTCCAAATTCAATGAGTCCAGAATTGCCCTCATACCAAAAGCAGATGAAGATACTACAAAAAACATACAATAAAACACCCAAAACAAACAAAAAAACAACCAAAACTATAAGCCAATTTCTGATGAACATGGATGCCAAAATCATCAAAAAGTATTAGTAAACCAAATCCAACAATACATTAAAAAAAAATCATTCAACATACCATGACCATGTGGGATTACTCCTAGGAGGCAAGGGGGTTCAGTATTCCCAAATCAATCAACATGATACACCACATCAACAAGAGAAAAGATAAAAAGCTTATGTTCATTTCAGTGGACACAGAAAAAGCATTTGACAGAGTTTAAAGTCCATTTATGATACCTCAGAATAATAAGTACGTATATTAAAAAACCCATAGTTAACATCAGACTCGATGGTGAAAACTGAGAGCCTTTCCCCTAAGATCAGGAATGAGACAAGGATGTCCACTCTCACCACTTTTACTCAACATAAGATTAGCAGTCCTAGCCACAGCAACCAAATAAGAAAAAGGAATAAAAGGCATCTAAATTGGTAAAGAAGAAGTAACTTTCACTGTTTGCGTAGGACATGATACTGTATACGGAATACCTTAAAGACTCCACCAAAAAACCTACTAACACTGATAAATGAATTCAGTAAGGTTGCAGGATACAAAGTCAATATATAGAAATCCATTGTACTTTTATGCACAAATAATAATCAGCAGAAAGAGTAATCAAGAAAATAATAATAATATTAAATAAATATTTAATATTTAATTTATAAATTAATATGTTTAATTTATAAATATTATTTTTATAAATTTATAAACATAAATTTATAAATATTAAATAAATATTAAATAATATTAAATAATAATCAGCAGAAAGAGTAAACAAGAAAACAATTCTAATTAGACCAAAAAGAATAAAATATCCAAGAATAAATTCTGCTGAAGACCTATACTATGAAAACTATGAAATATGTATGAAAGAAACCGAAGAAAATATAAACAAATGGAAAGATATTTCATGTCCATCGACTAGTCTTAAGTATTGTGAATAAGTCTTAAATATTGTTAAAGTGTCCATATCACCAAAAGCAATCTACAGATTTAATGTAATTTCTATCAAAATAAAGCAGCATTTTTCACAGAATAACAATCCTAAAATTGTATGAGCCACAAAAGACTCAATAGCCAAAAAGACTGAATAGCCAAAGTAGTCTTGAAATAGAAAAACAAAACTGGAGGTATCATGATCCTAGATTTCAAGTTATATTACAAAGCTGTAGTAATCAAAACAGTATGGGACTGGCACAAAAATAGAAATATAGATCAACAGAATGAAACTGAGAGCCTAGAAATAAACACACATTTTTTGGTCAATTACTCTATGACAAGGGAGTCAAGAATATCCAATAGGCAAAAGACCATCTCTTCAACAAATGTTGGGAAAACTGGACAGCTACATGCAAAAGAATGAAACTGACCACTGTCTTATACCATACACAAAAATAAACTCAAAATGGATTAAAGACCTAAATGCGAGATTTGAAACCATAACAATCCCAGAAGAGAGAACAGGCAATAATGTCTCTAACGTTGGTCATAGCAACATTTTTCTAGACAGGTCTCCTAAGGCAAGGGAAAGAAAAAAGCAAAAATAAACTAGTGGAACTACATCAAAATAAAAAGCTTTTGCACAACAGAGGAAACAAAAACAAAATTAAAAGACAACTTCCTGAATGGGAGAAGATATTTGCAAATGATATAGCCAATAAGGGGTTAGTATCCAAAACATATAAAGAACATACACAATTCCAGACCCCCCACAAAAAAAACCCCAATAATTCAATTAAAAATGGGCAGAAGATATGAACGAATGAATGTCTTCTCCAAAGAAGAATCCAGACGGCCAAGAGATACATGAAAAGATGCTCAGCATCACTCATCATCAGAGAAATGCGATCAAAACTACAGTGAGGTATGACCTCACATCTGTAAAAATGGCTAGAATCAAAAATAAGAAATAACAGTGATGGGGAGGGTGTAGAGAAAAAAGAACCTTCATGATGGAAATGCAAACTGGTGCAGCCGCTATGGAGAACAGCATGGGAATTCCCCAAAAAGTAAAGATAGGATTACCATATGATCCAGTAATGCCACCACTGGGTATATACCCAAAAGATACAAAAACATTAATTTGAAAAGATAATATGCACCCCTATGTTTGTTGTAGCATTATTTACAATAGCTAAAATGTGGAAGCAACCATATTGTCTATTGATTGATAAATGGATAAAGAAGATTGGCATATGTATGCAATGGGATATTGTTCAGCCATGAAAAAGAATAAAATCTTGCCATGTACAACAACATTGGTGGATCTAGAGAGTATAATGCTAAGTAAAATAAGAGAAAGACAAATGCCATATGATTTCCCTCATATGTGGAATTTAAGAAAACAAATAAGCAAAGAAGAAAAAAGACAAACAAAAAACAGAATTTTACATATAGAGAACAAACTAGTAGTTACCAGAAGGGAAGTGCTTGGGGTGGGGGCGGGGAATAGATAGAAGGTATTTAGAGTACACTTACATGATAAGCACTGAGTACTATATAGAAATATTGAATCGCTATATTGTATGTCTGAAACTAATATGGCATGCATTAATCATATTGGAATTTAAAAAAAAATTTTTAAAAACATGGTACTCGGAATTCTTATAAGATTTTTCCTTTTGTAATGGGAACAATACAGAAAGTAAAGTTAAATGACTTTTTAAGACTGACATTTTTATAACCTATCATCAGTTTCATAGACTATAGTACATTCTTTCTGTATAAAGGATACCACTTTAAACAACCAAATTTAAATCCAGGCCCCTTTACTAACTAGCTGTTTGGGCTTGGGTAGGTATTTTCATATATATAAAACCTCAGCTTTCTCTTTTTCAAAATAGGGGGTTAGAGACAATGTATAAAAAATATGCAGCAGAAGAGTAAGTACTCCAATGAGAAATAACCATGATTATTGTAACTATATGTCTAACACGAACATCTGAAGACGGTCTTCTACAGAATCATTAAACCGGTATACTCAGGAAGGCAGGAATACAGAAGGGCCTAAGTGGAGATTGTTCTAGGCTTTCCAACCTGGGATATTAAAAACTCTACTTATAAAAAGTTTCTGACTTGACATTGTCCAGCATCAGTCTTCTGCCATTCAATTTTATATTCCCTGAATAAATTTTTCATTTATCCTTAAAGAAGAACAAAAGCGAGAAATACAGGGAAGATTCAATTCTTGTTTTAGAAGACAAAAGAAAAGTGGGAATTGTCATTGCTTTCGGGGGTTAGCTACGATTCTTTAGTTTGCAGCAATACTGAAGGAGTGAAATTCAGCAGAACAGAGAATGTGAATCTGGAATTTGGGTTTAATTTCCACTTAGGCAACTCAGAAACAACACTGGATGTCTTAGAAATTTATTTTCAGGAAGTGGCATTATCAAACACTATTACCTTTCTCAGAGTTAGAGCATAAAGTTGAATTTATTACTTTTTGACACATGAAAAATCTTTGTGTAGAGTGAATTTTGTTTATGTTCAGAAACTGTGCTATATAATTTGGAAAGGTGGCAGGATAATTCATTCATACACTTGTGTTCTCCTTATATGCCTACCGCTATTAAAACTATTTCAAGGGGCGCCTGGATGGCTCAGTTGTTGGGCATCTGCCTTCCGCTCAGGACATGATCCCAGGGTTCTGGGATCGAGCCCCACAATAGGCTCCCTGCTCGGAGGGAAGCCTGCTTCTCCCTCTCTCACTCCCTCTGCTAGTGTTCCCTCTCTCACTGTGTCTCCCTGTCAAATAAATAAATAAAATGTTAAAAAAAATTTTTTCAAGTAGGTCAACTTTTAATTTCTGGCTTCAAGGGATTTAGGCCTGGCAAATATATATGTGTATTATATACATATACATGTGTGTTTTGTTGCAAAAAAATTGTGATTAATAAAAGACTTTCAAGTATAAAATATGTTATATAACCTTCTTGGAAGGATAATAGAATGGAATTAAAGAACAAAAGGATTAAAGAAGAGATTGTATATTTTTAAAAAATGGTTATGGGTAAAAATCAAATTGCTGCTATATTTATTCCATTGAGTACATTTAAAAATAGTCTTATACTGTTTTATTGTGAAGTATTGTTACTGTAAGCTGAAAATTGCACTTTTTTGTCATTATTTAAATTTATGATATAAACATATACCTCAACTTAAAATATGTGAAGAGGAACTTTTTTCTCAAAATGTTTAGGGACTTCATGAACAAAAATGTTTGAAGACTACTTGGGTAGACCACCTCTTCTCATGAATTTTTCTGATAGTCTCTCCCTCCATCATTTACCCCCTTCACCACTTCAAGAAAAACGTTTCGAAAATTCCGATCCAATCATCTTGTTCCCTGGCTTGAAAACCTCTGATGGTCCCTGTGCTGTCAGAGGAAGGATAAAGTCTAACCTCTTCAGCTCTACCTTCAGCCTACAGTGCTTCTCAGCCTCTTTTGTCACATATTTCCTGACACGGTCTCCAAGAACCCTCCACCACCAGCCCTATGCATTGGTTTCTTGTCTTAGAAGCCATATTTCTCTACAGTGTATGGTGAAACTCTACTTATCCTCCAAGGCTGAACTAAAAAATCACTCTGCTGTCAAATGCCTAACCTCTCAAGTAGCACGAATGGTCTTTCTGCTTGGCCCTATTTTACTTGCTGCCTGTCCTGATTATAACAGCCATCATGCATTGTACTTTTTCCACATTTTGTATTGTTTACTCAGATTTCATGTAGGATATTCTTTTTTTTTTTTTAGATTTTATTTATTTATTTATTTAGTCAGAGAGAGAGAGAGAGAGAGTGCGAGCACAAGGAGGCATAGTGGCAGGCAGAGGCAGAGAGAGAAGCAGGCTCCCCGCTGAGCAAGGAGCCCAATGTGGGATTCGATCCCAGAACCCTGGGATCATGACCTGAGCCAAAGGCAGTGGCTTAACTGACTGAGCCACCCAGGTGTCCCTCATGTAGGATATTCTTATCCCTTCATGTAGTTTCAACTAGCAGAGATCTAAATTAAAACAAAACAAACAATAGAACAAAGGTATATAACATTATGTGTTCCATATTTAAAATAGCCTCTGCACTCTTTAAAATGCCTTTATTACTGAGTACTCAATGAATAATTACCAAACTTTAATCCATTTGATTATAAACCAGTGCCACTGAAATTAGTCAAGATATTCCAAGGAAGCAAAAGCAGATCAGATACTTCCAAAAGAGAGGAAGGAAGGGAGGGAAAAAAAGATGTGTGTCTGCGGGGTTACTGAAGTGAATTTTACTATCATGAACAAATTGAGTACGGAGGTAAAGAAATAATGATGTAGCAGCATACAGTGTAACTCATTGTTCAATAGTAGAACATGCTAGAACATGTTTAAGCAAGGACAAAAACAAAATGGCAAGGTGAAAGGTTTTAAGAACTCCTTATGCAACCCAGGGAGTGAAAGAAAAACATACCTTTAGTTCCAAGAATATTTCCACCTCAGTGGAGTTCGAACAGACCTGTGATTTACCTCTTGCTCTCAAATGCTCAACCCCCAAACAGGGCAGTAAGTGGCAAGTGAAATAGTTGCAACAGTTGTTATTAACAGAGCACCTCCTAGGTGGGGGACACCACAGCAGGAATGGACGTAGACATGTGCATAACAAAGAACAACAATCAGTCTGGCAAGTGATCTAGGTTTTTTACCTGGAGCCTCCAGCTTCGAAGCAAAAATTCATTCAAGTCTAATAGTTTGTAAGGCTTGGACTCAAACTTGAACATTATAGTTCAGTTTTCTTAGGTAAATGGTGGACTCTTAATATGAATATTCAGACCTTTTATTTCTAAAAAAGTTCTCCTGAATATAATTTTAAAAAAATAATGTGATTTTCTTCTCTTGGTGGTTAATCCCCTATCTTCTGTATCTCTTACTTCCTCTTATATCCTTCTGACCTCTTTGTTTTCAGTTCCCTAGGCTGTTTTCATTATCCTCCTCAAAGTCAGTCGATAGTCACTTAAATCTGTTCTTATTTGAGAACAATGTAATTAAGTCTTCATCGCTAAGATGATTTTCTTCTATTGTCTATCATAATTCAGGTTAGTGCTGATTTTTTTTTGGGGGGGGGGACATGTGGAGGGAGAGGAAAAGGGAGAGGAGAAGAATCTCAAGCAGGCTCCATGCCCGTGTGGGGCTGGATCTCATGACCCTGAGATCATGACCAGAGCCAAAATCAAGAATCAGATGCCTAACCAACTGAGCCACCTAGGCCCTATGGTTAACTCTGATTTTTAGTATTTTGATTTGAAATGCTCTTTAACCATTTCAAATATGGGGTGTCTGGGTGGCTCAGTGGGTTAAGCCTCTGCCTTCGGCTCAGGTCATGATCTCAGGGTCCTGGGATCGAGCCCCACATTGCGGGGGGGGGGGTCTCTGCTCAGCAGGGAGCCTGCTTCCCCCCCCACCTGCCTCTCTGCCTACTTGTGATCTCTGTCAAATAAATAAATAAAATCTTTAAAAAAGAAACACGCTACTTTAATGATAAATTCATTCCAGAGTATTGTGTTATAATTTTTCTCTATATCATTGGTCTCTTTAAAATCAGACTTGGGCACCTGGGTGGCTCAGTGGGTTGAGCCTCTGCCTTTGGCTCGGGTCATGATCCCGGGGTCCTGGGATCGAGTCCCGCGTCGACCTCTCTGCTCACAGGGAGCCTGCTTTCCCCCTTCTCTCTCTGCCTGCCTCTCTGTCTACTTGTGATCTCTGTCAAATAAATAAATAAAAAATCTTTAAAAAAAAAAAAATCAGACTTATTCCTGGCTGCCACAAAGATACCAAAAGAAAACTATAGACCAATATTCCTTATGCATATAGATGACTTTGTTTTGAAGAACTGACCAAACCAATCCTAAAATTAATGGAAATGCTGACACAATTATAAAAAAGTAGAAGGACTCACACTCCCTGATTTCAAGATTTACCACAAAGCTGTGGTAAACAAGGTTGTGCACTTTGCTCCTCAGCCTCAGGACATTAACACAGCCTTCCTTTCAGACTGATAAGGATTATGAGGCAAAGGCTGTGTGGGAAGCATGGTGACAGCCGGTTGAAAATTCCCTTTCTTAGATCATAACTGATTCTAGTAACTTCAGGTGGAGGATTTGTAGGTAGAGATAACATTGCCAAACACAAGGAAAGGAAGGGACTTAGAGAAAAATCAGCAGGTCAGACTCAACATAATCATGCTTTTGGGTCCCAGAACATCTATTTATCATTCCCCTCAGCATGGCTGGTAAATGTGAGACACTGCCAGGAAAATCCACCCTTCCATCCCAAGTCAAAATATCTGAATGCTTCTAGCACCTTGTACATATAGTCATTACTCAAAAAACACGTACAGAATGACTATAGAGATTTGGACATACGTGAATAAATGAGTTCATGTTACCACCAACTTGGTAAGATTTTCAAAATTTAGACTAGGGGGACAAGGACAGAGGAGGAGGATCTTAGGCTTATCTTGCCACACGGATACACGTAGATAACACCCAGTCAGTGTGACTGATGACCCAAAGACTGGCGGAACAGATTCTCCAAAGCAAATGTAGGGAAGAGGCCACACTGAGGAGGGCAGAGATGAGGTCAGGAGCTGAACGGCAGGAAGTTCCGTGTGAGGGAGGGAGGCTGTGAGCACACAGACGGGAGAGGAGGAGACCTAACAGCAACCACCCCAGGTTCTGGAGACTCACACTGAGAAGACAAATCCCTGATAACATTTGGCTTTGAAAATCAGAGGGGCCTAACTTCATGAGTTCTTACAATCAGTGGGGCGTAACACCTGGAGCTTTAAAAGTCAGTGGGCTTGGCTCTGGGAGAGCCAGGAGGGCAAGAGGAAACCGAGGCTCCTGCCATTAAGGAGACAGCATGACAAACAGACCCTCTGAGATACAGCATAGGAGCAGCCATTGGGAAGAAGCCGGGAGTATATGGAAAGATTTATTTGCTATTCTCTGAGTGTATGCCAGAAGGGGCAGGGATCTTTGGAAGACTCCTCTTGGGACAAAAAGCTGTCAGGTGCCACTTCCCTTGCCTGCCCCTCAGCCTTGACACAGAGATTTCTGAGAGAACAAGCACAATTCCAACATTCTCCACCTAGCTTGCTAGCAGGGTGCTTTATGCCCGAGTTCTCCTGTGGAATCACCCCCTCCCACACACCTTGCCCAGGGGTCTATCTAAACTAGTACCACAAATGTCACAGCATGCAAGTAGCCGCCCCAAGGGTCAGCATCACCTCAAAGTGACTCCTGCCCTGGGGAGAGGGGATGAAAACCACACATGCCAGTTCAGCTGCTGCCCCAGCGAGGGGCTGAGAGCAGTCAGATGGTCTGACTGCAGCCTACCCCTCCCCCAACAACAAAACCTTCACAGGGGGACAACACAGGGAAAGCACCTGCAGTTGGGTGCTACTTGTCTCTAGCAAATACCTGATCCGACTCCACTCAAGCCCAAGGCAGCTCAGACTGGCAACAACACAGGGATCAAAATCTGCCCACAACAGGCAAAGAAAGCCATTATGGATGATTGGATTGAAGGCAAAAGCAGCTCAGCCATAACAGCAGGGCACACCCTGCACACCTAGGAGACACCCCCGAAGTGCCAGGATCTGAGCAGGGGACATTGCATCACAGGGCAATATCGGACCTCTTCTGCATAAGGCCACTACTTTCCAAGCAAGAGACTTGGCTGACTTTCCCGACATATAGAAATGGGCACAGAGAGTCAGACAGAAGGAGATGACAGAGGAGCATGTCCTTAATGAAAGACCAGGACAAAGAGCACAAGAGCTAAACAAAATGGAGATAAGTAATCTGCTTGATAGGGAATTTAAACTAATGCTCATAAAGGATCAGAGAGGAACTATAAAAACAACTGTAAAACAAGTAACCAAATGGCAATAAGGCCATACCTAGCAATAATTACCTTTGAATATAAATGTACTGACTGCTCCAATCAGAAGACATAGGGAGGTCGACTAGATTGAAAAAAAAAAAAAAAAAAGGAAGACCCATCTGTATGTTGCCTACAAGAGACTCATTCAGCACTAAAGACACCTGCACCTGTAGATTAAAAGCAAAGGGATGGAAAAGCAGTTATTATGTAAATAGAAGTGAAAAGAAAGTGGGTAGCAATAATTATATCAGACAAGAGACTTTAAAATAAAGACTGTAACAAGAAACAAAGAATAACACTACATAATCATAAAGGGAACAATCCCACAGAAGATACAACAGTTGTAAATATTTACATACCCAATGTGGGTGCACCCAAAACAAAGTAGCTAATAATAAACATAAAGGAAAACATTGATAATAATACAACAACAGGACGGGACTTTAACACACCACTTACATCGATGGATAGGTTATCTAAATAGAACATCAAAAAGGAAGGGGTGGCTTTGAATGAAACTTTGCACCAGATGGATCTAACAGATATATTCAGAACATTCCATCCTGAAACAGCAGAATACATATTTTTTTCAAGTGTACATGGGACATTCTCCAGAGTAGATCACATGTTATGCTCAAAGGACTCAACTAATCCAGAAGGTTTGCTGTCATATCAAGCCTCTTTTCCGACCATGCTAGAAGAGTAGAAATCAGCCACAAGAAAAAAATCTGGAAAGAAAACAAATACAGGTTAAATAATATGCTACTAAACAATGACCAGGTCAACCAAGAAATCAAAGAGGAGTTACAAAAGAAATACCTGCAGACAAATGAAACTGAAAACATTGTGAAAACACAATGGTCCCAAATCTTTGGGGTGCAGCAAAAGCTGTTCTAAGAGGGAAGTTAAGAGCAATACAGGCCTACCTCAAGAAGCAAAAAAAGTCTCCAATAAACCTAACCTCACACCCCAAGGAACTAGAAAAAGAACAACAGACAAAACACAATACAGAAGGAAGGAAATAATGATTAGAGCAGAAATAAGTGATATGGAAATTAAAAACCCTAATAGAACAGATGAATGAAACCAGGAGCTGATTCTTTGAAAATATACCAAAACTGATAAAACTTTAGCCAAACTCATTGAGACAGAGAAAGTCAAGGAGAGGGAGGGAGGGAGAGAGACAGAACAAAATGAGAAATGAAAGCAAAATAACAAACACATCACAGAAAGACAAAGGATTATAAGAGAATATATGTCAACAAATTGGACAACCTAGAAGAGATGGATGAATTCTGAGAAACATAAGCTCCCAAAACAATCAGGAAAAAGAAAATTTGAACAAATTACCAGCAATGAAATTATATCAGTAATCAGAAAACTCCCACAAACAGAAGTCTGAGCTAGATGTCTTCACAGGTGAATTCTAGCAAACATTTAAAGAGCAGTTAATACCTATTCTTCTGAAACTATTTCAAAAAATAGAAGAGGAAGGAAAGCTTCCTAATTCATTCCACGAGGCCAGCATCAGCCTGAAAACAAAACCAGACAAGACACTACAAAGAAAGAGAACTACAGGCTAGTACCTCTGATGAACATAGATGCCAAAATCCTAAAAAAAGTATTAGTAGATCAAATCCAACAGCACATTAAAAAAAAAAAAAAAAACCTTCACCACAATCAAGTGGGATTTTTTTCCTGGGATACAAGGGTGATTCAATATTTGCAAATCAATCAACGCAATCCTTTCTCTTGCTGATGTGATATATTTTTAAGATCATTTTAATAGATGTAGAGAAAGCATTTGACAAGGTACAATGTCCATTCATGATAAAAACCGTCAACAACGTAGGTCTAGAAGGAATGTGGGGGAAACTCTAGAGGCAACACAGCAGGGGGTGGGGGGAACTGAGAACTTTTCCCCTAAGTCAGGAACAATATAAGGATGTCCACTGTCACCACGTTTATTCAACATAGTACTGGAAGTCCTAGCCAGAGCAATCAGACAACAAAAAGAAATAAAAGACATCCAAACTGTAAGGAGGAAGGAAAACTATCACTATTTACAGAGGATGTGATACTATATACAGAAAACTCTAAGACTCCACCAAAAAACTACTAGAACTGATAAATGAATTCACTAAGGTTGCAGGATACAAAAATCAATGTGTGGAAATCTGCATTTCTATGCACTAATAATGAAGCAGCACAAAGAGGTATTAAGAAAATGGTCTCGTTTAAAATTGCATCAAAGAGAATAAAATATCTAGGAAAAAACTTAACCAAGGAGTTGAAAACCCTTGTACTGACAAAACTATAAAACATGGCTGAAAGAAACTGGGAGAGGACACAAATGGAAAGATACTCCATGCTCAGGGATTGGAAGAACAAATATTGTTAAAATGTCCCTACTGCCTAAAGCAATATACAAATTTAAGGCAATCTTTATCAAAATAGCAACACTTTTCACAGAGCTAAAGAAATAATCCCAATTTCCTATTTGTATGAACTGCAAAAGACCCCAAATAGCCAAAACAATCTTGAACAAAAATGTAGGTATCGTAATCCCAGATTTCAAGTTATATTACAAAGCTGTAGTAATCAAACAGTTGGTACTGGCACAAAAACAGACACACAGATTAACAGAACAGAACGAGAGCCCAGAAATAAACCCATGCTTATATGGTCACTTAATTTTCAACAAAGCAGGGAAGAATATCCAATGGGAAAAAGTGTCCTTAACACATGCTATTGCAAAAACTGGACAGTTACTTGCAACAGAATGAAACAGAAACCACACCATACTAATTAACTAATACCATACACAAAAAGAAATTCCTAAAAGGATTAAAGACCTAAATGTGAGAACTGAAACCATAAAAATCATAGAAGAGAGCACAGACAGAATTTTCTCTGACATTGGGCATAGCAACATTTTTCTAGACAGGTCTCCTAAGAGAAAGAAAAGCAAAAATAAACTAGTGGAACTACATCAAAACAAAAACTTTTTGCACAGCAAAGGAAACAATCAACAAAACTAAAAGATGACCCCCTGAATGGGAGAAGAAGTATGCAAATGACATATGTGATAAAGGGTTAGTATCCAAAATATATAAGGAACTTCTACAACTCAGCACCAAAAAACTCAAATAACCTAATTTTTAAATGGGCAGAAGACATGAATAGCTATTTCCCCAAAGACATACAGATGGCCAACAGCCACACGGAAAGATGCTAAAAATCACTAATCACCAGAGAGATACAAATCCAAAGCACAAGGAGCTATCACCTCACAGCCATCAGAATGGCTAAAGTCAAAAACACAAGAAACAAATGTTGACAAGAATGTGGAGAGCAAAGAACACTCGTGCACTGCTGATGGAAATGCAAACTGGTGCAGCCACTTTGGATTACAGTATAGAGATGTCTCAAAAAATTAAAAATAGAACTACTATATCATCCAGGAATTCCAGTACTGAGTATTTACCCAAAGGATATTAAAACACTAGTGCAAAAATCTATATGCACCTCTATATTTATTGCAGGATTATTAACAATAGCCAAATTATGGGACGCCTGGGTGGCTCAGTTGATTAAGCAGCTGCCTTCGGCTCAGGTCATGATCCCAGCGTTCTGGGATCGAGTCCCGCATCGGGCTCCTTGCTCGGCAGGGAGCCTGCTTCTCCCTCTGCCTCTGCCTGCCACTCTGTCTGCCTGTGCTTGCTCTCTCTCTCTCTCTCTCTGACAAATAAATAAACAAAATCTTTAAAAAAAAAAAAACAAAAAAACACAAAAAACAATAGCCAAATTATAGAAGCAATGTTCATTGATAAATGAACAGATAAAGAAAAAGTGGTATACATACATATATGTACACACACACACACACACACACACCCATACACACAATGGAATATTACTCAGCTATAAAAAAGAATGAAATCTTGCCATTTGCAACAACATGGATGAATCTAGAGGATATAATGTTAAATGAAATAAATCAGTAAGAGAAAGACAAATATCATGATTTTTCTCATCTATGGAAGAAACAAATGGAAAAAAAGAGATACAAATAAAATATTTTTTAAATATTTATTTTAGTGGGGCACCTGGGTGGCCAGTGGGTTAAGTTGCTGCCTTCAGCTCAGGTCATGATCCCAGGGTCCTGGGATCTAGCCCCACATCGGGCTCTCTGCTCAGCAGGGAGCCTGCTTTCCTTCCTCTCTCTGCCTGCCTCTCTGCCTACTTGTAATCTCTGTCTGTCAAATAAATAAATAAAATCTTTAAAAAAAAATTTATTTTAGAAAGAGAGAGAGTGTGCGCATGTGTGAGTTGGAGTAGGAGGAGGAGGGGCAGAGGGAGAGACTCTTCAAGCAGATTCCCCACTGAGCATGGATGCAGACATGGGGTTCCATCCCATGACCCATGAGAGCAGAACCTGAGCCAAAACTGATAGTCCAATGGTCAACTGACTGAGCCACCCAGGCGCCCCCACAAAACAGATTCTGACCTATAGAGAACCACATGGTGGTTACCAGAGGGGAGGTGGGTGGGTGAAAGTGATTGAAAGTACACTTATCATGATGAGCACTGAGTAATGTAGAGAATTGTTGAGTCACTCTGTTGTACACCTGCAACTAATATAACACTGTATGTTAATTATATTGGAATTAAGATTTTTTAAAAAAAGGTTTTCAATATTAAAATATCAATGGGATCTACAGGGAAATAAAAATTCTATGAAGTTATAGGTATCTATGTATTTATTGGGACATGAGTCTGTCTTTAAGTTATTTTCATTCTTACTTTTGCAGATTCTAATGCTACCTGTGTTTCGTATTGCTGACAATGCATCAAGATTAGGAATGCCAGAGAAAAATCTAGGTCTCTTTAAGTGACATATTCTTGTTCACAGTTAGATCTTGAGTTCTGAAAATGCGTATTAACATCTACCTTGTGCTCAACTCTGATATTTGGGATAATCAAATCAGCCTTTTAGAAGCTTGGAATTTTTGCAGGAGAAACAGGCCCGTAGATGTGCGAGGTGCCCAATTAATGTGCCAGGATTGGCCATGCTATCTGGGGAGTAGGCGGTAGCTGTGAAGTAGATGAAGTGAGTGTAGCAGGGAAGCGATAAAATGGCCAGCAATGGACAGGTGGAACAACGCTGGGGGCGGGGGGTTAGTGGTCCACATAAAGGGATGAGCAGAACTACAGGGAGCTTTGTATGGCTTACACTGCAGCCAAAAGGAGAGTGGGGGAGGGGAGAAGCTGGCCTAGACTGAGCTGAAGTGGTGGGCGGTGTAAAAAAAAAGGCACTAGAAAGAACTAGAACTTTCTCTTAGAAAGCCTCACTTCTCAGATATTCATCTATTCATCTCACTCTGATTTTATCTGCATGTGACAGGCCACAAAAAGCTACATTAGACTGAACCCATGTTATTTCTGCACTCAAAAGTTTATAGCAAATATATCCAAGCCAGAATACAGAATTATCAAAATAGCTCTAATTAGTAGATGACATTGGTCAAGGGATTTACTCTTTGTTGAGCTTTTGATATGTATACAGCATTTAGATCCTAAATCTCATGCCTGTTGATTTTCAATCTCTGGATTATTCAGAGATATTAAGATTTATATGTATTTTAACTTTTTAAATTCAAAGTGTAACAGACATAAAGAAAAGTGAGCAGACCATTAATGCATGACTTAATCAAGTATCACAAAATGAAGATACCTAGTTGAAGGACGGGAACATAACTACTACCTAGAAGTTCCTGTTGTACCCACTCGGAATTACTAACCTCATCTCCTCTCCAAATTCAACTACCTTAACTTCTAAAACCATTGCTTCATTCTGCCTGTTTTTGAATTTATAAAAATGGAATCATATATTCTGTGTCCAGCTTATTTCAATCAATATTATTAGTTTATTTACCTTGCTGTATAGCATCCCATTTTATGAACCTACCACAATTTATGTCTTCTACTGTTAATAGACATATGTGTTACATCTTTTTTTTGCCCTTATTAGTAATGCATATGTGTATATGTCTTGTCTTTTTTTTTTTAATTTTTCCCAATATATTCTTTTTTTAAATTTTATTTTTTATAAACAAATAATATATTTTTATCACCAGGGGTACAGGTCTGTGAATCACCAGGTTTACACACTTCACAGCACTCACCATAGCACATACCCTCTCCAATGTCCATAACCCCACCCCCCCTCGCAACCCCCCTCCCCGCATCAACCCTCAGTTAGTTTTGTGAGATTGAGAGTCACTTATGGTTTGTCTCCCTCCCAATCCCATCTTGTTTCATTTACTCTTCTCCTACCCCCTTAACCCCCCATGTTGCATCTCTTCTCCCTCATATCAGGGAGATCATATGATAGTTGTCTTTCTCCGATTGACTTATTTCGCTAAGCATGATACCCTCTAGTTCCATCCACGTCGTCGCAAATGGCAAGATTTCATTTCTTTTGATGGCTGCATAGTATTCCATTGTGTATATATACCACATCTTCTGTCTTGTCTTTTTTTTTTTTTAAGATTTTATTTATTTATTTGACAGACAGAGCTCACAAGTAGGCAGAGAGGCAGGAGGTGGGGGTGGGGGGATAGCAGGCTCCCCATCAAGCAGAGAGTCTGATGTGAGGCTTGATCCCAGGACCCCGGGATCATGACCTGAACTGAAGGCAGAGGCTTTAACCCACTGAGCCACCCAGGCGCCCCATGCATATGTGTATATTACTTAACGAGGACACAAGCACACATTGGAAAGGTCAAAAAAGGCCCTGAGTCTAAGTGCGGTGGCATCACTTTCAACTATTGGGAAAATCCAGGAACTGGTTGGGGCTGGATTTTGTGGCATTCTGTGTTAAATTAAGGGAAGGTTGATTTGCAATGTAACCCCAAATTTGGAAGGAAACAAATGTTTCTCAATTATGCTGCGGGGAAGGCTAGGTCTAAGACATGTCTTGACTTTTTACCGCATGGAGGCACCCAGAGATTTGGGATGAGATGAATATGTAAATACAATGCACATTTTGATAAGTCAGTATCCATAATCTTATATATGAGTTTGGAGTTAAGATATGGGGAAGTTCAGATAGATATCAGAATGTTATCTTTTCCTAATTGAAGAGAAAATAGAATTTCTTACCAAGATAAAATTTTCTGATCTGCTCATAAAAATGTGTCAAGAAAACATATACTCCATTTCTCCTTGGGTGAATCTGGTGATTTGTCAAATGCTTCTAATTTTTAAAAATTTCTGTCTAGATGGTTTCCCTGTAGAGACACACAAGTGCCACCTAGTGTTCAGGAACATCAACTGCAGGCTGGGATGTCACGCTTTTAGAGCTCTTTCTAGCTTGTTTTCCTGCAGAGTCTTTAGGGGCTGGAAAATAAGAGGAAATAAGGGGACTTGGTCGCAAGTGTCAAGGCTCAGACTTCCCTTCCTTCCTCTCTCCCAGAAAGGTTTGTAAATGCGGTGAAGAGTACTGCCCAGACCCTAAAAAGTGAGAGTTAGGCAGATCACCTACTACAAGCTGATTTAGATATCATTCAGTCCATTTGTTTTAGTATAACTATAATGCACATTTTTAAAAGAAAATTAAGGGGCTGGTAGTTCAGTTGTTAAGTGTCTGCCTTTGGCTGAGGTCATGATCCCAGGTCCTGGGATCAAGACCCACATCGGGCTCCCTGCTCAGCAGGAGCTCTGCTTCTCCCTTTCCTACTCCCACTGCCTGTGTTCCCTCTGCCACTGTGTCTCTGTCAAGTAAATAAAATCTCTCTGTCAAATAAATAAATTTTTTAAAAAAGAAAGAAAGAAACTTAAATTATATGGACATTTAAAAAGCAAGAAGCAAAATTCCCCCGTCATTCCAATTATCCAACCCTGTAAGTACTCTGTTCACTGTTCGAATGTGTTTTTAGACAGAAGTTTACCGGAGGTTTATTCATACTAAATTGGTAGAAAATTGGAAAAAAAAAAAAAAAAAACCCAATGCAGTAGGAAGCACCATCTGCCACATTTCATCAGTTGTAGCAATAAATATTAGTAGATCTAAAAATTCCCCTCCATGAGTTTTCAAATATCCAAAATTTGTAACAATTGACACTAATAGATGAATAAATACCAAATCTAGCTTCATGCTATCTATTAAAATGATAGCATTTAGGATTATTTGTTCCAGTTCTGTGAAAAAAGTTGATAGTATTTTGATAGGGACTACACTGAATGTGCAGATTGCTCTAGGTAGCATAGACATTTTCACAATATTTTTTCTTCCAATCCATGAGCATGGAATGTTTTTCCATTTCTTTTTGTCTTCCTCAATTTCTTCCACAAATATTCTACAGTTTTCTGAGTTAACAGATCCTTTGTCTCTTTGGTTAGATTTATTCCTAGGTATCTTATGGTTTTGGGTGCAATTTTAAATAGGATCAATTCCTTCATTTTCTTCTGTCTCATTGTTGGGGTACAGAAATACAACTGATTTCTGTGCATTGATTTTTATCCTGCCACTTTGCTAAATTCCTGTAGGAATTTGTAAGGAACCAGAAAAGACACCAAATAGTCAAAGGAATGTTGAAAAAGAAAACCAAAGCTGGGGCCATCACAATTCCAGACTTCAAGCTCAGCTACAAAGCTGTAATCATCAAGATAGTATGGTACTGGCACAAAAACAGACACATGGATCAACAGAACAGAATAGAGAGCCCAGAAATGGACCCTCAACTCTATGGTTACCTAATCTTTGACAAATCAGGAAAGAATACTCAATGGAAAAAAGACAGTCTCTTCAACAAATGGTGTTGGGAAAATTGGACAGCCATATGCAGAAGAATGAAACTGGACCACTTTCTTGCACCATACACAAAAATAAACTCAAAATGGAAGAAAGACCTAGATGTGAGATAAAAATCCATTGAAAAACAATCTGAGGGTTTTGAAGGGGTGAGGGGTGGAAGGTTGGGGGAACCAGGTGGTGGGTATTGGAGAGGGCACAGATTGCATGGAGCACTGGGTGTAGTGCAAAAACAATGAATACTGTTACGCTGAAAATAAATTAAAAAAAATTTTTTTTTTTAAATCCATCGTGGGGTGCCCGGGTGGCTCAGTGGTTAAACCTCTGCCTTCAGCTCAGGTCATGGACCCGGGGTCCTGGGATCAAGCCCCACATCAGGCTCTCTGCTCAGTGGGAGCCTGCTTCCCTTCCTCTCTCTGCCTGCCTCTCTGCCTACTTGTGAACTCTCTGTCAAATAAATAAATAATCCTGATTGATTCTTTAAAAAAAAAAAACCATCGAAATCTTTGAGGAGAACACAAGCAGCAACCTCTTTGACTTCAGCCACAGCAAATTCTTGCTAGATATGTCTTCAAAGGCAAAGGAAACAAACAAGAAAATGAACTATTGGGACTTCATCAAGATTAAAAAGCTTTTGCATAGCAAAAGAAATAGTCAACAAAACCAAAAGACAACTGACAGAATGGGAGAAGATATTTGCAAATGACATTACAGATAAAGGGCTGGTATCCAAAATCTATGAACAACTTACCAAACTCAACACCCAAAGAACAATCCAATCAAGAAATGGGCAGAAGACATGAACAGACATTTCTGCAAGAAGACATTCAAATGGCCAACAGACACATGAAAACAAGCTCAACATCACTCAGCATCAGGGAAATACAAATCAAAACCAAAATTAGAAACCACCTCACACCAGTCAGAATAGCTAAAATTAACAAGTCAGGAAATGACAGATGTTGGCAAGGATGTGGAGAAAGGGGAACCCTCTTATGTTGTTGTTGGGAATGCAAGCTGGTGCAGCCACTCTGGAAAACAGTATGGAGGTTCCTCTAAAAGTTGAAAATAGAGCTAGCCTATGACCCACTAATTGCACTACTGGATATTTACCCCAAAGATACAAATGTGATATGAAGGGGCACCTGCACCCCAATGTTTATAGCAGCAATGTCCACAATAGCCAAATTATGGAGAGAGCCCAGATGTCCATCAACAGATGAATGAATAAAGAAGATGTGGCACACGCGCGCGCGCGCGCGCACACACACACACACACACACACACACACACACACAGGAATATTATGTAGCCATCAAAAAAGAAGTCTTGGCTGGGGGCAAGATGGCAGCAGAGTAGGGGACCTCATTTCATCTGGTCCTCTGAATTTAGCTGGATATCTATAAAAACATTCTGAACATACATAAATTCAACCTGAGATGTAAGATTTATCTGGATCTCCACGAGCAAAAACAACTACTTTTTGCAAGGTAGGAGGTGCAGAACCTTGAATCTTTGGGGGAAATATCAGAAGATAAATGGGGTGGGGAGGGAGCCTCCATAAGCCAGCCACTGGAAAGTGACAGAACACTGGAGCAAAAAATTGGGACCCTCAGAAATGTGCTCTAGTGAGAGGTGCCCCCTTCTGAGAAGGGCACAGGGGCAGAATTCTAGGTGGATTTTTGTTGTCTTAGGATTCCAGGAGACTCAGAAAGAACAGGGGAGCCTGAACCAATGGAATGTCCAAGCAGTGGAGCGGGAAGACTGGTTATGGTCAGCAAGCCTAAAAGAGACTCTTAACTCCAATCACCGTAAATGATGGGCCAAGCCTTCTGACAAGGGATGGGGAAACTCCACCCAGGCAAAGACACCTGAGAAGCTGAGCAGCAGGCCCCTCCCCCAGAAGACAGGTGAATGATAATTGTGATTATTTCCCACAGGACTGTAAAACTCCAGTGCCAGGGGGAAATAATAGAGGGAGCTCCATGAGGGTGTTCCTTCATGACTCGCTTACACTTCAGGCTAAAATTTTACATTTATTAGTTTCTTTATTTACTCTTTTTTTTTTTTTACCCCGTTCATGTTTCAAATAGGTTATTTCCCAACCTATGTTTTTAACTAACTTTGTAGCTTTTATTTTTTTCACATCTATGTTTTATGCCCCGTATTAGCCTGTTTTTCACTCTATTCAATTTTATCTTGATATATATAAATATATCAATATATTGATATGTTGATATATATAGATAAATATAGATTTATAGATTATCTATAACTATACATATATATTCTGATTTCTTTGCAATTTTGGGATATAGTATCTTCTAACACACAGATCAAAAATCATTCAGGAACAGGCAGATCACCTTGTTTTGTCCACCCTGAGGGATTATAATCTCCCCTCACCCCCTTTGTTTTTCCTATTTTATTGTTTTGGATCACCTTGGCTTTGGTTGCGTATCTGTGGTAACTTTTGACCACTTCAGATTTTTTCTAAGGTGCATTTTGCTTGGGTCGTGGTTGATATTCTAGACTCTGTTCATTTGCTCAACCATCCCTCAACAGAATCATTAGGAGGAGCAACTCTCAAACAAAGAAAAGACCCAGAGACAATGTTCTCTGCCAAAGAACTAATAGATATGGATATAAGCAAGATGTCAGAGACAATATAGAATCTCTAAGGGCAAATATGAGATCTAATCAGGCTGAACTTAAAAATGCTATGAATGAGAAGCAGTCTAAACTGGATACTATACAAGCCATGTAAATGAGGCAGAAGAATTAATCAGTGATCTAGAAGATAAACTGATAGAATGGAAGGAAGTGGAGGAAAAGAACGGTAGGCTGCTAGTAGCCCATGAAAATAGACTTAGATAAATGATGCCATGAAACATTCCAATGTCAAAATTATTGGGATCCCTGAGGGTGTGGAAAGAGAGAGAGGACTAGAAGGTATATTTGAGAAAATCATAGCTGAGAACTTCCCTAATATGGGGAAGGAAACAAGAATTCCTCTCCAAAAGGCAGAGAGGACCCCTCCCAAAATCAATAGAAATAGATCAACACCCCAACATATAAGAGTGAAGCTTCCAGATTATAGAGCCAAGGAAGCAATATTGAGAGCAACTAGGGGAAGAGATTTCCTATGTATGAAGGAAGGAACATCTGAATAACATAAGACCTATCCACAGAGACCTGGCAAGACATATTCAGAGTACTAAATTAGAAGAACATGAAGCCAAGCATACTTTATCCAGCAAGGCTGTCATTCAGAACAGATGGAGAGATAAAGAGCTTCCAGGACTGGCAGAAACTGAAAGAATATGTGACCATCAAGCCAGCTCTGCAAGAAATATTAAGGTGGATTCTACAAAAGAAGAAAGACCCCAAGAGTAATACAGAGCAGAAATTAACAATCTACAGAAACAGGGACTTTACAGGCAATACAGTGGCACCAAATTAATATCTTTCAATAGTTACTCTCAATGTAAATGGGCTGAATGCTTCCATCAAAAAACACAGGGTTTCAGATTGGATGAAAAAGCAGGACTCATCTATATGCTGTCTATAAGAGACTCATTTTAAACCTAAAGACACCTCCAGATTGAAAGTGAGGGGGTGGAAAACAATTTACCATGCTAATGGACATCAAAAGAAAGCTGGGATGGCAACCCTTGTATCAGACAAGTTAGATTTTAAACCAAAGACTATAGTAAGAGATGTAGAGGGACACTGTATCATTCTTAAAGGGTCTACCCAAGAAGAAAATTTAACAATTGTAAATATCTATGTCCCCACCATGGGAGCCGCCAACTACATAAAACAACTAATAACCAAAACAAAGAATGATACTGATAATACATTAATAGCAAGAGACTTTAACACTAAACTCACAGCAATAGACAGGTCATCTAAACAGAAGTTCAGCAAAGAAACAAGAGCTTTGAAGGACACATTGGACCAGATGGACTTCATAGATACATACAGAACATTCCATTCCAAAACAACAGAATACTCATTCTTCTTGGTGCACATGAAATTTCTCCAGAATAGATCACATACTAAGTCACAAATCAGAGCTCAGCTGATATCAAAAGATTGAGATTATTCCCTGCATATTTTCAGACCACAATGATTTAAAACTGGAACTCAACCACAAGGAAAAAATTGGAAGGAATGCAAACACTGGAGTTAAAAAGCATATGGATGCTAAGATTCTCAATAAGATCCTAGCTAATAGGATCCAACAGTACATTAAAAAGTTTATCCACCATGAACAGGTGGGATTTATCCATGGGATGGATGCAAGAGTGCTTCAACATTCACAAATTAATCAATGTGATAGAACAAATCAATAAGAGAAGGGAGAAGAAGCACATGGTCCTCTCAATTGATGCAGATAAAACATTTGACAAAATACAGCATCCATTCCTGATTAATATGATTCAAAGTATAGATATAGAGGGAATATTCCTCAACTTCATAAAATCTATCTATGAAAAACCCACAGCGAATATCATTCTCAATGGGGAAAAGTTGACAGTCTTCCCTTTGAGATCAGGAACACGACAAGGATGTCCGCTCTCGCCACTGTTGTTCAACATAGTAATAGAAGTCCTAGCAATAGCAATCAGACAACAAAAAAATAAATAAAAGGTATTCAAATTGGCAATGAAGAAGTCAAACACTCTCACTTCACAGATGGCATGATACTTTATATAGAAAACCCAAAAGACTCCATCCCCAAACTACTACAATTCATACAGCAATTCAGTAATGTGGCAGGATACAAAATCAATGTACAGAAATCAGTTCCTTATATACACTAACAATGGAAATATAGAAAGGGAAATTAGAGAATCGATTCCATTTACTATAGCACAAAGAACCATAAGATACCTGGGAATAAACCTAACCAAAGAGGCAAAGGTCTGTACTATAGAACACTCATGAAAGAAATTGAAGAAGACACAAAAAGATGGAAGACCATTCCATACTCATGGATTGGAAGAATAAACATTGTTAAAGTGTCTATACTGTCTAGAGAATCTATACTTTCAATGCCATCCCGATCAAAATTCCACAGGCATTTTTAAAAGAGCAGGAACAAACAATCCTAAAATTTTTATGGAACCAAAAGAGACTCCTAATTGCTAAGGAAATGTTGAAAAACAACACTGGGGGCATCATGTTGCCTGATTTCAAGCTTTACTACAAAGCTGTGATCATCAAGACAGCATGGTCCTGGCACAAAAACAGACACATAGACCAGTGGAACAGAGTAGAGAGCCCAGATATGGACCCTCAACTCTATGGTCAACTAATCTTCGACAAAGCAGGAAAAAATATACAGTGGAAAAAAGACAGTCTCTTCAATAAATGGTGCTGGGAACATTGGATAGCTATGTGTAAAAGAATGAAACTCAACCATTCTCTTACACCATACACAAAGATAAACTCAAAATGGATAAAAGACCTCAACATGAGGCAGGAATCTATCAAAATCCTAGAGGAGAACATGGGCAGTAACCTCTTCGACATCAGCCACAGCAACTTCTTTCAAGATGTGTCTCCAAAGGCAAAGGAAAGAAAAGCAAAAATGAACTTTTGGGACTTCATCAAGATCAAAAGCGTCTGCACAGCAAAGGAAACAGTCAACAAAACAAAGAGGCAACCCACGGAATGGGAGAAGATATTTGCAAATGACACTCCAGACAAAGGGCTGATATCCAAGATCTACAAAGAACTCCTCAAAATCAACACACACTAAACAGATAATCACATCAAAAAATGGGCAGAAGACATGAACAGACACTTCTCCAAAGAAGACATACAAAAAATTTTTTTAAAAGATTTTTATTAATTTATTTGACAGGGAGAGAGAGATCACAAGTATGCAGAGAGGAAGGCAGAGAGAGAGGGGGAAGCAGGCTCCCTGCTGAGCAGAGAGCCTGATGTGGGGCTCAATCCCAGGACTCAGATCATGACCTGAGCCGAAGACAGAGGCTTAAACCACTGAGCCACCCAGGCACCTCTAGACATATAAATTTCTAACAGGCATGTGAAAAAATGTTCATTATCATTAGCCATCAGGGATATTCAAATCAAAACCACATTGAGATACTACCTTATACCAGTTAGAATGGTCAAAACAAGATAGTAAACAACAAGTGTTGGAGAGGTTGTGGAGAAAGGGGAACCCTCTTAACACTGTTGGTGGGAATGCAAGTTGGTAGAGCCACTTTGGAAAAGAGTGTGGAGATTCCTTAAGAAATTAAAAATAGAGCTACCCTAAGATCCTGCAATCACATTACTGGGTATTTACCCCAAAGATACAGCATATCTTTGTGAAAAGAAGGGCCACCTGTACCCCAATGTTCATAACAGCAATGGCCACAATTGCCAAACTGTGGAAAAACCAAGATGCCCTTCAACGGACAAATGGATAAAGAAGATATGGTCCATATATACAATGGAGTATTATGCCTCCATCAGAAAGGATGAATGCCCAACTTTTATATCAGCATGGATGGGAATGGAAGAGATTATGCTGAGTGAAATAAGTCAAGCAGAGAAAGTCAATTATCATATGGTTTCTTACTTGTGGAGCATAAGGAATAACACAGAAGACATTGGGAGATGGAGAGTAGAAGTGAGTTGGGGGAAATCAGAAGGGGTGGGGGATGAACCATGAGAGACTGTGGACTCTGAGAAACAACTGAGGGTTTTGGAGGGGAGAAGGGTGGGGTGTTGGGTGAGCCTGGTGGTGGGTATTATGGAGGGCACGTATTGCATGGAGCACTGGATGTGGTGCATAAACAATGAACTTTGGAACACTGAAAAGAATTAAAATTAAATTAAATTAAATTTTAAAAAATCATCCTGCTAAAGAATGAATGAGTCAACCAGGAAATTAAAGAGGAACTTAAACAATTCATATAAACTAATTAATATGAAAACACATCAGTTCAAAACCTATGGGATCCTGCAAAGGCAGTCCTTAGAGGGAAGTACATAGTCATCCAAGCCTCGCTCAAAAAGTAAGAAAAATTCCAAATGCGTAAGCTAACCTTACACTGAGAGGACATGGAACAAGAACTGAAAATAAAGCCTAAACCAAGCAGGAGAAATGAAATAATAAAGATTAGAGGGGCGCCTGCATGGCTCAGTGGGTTAAGCCTCTGCCTTCCGCTCAGGGTCCTGGGATCAAGCCTGGCATTGGGCTCTCTGCTCAGCAGGGAGCCTGCTCCCACCCCCCCACCCCCACCATCTCTGTCTGCCTCTCTGCCTAGTTGTGATCTCTGTCAAATAAATAAAGAATCTTAAAAAAAAAAAAAAGATTAGAGCAGAAATCAATGAAATATAAACTAGAAGAACAGTAGAACAGATCAATGAAACTTGAAACTGGTTCTTTGAAAGAATTAATAAGATCAATAAACCTCTGGCCAGACTTAGCCAAAAGAAAAGAGAAATGACCCATATTAATAAAATCACAAAAGAAGAGAAATCAGTACCAAGGAGATAGAGACAATTACTAGAACTTATTATCAGCACTATATGCCAACAAACTAGGCAATCTGGAAGAACTGGATACATTCCTGGATACTTACAAACTACCAAGACTGAAACAGGAGAAAATAGACAATCTAAACAGACCAATAACCAGTAAATTGAAACAGTAATCAAACTCCCCAAAAACAAGAGTCTGGGGCCAGATAGCTTCCCAGGGGAATTCTACCAAACATTTAAAAAAGAAATCATACTTATTCTACTGAAGCTGTTCCAAAAAATAGAATCAGAAGGAAAACTTCCAAACTCCTTCTATGAGGCCACCATTAATTACTCTGATCCCCAAAACAGACAAAGACCCCATCAAAAAGGAGAATTACAGGCCAATATCCCTGATGAAAATGAAAGCAAAAATACTCAACGAGATCCTAGCCAATAGGATCCAACAGTACATTAAAAGGATTTTCCACCATGACAAGAGGGGATTTATCCCTGGGATGCAAGGGTGGTTCAACATTCACAAATCAATCAAAGTGATAGATGACACTGACAAGAGAGACAAGAATCATTTGATCCTCTCAATCGATGCAGAAAAAGCATTTGACAAAATACAGCATTCTTTCCTGATTAAAACTCTTCAAAATGTAGGGATAGAAGGAACATACCTCAATATCATAAAAGCTGTCTATGAAAAGCCACAGCAAATATCTATCTCAGTGGGGAAAAACAGAGCTTTTCCCTTAATGTCAGGAACACTACAAGGATGCCCCCTCTCACCACTTTTGCTGAACATAGTACTAAAAGTCCTAGCCTCAGCAATCAGACTAACAAAAAGAAATAAAAGGCACTCAAATTGACAAAGAAGTCAAACTCTCCCTCTTTGCAGATGACCTGATACCTTACGTGGAAAATCCAAAAAACTCCACCCCCAAATTACTAGAACTCATTCAGCAATTCAGCAACGTGGCAGGATACCAAAATCAATGCATGGAAATCAGAGGCATTTCCGTATACTAACAATGTAACTGAAAAAAGAGAAATTAAGGAATTTATTCCATTTACAATAGCATCAAAGCATAAGATACCTAGGAATAAATCTAACCAAAGAGATAAAGGATCTATACTCTAGAAACTACAGAACATTTAAGAAATTGAGGAAGACACAAAGAGATGGAAAAACATTCAGTGATCATGGATTGGAAGGATAAACATTGTGAAACTGTCCGTGTTGCCCAGAGCAGTCTACACTTTCAATGAATTCCCTTTCAAAATACCACAGACATTTTTCACAGAGCTGGAACAAACAATCCCAAAATTTGTATGGAGCCAGAAAAGACCCTGAATTTCCAAGGGAATGTTGAAAAAGAAAACCAAAGCTGGGAACATCACAATGCCTGACTTCAACTTATATTACAAAGCTGTGATCATCAAGAGAGCATTGTACTGGCACAAAAACAGACATATAGATCAATGGAACAGAATAGAGGACCCAGATATGAACCCTCAACTCTATGGTCAACTAATCTTGGCAAATCAGGAAAGAATATCCAATGGAAAAAAGACAGTGTCTTCAATAAATAGTGCTGGGAAAATTGGACAGCCACATGCAGAAGAATGAAACTGGACCATTCTCTTATAACATACACAAAGATAAACACAAAATGGATGAAAGACCTAACTGTGAGACAGGAATCTATCAAAATCCTAGAGGAGAACATAGGCAGTAGTAACCTCTTCACCATTGGTCAGAGTGACTTCTTTCAAGACAGGTCTCTAAAGGCAAGGGAAACAAACAGAAATAAACTTTTGGAACTTCATCAAGATCAAAAGCTTTTGCACAGCAAAGGAAACAGTCAACAAAACTAAGAGGCAACCCATGGAATGGGAGAAGATATTTGCAAATGACATTACAGATAAAGGACTGGTATCCAAGATTGATAAAGAACTTCTCAAACTCAACACCCAAAAGACAAATAATCCAATCAATAAATAGGCAGAAGACATGAACAGACATTTCTCCAAAGACGTTGTACAAATGGCTAGCAGACACATGAAAAAATCTTCAAGAGCACTCAGCATCAGGGAAATATAAATCAAAACCACAATGAGGCACCACCTTATACCAGGTAGGATGGCAAAAATTAACAAGACAGTAAACAACAAATGTTGATAAGGATCTGGAGAAAGGAGAACACTCTTATACCATTATTGGGAATGCAAGCTGGTGCAGCCACTCTGGAAAACAGTATGGAGGTTCCTCAAGATGTTCAAAATAGAACCACCCTATGACCCAGCGATTGGACTACTAGGTATTTACCTAAAGATACAGATATGGTGAAAAGAAGGGGCACATGCACCCCAATGTTCATAGCAATGTCCACAATAGCCAAACTGTGGAGTGGAAGATGCTGAGATGTCCTCCAACAGATCAGTGGATAAAGATGTGGTCCATATATACAATGGAATATTACTCAGCCTTCAGAAAGGATGAATACCCACCATTTGCATCCATATGGATGGAACTGAAGGGGATTATGCTAAGTGAAATAAGTCAAGCAGAGAAAGACAATTATCATATGGTTTCACTCATATGTGGAACATAAGGAATAGTGTGAAGGACGACAGGGGAAGGGAGGGAAAACTGAATGGGAAGAAATCAGAGAGGGAGACAAACCGTGAGAGACTTTGGACTCTGGGAAACAAACTGTGGGTTGTAGAAGGGAGGGCGGTGAGGGGATGGGGTAACAGGCTGACGGGTATTAAGGAGGGCACATGAGGAGATGAACACTGGGTGTTATACATAACTGGTGATTCACTGAACACTACATCAAAAATTAATGTACTATATGTTGGCTAACTGAACATCAAAAAAAGAAATCTTGCCATATGCAATGACATAGAGGGAACTGGAGGGTATTATGCTAAGCAAAATAAGCCAATCAGAGAAAGTCAATTATCATATGATCTAACTGATATGTGGAATTTAAGAAACAAGACAGAGGATCATAGGGGAAGAGAGGAAAAAATGAAACAAGATGAAACCAGAGAGTGAGACAAACCATAAGAGACTCTTAATCTTAGCAAAAAAAAAACTGAGGGTTGCTGGAGGGGGTAACAGGGTGATGGACATTGGGGAGGGTATGTGCTATAATGAACACTGGGTATTATATAAGACTGATGAATCACACACCTTTCCCCCTGAAACAAATATTACATGTTAATTAAAAAATGATACAATTTAAAGACAAGATGTGGCACATTTTCATCTTCAACTCAATCTTACTAGTTTGTACCCTGTTTGGATGATACTTTCTTGCTGTTGATGGTAAAATATAAAATATTGTGTTGAGTTGTCAAGTGGAACTTTTTAAAGATTTTATTTGAGAGAAAGAGAGAGAGAGGGTGAGGACAAGCAGTGAGAATGGCAGGCAGAGGGAGAAGCAGGCCCCCACAGAGCAGGGAGCCCAATGTGGGGCTTGATTCTAGGAACCTGGGATCATGACCTGAGCTGAAGGCAGACGCTTAACCAATTGATCCACCTGGGGCACCTCTCAGATTGAAATTTTGTAAAATAGTTCTCTAGTCCTAAAGATATCTGCATCTCTGTGAGCTAGCTGAACTGGTGGTTCTCTCCCTTCATTGATACTACACTGATTCTGTTGACAAGATCCTGCTTTTAGGTTCAGGAAACTAACCAGAGGATTCTCCTCCAATGATCTGTGACCATGTTATGTTTATTTTGTTTGTTTTTTTAAAGATGTTTATTGAGAGAGAAAGAGTGAGAAAGAGACAGGGAGAGCAACAGAGAGTGAGAGAGAGAGAGAGAGAACATGAGCAGGGGGAGGGGCAGAGAGAGAGAGGGGAAAGAGGGAGAGGTAGGCTGCCCTCTGGGCAGGGAGTCAGACTTTGGGATCACAACCTGAGCTGAAGGCAGATGCTTACCCAACTGAGCAACCCAGGTGTCCCACCATGTTATTGTTTTTTTTTTTTTTTAATTTTATTTTTTATAAACATATATTTTTATCCCCAGGGGTACAGGTCTGTGAATCGCCAGGTTTGCACACTTCACAGCACTCACCATAGCACATACCCTCCCCAATGTCCATAACCCCACTCCCCCTCTCCCAACCCCCCTTCCCCCCATCAACCCTCAGTTTGTTTTGTGAGATTAAGAGTCACTTATGGTTTGTCTCCCTCCCAATCCCATCTTGTTTCATTTACTCTTCTCCTACCCCCTTAACCCCCCATGTTGCATCTCCTCTCCCTCATATCAGGGAGATCATATGATAGTTGTCTTTCTCCGATTGACTTATTTCGCTAAGCATGATACCCTCTAGTTCCATCCACGTCGTCACAAATGGCAAGATTTCATTTCTTTTGATGGCTGCATAGTATTCCATTGTGTATATATACCGCCTCTTCTTTATCCATTCGTCTGTTGATGGACATCTAGGTTCTTTCCATAGTTTGGCTATTGTAGACATTGCTGCTATAAACATTCGGGTGCCCGTGCCTCTTCGGATCACTACGTTTGTATCTTTATGGTAAATACCCAGTAGTGCAATTTCTGGGTCATAGGGTAGTTCTATTTTCAACATTTTGAGGAACCTCCATGCTGTTTTCCAGAGTGGTTGCACCAGCTTGCATTCCCACCAACAGTGTAGGACGGTTCCCCTTTCTCCGCATCCTTGCCAGCATCTGTCATTTCCTGACTTGTTAATTTTAGCCATTCTGACTGGTGTGAGGTGATATCTCATTGTGGTTTTGATTTGTATTTCCCTGATGCCGAGTGATATGGAGCACTTTTTCATGTGTCTGTTGGCCATCTGGATGTCTTCTTTGCAGAAATGTCTGTTCATGTCTTCTGCCCATTTCTTGATTGGATTATTTGTTCTTTGGGTGTTGAGTTTGCTAAGTTCTTTATAGATTTTGGACACTAGCCCTTTATCCGATATGTCGTTTGCAAATATCTTCTCCCATTCTGTCAGTTGTCTTTTGGTTTTGTTAACTGTTTCCTTTGCTGTGCAAAAGCTTTTGATCTTGATGAAATCCCAATAGTTCATTTTTGTCCTTGCTTCCCTTGCCTTTGGCGATGTTCCTAGGAAGATGTTGCTATGGCTGAGGTCGAAGAGGTTGTTGCCTGTGTTTTCCTCAAGGATTTTGATGGATTCCTTTCTCACATTGAGGTCCTTCATCCATTTTGAGTCTATTTTCGTGTGTGGTGTAAGGAAATGATCCAATTTCATTTTTCTGCATGTGGCTGTCCAATTTTCCCAACACCATTTATTGAAGAGGCTGTCTTTTTTCCGTTGGACATTCTTTCCTGCTTTGTCGAAGATTAGTTGACCATAGAGTTGAGGGTCTATTTCTGGGCTCTCTATTCTGTTCCACTGATCTATGTGTCTGTTTTTGGGCCAGTACCATGCTGTCTTGATGATGACAGCTTTGTAATAGAGGTTGAAATCCGGAATTGTGATGCCACCAACTTTGGCTTTCTTTTTCAATATTCCTTTGGCTATTTGAGGTCTTTTCTGGTTCCATATAAATTTTAGGGTTATTTGTTCCATTTCTTTGAAAAAAAATGCATGGTACTTTGATAGGAATTGCATTAAATGTGCAGATTGCTTTAGGTAGCATAGACATTTTCACAATATTTATTCTTCCAATCCAGGAGCATGGAACATTTTTCCATTTCTTTGTGTCTTCCTCAATTTCTTTCATGAGTACTTTATAGTTTTCTGTGTATAGATTCTTAGCCTCTTTGGTTAGGTTTATTCCTAGGTATCTTATAGTTTTGGATGCAATTGTAAATGGGATTGACTCCTTAATTTTTCTTTTTTCTGTCTTGTTGTTGGTGTAGAGAAATGCAACTGATTTCTGTGCATTGATTTTATATCCAACAATACATCGAAAACAATTTGCCACAGTCAAGCAGGTTTATTCCTTGGATACAAGGGTGGTTCAAGGTTCATAAATCAATCGACATGATACATCACAACAAAAGACAGGATAAAAATCTTATATGATAATTTCAATAGACACATTTGACAAGTACAACATTTACTCATTATAAAAGCCCTCAACAAAATAGGTCAAGAGGGAATATACCTCACGATAATTAAGGCTATATATGAAAAAATCCATAGTGAACATCATACTCAATGGACAAAAATTGATAGTTTTTCCCTTAAGGTCAGGAACAAGACAAGGATGTCCATTCTCACCACTTTCATTCAACATAGTACTGGAAGTCCCAGCCACTGCAATCAGACAATAAAGAGAAATAAAAGACATCTAAATTGGTAAAGAAGTATAACTTTCACTATTTGCAGATGACCTGATACTCTATATAGAAAACCCTAGAAACTCCACAAAACAAACAAACAAGCCCAACTAGAACAGGTCAATGAATTTAGTGAAGTCACAGGATACAAAGTCAATGTGCAGAAATCTGTTGCATTTCTACACACTATGAATGAAGTAGCAGAAAGAGAAATTAAGAAAACAATCCCATTTACAATTGCACTAAAAACAAGAAGGTACTTAGGAAAAAACCTAACTAAAGAGGTGAAAGACCTCTACCCTGAAAACTATAAGACACTGATGGAAGAAATTGAAACGACACAAAGAAATGGAAAGACATTCCATTCTCATGGATTGGAAGAACAAATATTGTTACAATGTCTGTACTACCCAAAGCAATCTTCACATTTAATGCAATTCTTACCAAACACCACCAGCATCTTTTATAGAACTGGAACAAATAATCCTAAAATAATCCTATGGAGACATCATAATTTCAGACTTCAAGTTCTATGACAGAGTGGTATTGATCAAAACAGTATGGTACTGGCACAAAAATAGATATCCTAGATCAATGAGACAGAATAGAAAACCCAGAAATAAACCCACAATTATATGGTCAATTAATCTTCAGCAAAGCAGAAAAGAATATCCAATGGGAAAAAGTCTCTTCAACAAATGGTGTTTGGAAAACTGGTCTGCTACATGCAAAAGAATAAAACTGGGTCGCTTTCTAATACCACACACAGAAATAAACTCAAAATGGATTAAAGGCTTAAATGTGAGTCCTGGAACCATAAAAATCCTAGAAGAGAGCACAGACAATGTCTATGACACTGGTCATAACATTTTTCTAGGTATGTGTCCTGAGGTGAGGAATATAAAAGCACAAAGAAACTATCATGACTACATCAAAATAAAAAGCTTCTACACAGCAAAGGAACCAACCAGCGGAACTAAAAAGACAACCTCCTGAATCACAGCAAATATTTGCAAATGGTATTTCCAATAAAGGGTTAGTATCCAAGATATAACGCAAGTACATAAATCAACAGCCAAAAACAAATAGTCCAATTAAAAAATGGGAAGAACTATGAATAGCCATTTCTTCAAAGAAGACATCCAGGTGGCCAACAGACACATGAAAAGATGCTCCTCATCCCTAACCCTCAGGGAAATGTAAATCAAAACTACAAAGAGACATCACCTCATACCTGTCAGAATGTCTAGAATAAAAAATGCAACAAAAAAGTTTTGGGGAGTGGGGCACCTGGGTGGCTCAGTGGGTTAAGCCTCTGCCTTCGGCCAGGGTTACGGTCTCAGGGTCCTGGGATCGAGCCCCACATCCGGCTCTCTGCTCAGCGGGAAGCCCGCTTCCCCCTCTCTCTCTGCCTGCCTCTCTGCCTGCCTCTCTGCCTACTTGTGATCTCTCTGTCAAATAAATATTAAAAAAAGAAAAAAGTTTTGGGGAGGATGTGGGGAAAAAGGAACCTTCTTGCACTGTTGGTAGGAATGCAAAATGGTGCAACCACTGTGGAAACTGTATGAAGTTTCCTCAAAAAGAAAAAACAAAAACAAAAACAAAAACAGAGCTACCCTAAGATCCAGCAATCACACTACTGGATATTTACCCAAAGAATACAAAAACACTAATTCAAAGGGATACACGCACCCTGATCTTTACAGCAACATTATTAACCATAGCCAAGATACGAAAACAGCCCAAGTGTCCATTGATTGATGAATGGGTAAGGAAGAGGTAGTATTATGCATTATATTATACATATGCACATACACTTTACACACACACACACACACACAATGGGACATTATTCACCATAAAAAAGAAATGAAATCTTGCCATTTGCAATGACATGGATGGAGCTAGAGAGTATAATGCCAGGTGAAATAAGTCAGAGGAAGATGAATACCATGTGATTTCACTCATATATTGAAAATAAGAAACAAAACAAATGAGTAAGAGAAAAAAAAAGAGCAAGAGAGAGACAAGCCAAGAAACAGACTCTTAATTCTAGAAAACAAACTGATGGTTGCCAGAGGGGAGGTGGGTGGGGGGTTGGGTGAAATAGGTGATGGATTAATGAGTTCGCTTGTCAAATGAACACCAGGTGATGTAGGGAATTGTTGAATCAGTATATTGTCCACCTGAAACTACTATAACACTGTATATTAACTATACTGGGATTAAAATTAAAAAAGTAAATTTTAAGAAATAACAATGAGCTTTGTCTGCTCACATGGAAAGCTCTGTAAGAACATTTCCCAGAGGGGCGCCTGGGTGACTCAGTTGGTTAAGCATCTGTCTTCTGCTCAGGGCATGATCCCAGGCTTCTCTTTCTCCTGTTCCCCTTGCTTGTGCCTCCTCTCTCTGTCAAATAAATAAAATCATTAAAAAAAAAAAAAACAACCCACTTTCCAGAGTGGGATAACCAGTCTCTTTTTTGAAAGGTTTACCAAATACACATGATAATAAGTGGTTTGAAAGGCCCCACCAAGGTAAGTCATTACGAATTCATATACCACCTATTTTCTCTTCTCTTTCTGAAAGTTCCATTAGACAGATATTCTCCCCTTATTTTTGTTCTCAACTTTTTATTTCTTTTGTCCCCTATTCTCTACCTGCTTTTTCTATGTTCATGGAACTTTGTGGAATTCATGGAATTTCCTCAATGTTAGCCTTCAAAACTTATGATTTAAATTAGCACTTTTATAAATTTCAAGGAATTCTCTTTTTGTTTTTCTTTTTAAAAAACCCATTTCCTTCAGACACTGTAAAAAAGGTAATGAGAAATCTCCCTAAAACAGAGTCAGGAAGTTTCGACAATGGAGCTCCCACACCCTACTACTTGCAGTCAATTGCAGAACCAATAAAAAGAGAGGGAGTTGACCTTACATGGATTTGACCTTGCCCATGGATACAACCTTGCTACTCCAGCCAGCAGAAGACATGCTTTCCTCATTGGCAATAGCTCAACCAATGAAAAACCACCATCCTTTGAACTCCCAGCTTATTCCTATAACTGTGTTCCAAGTAGCATAAATCCTATGTATATTTAACTCATTCACCAAAGAGAGATGGTTTTTGAACATTAGTTCACCATCTTTTCAGATTGCCAGGTCCCTAAATAGGGCAACCTTTCCTTTCCTACCAATGCTTGTTTCAACTGAACTTTGGTTTTGGTAAAACTCAAATGGACTTTTAGTTCCTAACAGCCTTCCCAACTTACCTACTTTCTCCTTAAAGTGTGCCTCTCCTTTGTTCCTCAGACTTGTCTATAGTTTTGCCACAGCTTGTTTATTTTAGCTGGTGATCAGAGATGGGATCTAGAGAAGACCACTGACAGCTCCAGGGTGGGTGAGAAGACAGGTGCAGTATCCTTGGAGCTATCTGGGCTCACTGCTTCCTCACCTCTGAAATTCCCTTTGCTACCTCCTCTCCTGGACCTCTTCCAATTCACCCCTTTAAAGTCAAGTCTTCTGAAGATCTAAATAGAACCCAACTTTCTGATGTTCCCTGGTCTAGGCTGAACTATGAGCCCTAGTTAAAGAGCTTCCTGAAGTGACTGAGCATAAGTTTGCAAAAAATTTAATATACTTATTCAAACTTACCAAGTTGGTCTCTCAGATATGTATCAAATGGTCACATGCTTGCTGCTGAGGGTCAGGCTGAACACTGGATGAAACTAGCCCAACTGGGAACATCCTGAATAGAATTTAGAGAAACAGATCCCTAACTTTTGGCAAGATGCTTAAAAAACCTACTGGAAATCTTCACTGAGAAATTACAATGACTTCCTAAGTCTGCTGATTGGAACAAAATTTTATACCCAAAAGCCTAATGAACCCATTCATGATTATTACAACAGACTCCAAATTGTCTTTAAGGAGACTTCTGGTCTTCTTTAGATGTTGAAATCACGGGGTAGCATTTAACTATACTTTTTAATAGGCTAATCTGAGGTCTTTTCCTTTTAGTTAGAGGGACCAGGATAAAATGGAAAAGGAGGGCCCCTGCAGATTTAACTGACCTGGCACACCAGCTTGCTTACATGTTAGATCAGTCACTTGGAGGAAGGACTGCTAATATTTTCAGTGTACAATTCCAGCAAATGAAGGTCCCTTGACAAAAGCAGAAGCTATTATTGCAAGAAACCAGGGCATTGGAAAAAAAAAAAAAAAGATTGTAACAAATTTAAGAGCTTCAGGTAACTTTAGCCCTCTAGCCAGCGTCCTCTTAAGGCCCAATGATGGGACTGTAAGGAACTATAGGGGCTCTTCCCAATCCTTTCTTAATTAGCTTGGGAATAAGGCTCTCCAGATTGGGAACTAACGTCTCTGCCCTTATGGATACTAGAGCTACAATCTCAATTCTTCGCCCCACTACTATAAAGCAGCCCCTGCCTCAGGCACCAAAACAGCTTAAATAACGGGAGTCTTTGATAAAACCTCAAGAGGTTCCCATCTATGAATCTATTCCATTCTGTCTAGGCCCTTTGAGAGATTCACACTGTTTTCTCCTTATTTCTTCCAACCCTGTTCATTTACTGGACTGAGATTTCTTAGGAAAATATCATACCAGAATTTTTCTCAAAGGGGGAAAATAATTCCAGTACCACAGTAGGACCCAAAGTAGTGAACAAGGAAAAGTAAATGACCCTTTGCCATCCTATGTTCTGTCTCTGATGATAGTATATAGCTGAGTCTGGGGTGGCTAGTCATTTATTCCTACTGGATCAGCTACCATCCTCTTTATGGGCAAAATCTTCAAATGATATTGGCAGAATCTACAGTGTACCTTCCATCAGGATTCAAATAGATCCCTCAAAACCTCTCCCTAGAATTAATCAATGTCTTATAAGGAAGGCTTTCAGGGCATCAAGCCTACAATAGAGGACTACAAGGTTCAGGGCCTTATTATTTCCTTACTAGTCCCTGTAAGATACTTATTCTACTAGTGAGAAAACCTAATGACCAAGGATAGAGGTTTGTCCAGGACTTCCAAGCAATAAATAGCGTTGTTATCTCTCGACACCCTATTATTCCTAACCTTCATATCCTGACATCCAGTCCTACTAAAAGCAAAATTTTCACTGGCATGGACCTATGTGGTACATTTTTTTAGTATTCCAGTTGCCTTCACTTGGGAAGAATGGCAATCCACCCGGACAGCAGTGCCCCAGGGTTACACAGAGTGTAACTTCTCACAAACCTTGAAGGCAGTGAAGTTTTCTGTAGTTTCTGCTCTGTTATTATATGTAGATGATTTGCTTCTCTGCTCCCCTTGTCAAACCTCTTCATAGGAAGAAAGCATCCATCTCTTAAAACTTTTAGACTTAAAGGGATGTAAAGTCCCCAAAGAAAAGTTGTGTTTTGCTCAAACTCAGGTTAGATATTTAGGGCACATGGCATCAGAATAAGGACTAGATTTAGATCCTGGTAGAGTTCAAAGAATCCTGAGTTTCCCAAAATCTAAAAACTAAGGGCCAGTTATGAGGCTTTCTCGGGCTGGCTAGCTATGGTCAAAATTGGATTCTAGGATCACATGGCTGGATTTCCAAAGAAGATGGCAGAGTAGGAGGATCCTATGCTTGCCTTGTCCCATGGAGACACATAGATAACATTCACATCAGTGTGAATAACCCAGAAAATGACCCAAACCCTGAACAGACTCTCCACAGAGAAATGTAGACAAGAGGCCACACTGAAGATGGTAGGAAGGGCAAGGGCACATTCAGGAGTTAAAAGGGGCCATGGCACTGTCTGTGTGAGGGATGGATGCCCATGGGGGTAGAGGGAAACAGACCTCCGTAGAAACCCCCAGGCATAGGGAACTCACCCAGGGAAGACAGATTCCTAACATTTGGCTTTGAAAATCAAAGGGGCCTAATTACATGAGTTCTTTTTCTTCTTCTTTTTTAAGATTTTATTTATTTGACAGAGATCACAAGTAGGCAGAAAGGCAGGCAGAGAGAGAGGAGAAAGCAGGCTCCCTGCTAAGCAGAGAGCCTGAAGTGGGGCTGGATCCCAGGACCCTGGGATCATGACCTGAGCTGAAGGCAGAGGCTTAACCCACTGAGCCATCCAGGTGCCCCTACATGAGTTCTTTCAATCTGCAGGGCTTAACACCTAGAAATTTAAAGAATCAGCAGGTTAAGCTCTCAGAGAACCAGGAGGGCGATAGGAAACTGAGTCCTCATCCTTAAAGAGACAACACAATGTCTAGCCAATGGAGAATCAACATAGAAGAGTTCGAAAAAACACTCAGGATGTTAGCTAATCCCAGAAAATGTACTGGAGGATTAGAGATCTTTAGGAGACTTCTCTGGAACAAAGGAGCTGGCAGGCAGGCACCATTTCCCTGTCCCCAGCCCCCAGCCTAGATACACAGACACCTGTGGGAACAAGAGCAGCTTGAACACTCTCTACCTAATATGCTAAGTCTGGTGCTCCTGTGTTCTGCCCCCTCAAGCCAGGCCTGGGCTCCAGGTCTCCCACAACAGACCCCAGCAAACCCTGCTAATACAACGGGGCCCATTCCCAAACTCTACCGTAGATCTAACCCCTCCAACCTGGCCAACCTCATCCCAGGCTTATAGGTTCCCTTCTCCCGGGTACCACACCTGGCTGACACCACAGACCCCACTCCAGTACTCTCCTGAGGACTTGCCCCCTCGAGCCCTGTGGGAGAAGTTTTCTAAAGTGGCTCCAGGTCTCCTCCCACAACAGACCTGGAGCCGCTAACCCCGTGTGCCCATTCCCTGCATTCTTCCATGGACCTACCCCCTCCAATTGGATGGTCTCCTGCCAGACGCCTAAGGGGTACCAGAATCCTGGCAAGTATGCAAGAAGCTCTAACAGAGGCCAGCACCATCCCCAGAGAGACTCCTGCCTTGGGAAGAGGGAAAGTATAACACACACTCCAGTCCAACTGCAGCCCCAGCAATGGGCTGGGGGAAGACATCTGGTCTGACTGCTGCCCCCCCCACCAATAAAAGCTTTGCAGGGAACAACACAGGGTGAGCCCCCTGGAGTTTGCTGTGACCGCAGTTCTGGCAAATTCCTGGTCTGACTCAACCCAAGTGCAAGGCAGCCCCAGAGTGGTGCACTAACACCACAGGGACCCAACCCTGCCCACAACAGGCAGAGAGATCCATCATCCATGACCAGACTGAAGGCAAACACAGCTCAGCCAAAGAGTAGTGTGTATGCAACACACATAGGAGACATGCCTGATGTGCCAGGATCTGTGAACAGGCGGCACAGCATTGTAGGGCACCACAGGACCTCTTCTGCATAAGGCTACTACTTTCAAGAGCTGGAGACATAGCTAAATACGCAACCCATAGAAACAGACAGACTTAGACAAAATGAGAAGACAGAAGAATAGGTGCCAAATGAAAGAATAGGACAAAAACACAGCAAGAGAGCCCAACAAAATGGGGATAATATGCCAGATAGAAGAGTTAAAGTAATGGTCATTATAAAGATATTCACTGGACTTAAAAGTGGAGAATCTCAGTGAGTCCCTCAACAAAGAGAAAACATAAGAAAGGACCAATCAGAGATGAAGAATTCCATAACTGAAATTTAAAAATACACTGGATGGAACAAACAGTACACTAGAGGAAGCCAATGAATGGATGAGTGACCTGGAGGACTGAGCATTGGAAAGCAATCAAACTGAAAAAGAGAGAGGAAAAAATAATAAAAAATAAAAAGACTTCGGGAACTCAATGACACCATGAAGTATAGCAACCTTCACCTTCTAGGGGTCCCAGAAGGAGAAGAGAGAGCAAAGGAGGCAGAAAATTTTGAGAAATAACAGCAGAAAACTTCCTGAATCTGAGGAAGGAAACAAAAATCCACATCCAGGAGGCCCAGAGAGCCCCCAACAAAATGCAAGGAAGTCCACACCAAGACACATAATAATTAAAATGGCAGAAAGTAGTGATAAAGACAATTTTTAAAAGCAGCAAGAGAAATGAAAACAGTTACATACAGTGGAACGCCTGTAAAGCCATCAGCTGATTTTTCCACAAAATTTTTGCAGGCTAGAGGGAGTGGCATGACGTATTCAAAGTGCTGAAAGAAAACAAAAACAAAAACAAAAACACCTTGCAACAAAGACTACTCTATCCAGCAAGACTATCATTCAGAATAGAAGGAGAGATAGAGTTTCCATACAAAAAAGTTAAAAAATGCATGACCACTAAGCCAGCCCTACAAGAAATATTAAAGGGGACTGCTTGTGTGCAAAGACCATGAGTAGGAGTAAGAAAAGTAGGAGGCACCAAAGCAGTAAAATTAAGTATATCTATAATAATTAGTCACAAAATAAAAGGATATAAAGTATGAACCCATAAACCCAAAAAGTGGAGCAGGGGGAGGAAAAGGAGTAACAAAGGGATTCAAACTTAAGTCTATATCAACTTAATATACATTGCTATAGGCATACAATGTTGTATGTTTCTAATAAAGATTAGAAATAAACTAAAAAGAAGAACAGATTAATGAAATGAAGTTGTTCTTTGAAAAGATTGAGAAGATTGGTAAGTCTTTGGCCATGATCATCAAAAAAAGCAGGAGGTGAGGACTCAAACAAAATCAGAAATGAAAGAGAAGTAACAACCAACACCCAGAAAGACAAAAGATTATAAGACAATATTATGAAAAATTATCTGACAACAAATTGGACAATCTAAAGAAATGGATAAATTCTGGGAAACATATAATCTCCCCCAAATGAAATAGGAATAGAAAATTTGAACAGATTGATTATCAGTAATGACATTGAATAAGTAAAAAAAAAGAAAAGAAAAGAAAAGAAAAAAACAAAACAAAACCTCCCAAAAGACTCAAGTCCAGGATGGGATGGCTTCACAAATGAATTCTACTAAACATTTAATGAAGAGATGAAGAGTTAATACCTATTCTTCTCAAACTACTCCAAAAAGTAGAAGAGGAAGAAAAGCTACTAAATTCAATGAGGCCACTGATACCTTACCCTGATTGATACATTGATACATTACCCTGATACCAAAAGTAGTTAAAGACAATACAAAAAAGAGAACTACAGGCCAGTGTCTCTGATGAGCATATATGTCAAAATCCTCAACAAAATTTTAGCAAACCAAATCCAACAGCACATTAAAAAAAATAATAATAATTCACCACAATCAAGTGGGGTTTATTTCAGGGTTGAAAGGGTGGTTCAATTTTCACAAAATCAACATGACATATCACATCAACAAGAGAAAGGATAAAAACCATATGATCATCTCAATAAGATGCAGAAAAAGCATTTGACAAAGTATAACATCATTTATAATAAAACAACATCATTTATAATAAAAGCTGTCAACAGAATAGGTTTAGAGGGAACATATGTCAACACAATAAAGGCCATATATGAAAAACTCACAGCTGATATCATCCTCAATGGGGATAATAGAGATTTTCCCTTAAGGTCAGGAATAAGACAAGGATGTCTACTCTCACCTCTTTTATTCCCCATAATACTGGAAGTCCCAGCCACAGCAATCAGACAAAAAAGAGAAATAAAAGGTATCCAAATTGGTAATGAAGATGTAAAACTCTCACTATTTGCAGACGATATGATGTTAGATCTAGACACTCCAAAGACTCCATAAAAAAAACCCTATTAGAACTGATAAATAAATTCAGTAAAGTCCAGGATACAAAAATCAATGCACAGGAATCCCTCACATTTGCATACACTAACACACTAATAGTGAAGTAGCAGAAAGAGAAATTAAGAAACAGCCCCATTTATAATTGCACCAAAAAGAATAAAATACCTAGGAATGAGCTTAACCAAGATGTGAAAGAGTTGTTCTCTGAGAACTATAAAACACTGATGAAAGAAATTGAAAACAAAACAAACGGAAAGAGATTCCAGGCTCATGGATTCAGAAAACCATTATTGTTAAAATATCTATACTGCCCAAGGCAATCTATAGATTTAATACAAATCCCTACCAAAATACCAATAGCATTTTTCCACAGAACTAGAGCACAAAATTCTAAAAATTTGTATGGAACGACAAAAACAACAACAACAACAATAAAAAAGAAAACAACCCTGAATAGCCAAAGCAATCTTGAAGAACAATAAAACTGGAAGTATCACAATCCCATATTTCAAGTTACATTACAAAGCTGTAGTAATCAAAACATTATGGTATGGACACAAAAAAAAGACACATAGATTAATGAAGCAGAATAGATAGCCCAGGAATAAACACATGCTCTGATGGTCAATTAATCTATGACAAAGGGAATAAGAATATGCAATAGGAAAAAGTCAGTGTCTTCAACAAAATGTGCTGGGAAAACTGGAAAGCTACTTGTGAAAGAATGAAACAGGGCCACTCTCTTACACCACACACAAAAATAAACTCCAAATGGATTCAGGACTTAAATGTGAGATCTGGAACTATAAAAATCCTAGAAAGAGCACAAGCAGTAATTTCTCTGATATCAATTGGCAATAGCAATGTTTTTCTAGTTACATCTTCTGAGGCAAAGGAAAGAAAAGCAAATACAAACTCTTGGGACTACAGCAAAATAAAAAGCTTTTGCACAGCAAAGGAAATGATAAAACAAAAAGACAACCTCCTGAAGATATTTGCAAATGACATATCCAATAATGGACTAGTATCCAAAATAAATAAAGAATTTATAAAACTCAATGCCCCCAAAACAAATAATCTAATTAAAAAACAGACAGAAGATATGGACAGCTATTTTTCCAAGGACATACAGATGGCCAACAGACACATGCTCAACCTCACTCATCATCAGGGAAATGCAAATCAAAACTAAGATGAGATCACTGCATACCCGTCAGAATGGCTAAAATAAAAAACACAAGAAACAACAAGTGTTGGTGAGAATGTGGAGCAGGATACCTTACATACTGTTGCTGCAAAGGCAAACTGGTGAAACCACTGTGGACATGCCTCAAAATTTAAAAATACAACTACTATATTATCCAGGAATTCCACTACTGGCTGTTTACCCAAAGAATATGAAAACACGAATTCAAAAATATATACGCACACCTGTGTTTATTGCAGCATTATTTACAATAACCTAATTATGGAAGCAACCCATGTCCATCAATAGGTGAATGGATAAAAAAGATGGTGGAGGGGCACCTGGGTGGCTCAGTGGGTTAAAGCCTCTGCCTTCGGCTCAGGTCATGATCTCAGGGTCCTGGGATCGAGCCCCGCATCGGACTCTCTGCTCAGTGGAGAGCCTGCTTCCTCCTCTCTCTCTCTCTCTCTCTCTCTGCCTCTCTGCCTACATGTGATCTCTGTCAAATAAATAAATAAAATCTTAAAAAAAAAAAAAAAAAGATGGTGGATAGGACACCTGGGTGGGTCAGTGGGTTAAGAGAATGCCTTCAGTTCAAGTCATGATCCCAGGTCCCTGGGATGGAGCCCTGCAGGGAGACTGCTTCTCCATCTGCCTGTTATTCCTCCTGTGTGTGCGTGCATGTGTGCTCTCTGACAAATAATAAAATCTTAAAAAAAAAAGAAAAGCCAGATATATACAATGGAATATTAGCCATAAAAAAAACAAAACAATGAGATCTTGCCATTTATAACAACGTGGTTGGATCTACAGGGAATAATGCTAAGTGAAATAAGTCAAAGATAGACAAATACCATATGATTTCATGCAGATGTGAAATTTAAGAAACAAAACAAAGGAAAAAAGAGCCTAACAAAACACCAAACTCTTCACTAGAGAGAACAAACTGATAGTTACCAGAGGGGCGATGGCTGAAACAGGTGAAGGCAATTAAGAATAAGTACACTGAAGATGACGAGCATGGAGTACAGAATTGTAGCATCACTCTATTATACACCCAAAACCAACATAACACTGTATGCTACTGGAATTTAAAAAAAAAATTGGATTCCAAACTTCTGTCTTTAGGCCCGGCCTCTGAATATTTTAGTGAAAAGAGATAATCCTAACCCTACTATTTGGAAACTGGGGTGGGGGGTGGTGGTAACACAGCCTTTGAGACTTTAAAGTCTAACAAAGCCCCCTGCCCTCAGACATCCTAATTCCCAACTTCCCTCTTGCCTCTTTGTAGGTGACGTGAGAGGAAGAGGAATGTCCTTGGAGTGCTTGCCCAAAATGTAGGACCATCACCATGCCATGGGGTACTATGGCCAACAAGTAGTCTCTGTGGCTTGGTGACATCCCCCTTACCTCAGAGCCATTCCCGCCACTCCCCTTTTGATTAAGCCACTGAAGAAACAGTCAAGAGTTTCCTTTAAGCATCCTTGTGCAGCAAAAGCCATTCCAAGGCCTCGTCCCACTCAACTGTTTCCAGCCTACTGCCTCATCTCCCAGGACGTTCTCCCATTAACTGCTCCTCCTGGAACTTTTTCTCATTGCTGTAGCCTTAACCCTGATGCCCGTTCCTACTCCTCCATGGATGAAAACCCCCCAACTCCTTAATGTTCATAGATCACCTTTTGATTCCCTGTGATAACTTTTAGAAAGCTCTAACCAATGCAGACTTTTCATGGTTTACTGATGCTTCTTTTTTATTTGAAGGATAAAAATGGTAAATCATGCTGGGTATAGGACTGCAACTCCCTTTGAAGTCACTGAGGCAGCATCTGTACCTTTGGCCACATCAGCCCAACAGGCTGAATTATACATCTATGCCCTTACTTAAGCTTCTTTTTAGCCAAGGGCAAAACCACAGACATTTATATTGATAGTTGGTGTGACTTTGGGCTCGGTCATGATTTTGGAACATTATGGAAGCAAGGAGGTCTCCCTGCCTCCAGTGGAGATAAGATTCAAAATGGCTCCCATGTCCAAAATGCAGCAGATGTCATGCTTTTGCTGGCTGCTCCAGCTACTGCTAAGATTCCTGGGTATTCAAGACTCAACTCCCTGGAGGCCAAAGGAAATCACCCTGATGATATTTCTGCCCAAAATGCTGCTCTCAAGGAGACCAATAGCCAAATCTCTGTCATCTTCCAAAGGGACTTGGATAATTTTGAGATTTTCCAAATGATAATTTGGAGAAATTGACCAAGGATGCCCAACAACTGGCCCCAGAAAAGGAGAAACAATATTGGAAATCTAGTAACTGCTGCTTTGATAAAAAGAAAGAAGTCTGATTTGGACCAAATAACAATCCAGTCCTACCAGAAATTCTGAAATTCCCACTACTTACAATTGTATATGCATTAAATCATTGGTCTCCTAACAAAATGATAGCACTCATGAGCCAGTTTGGTGGATAAATATTAAGAAGACTACAAAAGTGTCTACCTTGTCCCACTTGTCCAAAATACAATCCTGGGAAACCCGTCCATCCTGCCTGCGGGCCTTTCCAATTGCCCAATGGACTGTTTGAGTTTTGGCAAATATATTTCATGTAACTTCCCATCTCATGGACAGAATTATGTTTTAGTCATGGTTTGCATGTTTTCCCACTAGTGGACCAAAGCTTTCCCTCATAGATAGCCCAATTCTATTACAAAAAATTATCCCTACCTGGGGAACCCCTCTTAAACTGCATAGTGATTGGGGAACCCATTTCACTGGCCAGGTGCTTCAACAAGTCTGTACTGCTTGGCCAGTCTTACAACACTTTCATTATGCATATCATCCTCAGGGTTGGTCAAACACAATAACTGCTCCATTAACACTCAGTTGGCAATATTTGTCAGTACCTCCCAAGACCCTGGCCATTGGCATTGCCATTGATCCTTCTAAATTTCCGATCCACCTCCTTTGGAACTTATAAACTCTCACTCTTTGAGATAGTCACAGGATGTCCATTGCACTTGGCCCCTGCCTCGTCTGACCCAGAGTTGATAAAGGAGATATACTTCAATACCCTAAAGGTCTGGTTGCTTCTATTAAAAATAACCATGCTTTGGGAGAGCTATCTTTTCACAGTGCACTCCCAGGAGACAATGATCTTAAGCATCCCACCTTGCGACTTGATTTTGTCTATTGGAAAAGACACTTCTAGAAAGACTCTCTTCAAATTCTCGGGAGAGGCCCTCATCAGGTACTTCTAACCAACCCCTGGCCACCAAATTCCAGAGAACAGCCTCTTGGATCCATGGGACACATCTAAGGAAAGCACCAAGCCCGGACAGGACCCACACTCCATCTGGTGACCTAAAAGTAAAGGTTTCCTGGAATTGGAACAGACAAGATCTGGAGAGAGAGCTTTCCCAAGATGTCCAGACCAGCCTGTATACCTGTATCTGTTGATTCTTCTCTTTTCGTGGAAAGAAAATGTCCTTTATCTGCATCTCCCAATCTCTTGCAAAAGAGGGAAACTTCCGGGGATCCTGGGCAGCTCAGTCGGGTAAGTGTCTGTCTTTGGGCTCAGGTCATGATCTTGGGGTCCTGGGATCCAGCCCTGCCTCAGGCTCCCCACTCAGCAAAGCGTCTGCTTTTCCCTCTCCCATGCCCCTCCCCCTGCTCCTTCTCACTCTCTGTCGATGAATAAAATCTTTTTAAAAAGGGGGGGGGGAACTCTTTTGAATATAACATTTTCAGAAACAGCCTCATCATGATCCTGCAAGCATTTCCGAAGGGCTAGAAGGTTCAGAATTCACAAAATCCTTTTACTTGAACTATAAACAGACTCTGGATTCTATTCCAAATTCATCATTTCTGAATTTACAACTTTACAGACCATTAGTGAGCACAATAGGGCTCTAAGCAGCTCTTTTGAAATAGCAATACTGTTTTAAGACGTCTTTGAAGTTTTTTCTTGCCGAAAGTTCATTAACTATCGCTTCCTGTTTGTAAGTGTGCTGTATCTTCTCAAACATGCTTTGTTATTCTGTTCCATTCTTCTGCCTCACAGGAACTTCAAGAGGAAACCTGGAGTCAGGTTTGCCTTCATAGGGAGAAGCCTTTCCTCTCTAAGTGCCAATAAAGACTCTCAGTTGGCTACTTTCAGACCTAGGGTCCTGGTTTAGAACCAACATACAGTTTAGACTCACCATGTTGTTTTTGATTCTGTGGTCTCTGTCTTTCGCAGAAAGGACGTGCCCAATAAAGTCAGGCTGCTTGGTGCCCACAACCTGGGGAAGATACAGGCTTCAGAGAAGAAGTGCCTGAGCCATTCTCCCCCCACCAATAGTCCCTGTTACCCAAATGTGGCTTAAGCAGTTTCCAACTGCTCTGCACCCTTCCTCCCATGTGAGACAAGACAGGCAGGCAAGGTCCTTCCTGACATGAGAGACAAAGCCTCGAAATAACTAGCCATTTCTACTTTTGGGGAAAAGAGACACTATGATGTGGACCTTTTTGTCCCCCTCCTTGTATATTTTGTTCCCACTAACTTCTTGTTGGTTTTGATCTTCATTCTTTCATATTGCTGTTTCTCCCAAATCTGTGAGGACTCTGGGCCATCCACTCATTTTTAGAGACTCAAATGAGCAGAGATGGGCTGTTGAATGTTGGCCTCATGGAAGACAGCAGCCTTCTCCCTGAGGGATTTCTGGATGGCCAGAGTCTCCCCCAGAGCCCTTCAGTTCCTCCAGAAAGGAATGTGGGAGCTGACTGTGGGAAGCATGTGGAAGGCACACCATTCACGGTATGGATTTTCCTTCTTCATCCCCCCGATCTAAGCAGGGTCTGTTGTCCTTGACTTGACAGCCCCTAGTGTAAACCTCCTGACTCCTATAGGGTGGCATGGTGGAGACCGTTTTAATTCACCCCACTTCCCAGTCTCTGGCCTCACGCCTGCATTCAAACATTATAATGCCTCAGCACTGAGCCCAGGCTCCCATCCCCTATGCCCTCAGCGGGCTAAGGCTTCTCACTTCCTCTGTTAAGTCCTTTTGTACTCTTTTGGTCTTCTCAGTATTTGTGGAAGAATTTTTCCCAAGTAAGGGAGATAAACATATTTGGTCATTTCATCTTTAATTGGAAGCCCCAGATTCATCTTGGTCGCCCTTAAAAATGGAGATCATTGTCCAATGAAGAAAATCAACTCATAGGTCTATGCCTCTTGTGACCACTAGATGGTGCTGCCACATCTTAAGATGAGACAGCGCCCATGCCCTCCACTTTGGAGGAAGCTGGATGGGTATGTTATTTATATTAACATATACTGTATTATTTGTTCCAGGGGTACAGCTGTGATTCATCAGTCTTACGCAACTCACAGGACTCACCACAGCACATACCCTCCCCAGTGTCCATCACCCAGCCACCCCATCCCTCCCACCCCCTCCTTTAGGACAAAAAACATGCTTTTAGATAAGGTCAAACTGTGTTTAAAGACATATTCTCTTAAAAATAGCCTTCCTATTACAAGGGGAACGCTTTTTAATCATAGTCTCTGAAGCCTGAAAGATAAGTGAAGATTTTAACTAATCGCTGCTAGATGTGAAATCTTCCAGGGGTTCTTAATGCCCAAGCACAGTTCTTTCATGTATAAAATGGCAAAATAACTAGTCACGAGGTGGAAGAGGGTCCGCGGTGTCTCCTCAATCCTCAGAAGGCATTTTTATACAAAATAATAATAATAATAACAACCCCAAGCAAGCCACTCCCTACAGTTAAGAGTTATTCAGAATAATTTACTGACAGGTGGGATCTGACAGATCTGCCCCAGGGTCGGGGTCCTCCCACTGGACCTCAAGCACAGCTTTCATGAAGTGAGGGGCAATGATGGGTCATGGGGCAGTTATCTGAAGTTGTGTCATCTGTGCGGCCGAGAAGCTCTGCTAATTATCTCTCAAGTGGCCCCATCGGTGCGGGGGCGGGGACAAGATGGAGGACACAAGATGGAGTCAGTGTTGTCAGCACTCCTACACTCCACCCCAACATTTCTACCGCCCCTGTAATCTTGGTATGCCAATCTTCCTTGAGGCCCCTAGAGCCAGATATCGGGAGCGGACATGCATCCCTACCCCACACCTACAATAAAACGTGAGTGATCTGGTACAGCGGTCCTTCCCCCAGACTTCACGGTTGTAGTGATTGTGAGCTTCAGTGTAAGTGGGGTTCTGTGACAGGAAGACGTTTCCTGAGGCAGCAGAAAGGAACATCAGCAATGTGAGCCTAGCGGCCATAAGATGCTTTACGGGCAGCTGGACAAATCTCATTTTAGCACAGTGGCTGTTTGGTCTCCGTGAGCCAGCACCTGCCCTGGCTTTTGCCATTCCTCATTCTCGAGGCATAAGGGTGATGATTGGTCTAGCTACCTCCTGCTGGAAAGGGGGCACAGATCATGATTTGGTCAATGAAATGGGCTTGCATCCAATTGCTGATGTTGCCTAGTGCTAAGTTGGGTCCCATCCTTCATAGAGCCATTGTTTTGGACCCTCCTGGATGGTCTGAGACAGCACCTGTTCCGCATTTCATAACAAGGTCAATTAGGTCAGGTCAGTTAAGTGTCTCATTTCAGGAGATGGGCCTGCCGCTGGGTTTTTAAAGTCAGGCTTATAGTGTGCAAGCAATCAGGTAGAAGATTAGCCAGATATGCAAAGAAACCGGAATGCAGGATCCCGTCTGGTTTTATAGGTAAATAATAAACATTCAAGGACAATTAACCAGAACTAGAATCTAATACCCACAGAGGTATGTTACAGCAATAATTTGGTTTTTCTTCTCCAAAGTCACTCCCACTTCTAGCAAAGGTACCGAAATTAAGACTAAGCTGTTTGTAAAACAAGTCCAGTTTTAACCAACTTGGCCCAGTTACATTAGGGCAGTAAGGATAGTGACTGGTCATTCAGATTCTTTTTAATTGGCTTTGCTAGAACTTTTCATAAGGAATTTCAGAGTAAGCTTTAATAGCCGTTCAAGGCGAAGAGCCAAGCCAAATCCTCACCGTCAGACTTGCTGGCCATATCTAGTTTTGGATTACTTCCTCTCTTCTGGAGGTCCCCCCTAAGTCTCCTGAGGTTCCGGAGCCTGCCAGGAAGTGACTTCTCTTACTCACCTGGTAAGGCTCCCAGGAACCCTGTAAGCAAGGTACCAGTTCATTTTCCCCCAAGGGGCTTCACTGGCTCCATCAAGTTAACCGGAGTTCCTCAAAGCTGTCTGGTCAGACCTGAGTCTAGGTGTGTCTCTCTCAAACACAGCATTTCAGTCAAAGCCTCGGGAATACAACCAATGCTTCCAATGGTGTCTTTTTTTTTTTTTTTTAAAGATTTTATTTATTTATTTGACAGAGAGAGATCACAAGCAGGCAGAGAGGCAGGCAGAGAGAGAGGAGGAAGCAGGCTCCCTGCTGAGCAGAGAGCCCGATGTGGGGCTCGATCCCAGGACCCTGAGATCATGACCTGAGCTGAAGGCAGCAGCTTAACCCACTGAGCCACCCAGGCGCCCCCCAATGGTGTCATCTTAAGAGAAGAACAGATTCTTATTGAACTTATCCAAATAATAATTGATTTCCCATTTTGTCCTTACCAGGATTCCCAGACCAAACCCTTTGGCTATGAACCTGTTTGTATCTCACATCCGGCATTAACACCCCCATGACCTGTATTTGTTCTACTACCATTTTTGCCATTAAGAAAGCCTCTTATTTAGCACTCAACCCCTTGGCTTCCCTTCTTAATCAAGGCATATAAAGGCATATAAACCCAGTAAACCAACTAAAACTTGTCGTTCCTTTAGTGTTTGCAGGATTGGGAAGGCTTGCATTTTGTCAATGACCACTGCCAGCTTCACCTTGGTCTCCCCCAGGAGCTTCATGGATTGACGTAGCCTTTGGATTCTGTAGGTATTTATCGCCCATGCTCATGGCTGTAAGTATGCCTAGAATGACGAGACGGCTTGAGACAGGGAGGGTAAATCGTCACAAGTTATGCAACCTGAATTTACCTGTGGTTGAAGTTAGATCCTGATCCTGTAGAATATCTACACCCCAAATGTGCACAGGATTGAGGCTAGAAATCAGTGCGGAGGAAGCCTGCCAACCTGTAGGCGACGACTAGTTTGTCTGATCTGGACAATTCGTCTGCCATGGCCATCAAGAGCTTTTGTTTCTCCCCCAAATTTTGAGAGATTTCCATGGAGAGAGTGCCTTCAGCTCGACTGTCTAGGGGATCTAGGACAGGCTGTTAGTGGGAGACCAATAAACGGCTAATTCCACTTTGGGGGGCCCTCTGGTTGCCCCCTCTCTCTCACACTAGAGGGTAATGCTGGCCTAATCCTCCCCTTGTAGTTGGGGGTAGCCAGCCCCTAAATTCCCCAGTGGGTGGGGGCACTTTGTGACCCACCTGTCTTGTTCGAGCCTTCCACCAAGGGAGAAAACCACTTTCCCTTAGGCAATGCTTTCAACAGGCTTAGAGCACGGAATCAGGTTGTTCATATTTTCTCCAGGGGTTGGGGAGGGTGGGGGGGTGGGGAGTCCAGGATAATATTAGATCTCACCACAGTTGTTTACGGGAGACCTTGATGGGCCCCCTTTCCACCATTTTGTCATCAGCAAGACGCTGTTTTTCCGATTTTCAACCCAACTGTTTCCACCTTGGCAATTCCTTCAGTCTTACTTACATCAACCACCACAAGGGCTGCTGTAGTGATAGGCTGATTAACCCTAGCGGCAAGAATAGATACTCAAATCCCAGACCACGTGCCCAGCACTGACTGTAAGATACTACCTTTCATTCCAGAAGAAAATAAGTCTGTGTGTGGGACTCTAAAAACGCTGGGCACAGAGCTCATTTCATTCCCGGTTCACAAGGAATCCCCTGCAGTTCTTCCAGAGACGGCAAGCCTAGCAGAGGGAACAACCCCCTTCCCTTTGCCAGGTTATCTTAATGCGGGCACTTATCCAATCAACCAAATGAGCTACGTGCGGACAGATTCTCACCCAGGCCTACGGTATACAGTCCTTTTTGCAAGTCAGGTTGAGCAGTGACCGAGACCATTTTTTATTATCTCAGACCCATTTCACATAACAGCATCTCCCCCAGGATCGAAACACCGCACCGCCATTGTCAGACCGTCAGCTCAGGGCGGCTCAGAAACTCCACCAACTGCAGGGACAACAGGTTGCGGCCCCCCCCCCCCCCCCACTGCCCAGGTCTGGACAAGAGGCTCTCCTCTGGCAGGGACAACCTGCGCTGGCCCCTTGCAGACCTGGAGCTTCCCCCCAGCTTGGCCCCTTTACCCTTGCCTGCTCCCTTCTGGGTACCCTGCTGACTAAGCCAATGGTTATTAGGTGGGGGACGGACAGCAGTGTATTCTCCAGACCCAGAAGGTACTTTGAGACCAGAAAAGGAAGCAGATCACTCAGTACTGATCACACGGTTATTCAGAGTAACTTACCGACAGGCAGAGGCCCCCCCCCAGCCCGTGGATCCAGACAGAAGATAGCCACTCTCCAAGCTAGTCTCCACCCAGCCCCGACCTCCGCCCCCAGCTTTTATGCAGGGAGGGGCAACATGGTGGGGTCACATGGTAGTTACCTAAAAGGGGCACACCTGGAGTCCTTTCTGAAGAAACACCATATGGGGGATGACAGGTGCTGTCGAGGGGCCCTGAAATGGGAGGCCACGGTGCAGGGCTTCTGGCGGAGGCAGGGGCAGTAGCATCCCCATCTGGGGTCCCCACCCCAGTGGGGGCTGGCTGAGGCCATGGAGCTCCTGGAGGCAAGACTGAGGACAAGGAGGGGTTCCCCTTCACCAAGCTGGGCCACCCGGTCAAGGACATGATCAAGTCCCTGGAGCAGATCTATCTCTTGTCTCTCTCTGTCCACCAAGGAATCTGAATCATTGAACTTTTCCTGGGGGCCCTTCCTCAAAAATGAGGTTTTGAAGATCCCGTCTGTGCAAAAGCAGACCAGGCGGGCTGGCGAGCCAGGTTCAAGGCGCTTGTTGCCGACAGAGATTCCAATGGACAGGTTGGTCTGGGTGTTGAGTGCTCTAAGAGGTAGCCACTGCCTTCCGTGGGGCCATCACACTGGCTGAGATCTCCATCATTCCTCTGCAGTGAGGCTACCGGGAAAACAAGACTGGTAAGCGCCACACTGTCCCATGCAAGGTGACTGGCTGCCGTGGCCCTGTGCTGGCAGGCCTCATCCCCACCCCCAAGGGCACTGACAGCATCTCAGCCTTTATCCAGGAAGTTCCTGGTGATGGCCCATGACTGCTACACCTCAGCTGTCCGTCACTGTGGGCAACTTCGCCAAGGCCACTTTTAATGCCATTTTCGAGACCTACAGTTCTCTCCCCCCTAATCTCTGGGAAAAGAGACTATTCACCAAGTCTCCCTATCAGGAATTCACTGGCTGTCTTGTGAAGACCACATCATGGTCTCCATGTGGAGGACCCAGGCTCCAGTGGTGGCCACCACATTGTTCAAACAAGAAAAATAAAGTGAAGTAAAGCCTATTAAAAATGTTAGAGAAAGACAGGAAGGAAGAAAGGAAAGGAAGGAAAAGAAAGGAAAGGAAAAGGAAAAAAGAAAAAGAGCCACCTGGGCACCAGAAGATCTCCTCTAGTTATCCAAAGTGGCATCACCTGTGGGCCTGAGGGGAGAACAAGATGGAGAACCAAAGCCAGAGTGGACTGTTGTCAGCACTCCTCCACCGTAGCTCATGTTTTGTAGGAGTGAAATATGTACTATGTATCTCACAGGGGCAGGTAGTGGGTGCACAAAGAATGCTAAGAATGGCAGCACAGAATAAATATTCAGTTTTCAAGATGGTCACTTCAAAGGTCAATATAATTTCTGGCATCATTAGTTTTAATCTGCATTATTTCTTCTCTCATCCATATCTCACTTGAATGGTAAAGGATTTTTTTTTTCATTTTTGTTCCCAAGTGAAACAATGATCGTGTTTTTAAAATTCTGCAGATGGTTATGTGTAAAAGTGCTACCGGTCCCGTGAAGTGTTCTCTAATCAGTGCCCCACGTGACATGGGTCCAGATCTTGGGCACTCAGCAGGTCACAGCACAGACATTTCTGGGGTTGTCTGGCCAACTCATGTGGATTTCCCCCTCTGTGGGAATTGCCTACGATCCTCAGAAACTACTTGTTTTTACTAGGAGACACCTTGCCGAGTCCTGGTTCTTGAATTCTTCCTGGAGTTCCAGTAGAAACCACACTCTTCTTACAAAACGTTTCTTAATCTGCTTATCTTAGTTTCATTTGGATTCTGTTACTCATCACCAAATGACCTTTAACTAACGCAGCAAGGCGAGGCAACACATTTCTCTTAGGGATGGAACTGTTTTTGCCTGAGAAAAATACCTTGCAAAGTAGCTTAGAATTTGTGGGTAAAATCCTTAAGCTGTTACGGGCAGGAAAGAGTTGAACTGCTTACGAAAGGATCCAGGAGGGCTGTGACGTCGGAGGAGAGCAGAGCCATGTGTGTGTGTGTGTGTGTGTGTGTGTGTGTGTGTGTGTGGCCCCTGGGGGTCAAGGCAAGGAGGGTATGTGCAGTCCAGATCCCCACGAGTTAAACAATTCAGCAAAAATGGAAGGCGATCCAGAGCGACCCCAAACCAGGCTCCTCTCCCCAAACCCCAAGAGAATTGGCAGGATTCCGAGAAATCACACCCATGGAGTAGCTTTACGCCACTTCTCCTTTGATTTCAAAGGTTAGGCTACTTCTGACACTGGAATTACACCTATTTGGACAAACCTGAATAAGCAGATTTTCTGGTTCTAAAACCATCAGTTGTTACATTACTATCACACCTGAATAGCATCTTCAATTCATTTTTCCTAAATGTCCTATATCCATTTAACCCTTAGCGATGATCTCACTTATCCACCCAACTGGCCAAACCAAACGTATTCATTCGGCATGTACTCACTAACAGCATCTCCTAGGCACTGAAATTACAAGTTGAATGTCACCGAGATTCGCGGATTTTAAAGTCTAGCAGGAGGGAGAGATTTATTGCAGCAATAACCAAGCCATATAAAATTGTCACCCACACTATCAAAGGATCAAATAGGATATGAAGAAGAACAGGGCTGGGTGACCTATTTTAGATACGGTGGTCAAGGAAAACATTTTGATGAGCATGAGAAGCAAGGAAGGAAGCCGGGCACGGGAGGAGGGTTACAGGTGAAAAGAGAGCGCGTGTGTAAAGGCTCTGAGGTGGGAAAGATGGGTCGTGTTTGAAGGCAGGAGCAGTCTTCTGGAGTTGCAGCCCTGCGTCAGAGGACTTGGGAGGGAAAGCCCTTTCCAGAAATTTTTCCATTCCGGTGAGCAATTCAATCACCCCTTCAGGCACAATAATAGACGTATTTCCTATCTTTAAATCACTTCCTCCCTCTGTCTCCCAGAACATAGGGCCAGACTGGGAGAGATGACTTCACACAAAATGTGAGACCCCCTCTCTGTTGTGAAGTGTGTCAGAAAGCTGCCACCACTAAAGTGCGAGCGCGTATCCCCCTGAGGTTACAAGACGATGGGTGCTACAATACGCCCTCATTCCTCTTTGCTTCCAGAAGCTGCATGTGAGGACTGACTTCGTTGTGTTGGAGCCCCACGTCATAACCCATGAAAGCGCTAAACAATGAGCATAATCACCATGAGGCAGGGCAGCTCCCCTGGGATCCCTTGATTCCCATGGAAAGGGGAGAAATTACTAGAAGACAAAGCCAAAGCACTACAAAGTGGAACTGAAAGGGATCCTCTGGGTTTGAATGATACCTCACTGATGGGAACGATGTTATTTGCCTTTTATAGCAATCCCGTGACAGTTGGCTCGCAGAAAAGTCATGCTATTAAAATTCTCAAGATACTGAAAGGAAATCTTATTCTTCATGTGGAATCGTTATCACCATGTCCTTGGGGCTTTCCTGGAATTCCTATTATCTGATACCAGTTGTGGCCAAACGCTTTTAGATGATAAGGAAGAAATCTGGGTCTTCTCCAAACCATGTGATCTTGGGCAAATCTTTACTCTTGGGGGGCCTCATTTTCTCCATCTCTATAATTAAAGACTCAGAATAAATGCTTTCTGGCATTTCCTCCAGTTCTAAATTCAGTGATACTATGGGAAAACACAGTAATGTAAATGATTGGGGAAGATTGGAGTCAGCTGAGCTCGATGTGAGTTTTAACACTCAAACTTTCTTGGACTCTCAAAAAAAAAACCTCTTAACCTTTTGAATCTCAGTTTCCTCATTTCTAAGCCAGAATCGTAAAAATAATATGAAACTTAATTACATCTGGTTGAGGTCAAACGAAACGGCAGACAGGAAAACTCTGTTAAGCCCAGAGCTCAGCATATGTGAGAGTTTTAGTACTATAATTATGAGGATGAAAGTCAAAATAAACAAAACCAGCCAACATTTATTGATCATCTTAAAGGCTGTGAATAGGCGGTCCCTTAATCTTCACGACGACCCGACGGGATAGTACAATTACTATCACCATTTCCTGGAGGAGGAAACTGAGGCAGAGGGCTTTAAATGACACATCACTGACAAACAGGCCACACAGCTGGGTGGTGGCCCAAGGCGGTTGTACTCCAGGCCACAGCTTGCCTTCTCCATCAGTTCTAATCTGAAAAACTTGATGTGAAGGGACATCATAGGCTAGTTAAAAAAAAAAAAAAAAAGCATTTATTTATTTTAGAGAGAGAGCATGTGCAAACAGGTAGTAGGGAGGAGGAGCAGAGGGAGAGGGAGAGTCTGAAGCAGCCTTCCTGCAGAGTGTGGGCTTGATCTCATAACCCTGCGATCATGACCTGACTCGACACCAAGAAACCAAGAGTTGGACGTTTAACCAACCGTGCCGCCCAGGTGCGCAGGGACATCATAGGTTTAATGTGACTTCCAAGGATGGTTAGTTCTACTCCTAAAGCTTCTTCAGTCATACCCTAAATTGAAAAACCTATATATTTTGTCTTGGGTTAAAATGATCCCAAGTGATTCATGTATTCACAATCCCGCAGCAAAATATACTGGCTTTTAAACTTTCCCTAAAAGTCATACATTAAAAGAAATCAGGATGACCACCAAGTAGAATTCTTTTTTTTTTTTTTTAATTTATTTGACAGACAGAGATCACAAGTAGGCAGAGAGGCAGGCAGAGAGAGAGAGGAGGAAGCCGGCTTCCCGCTGAGCAGAGAGTGGGATCACGACCCGAACGGAAGGCAGAGGCTTTAACCCACCGAGCCACCCAGGCGCCCCTCAAGTAGAATTCTTATTCATAGAGAAATTCTGGAAGGAAAATGTAACAAGTTTAAACGTATAGTTCCAAAGTCTCAGAAAACCAAAATTATACACACACAAACAAGAAACACCAAAACGGTGCCCACGGTTAAGTTTTGTACATAGAACCTTAATCTCTGTGAAGTCATCTCATTTCCCCGCCCCATCCTCAGCAAGCACTTGGGAAAATGGCTGTCTTCAATCCAACTCAGGCTTCCCGCACAAAGGCTGCGCTAATGACAGGCATGTTTCTGTAGCAGAGTTTCAAAAGCAGCAGGCAACAATTTAATTAGCTCTAAGTCAATACATCTCCATGAACTCTAGCAAGTCAAGAGACCATAAGCCTCACTAGCAATTATCAGCAAAAGATTACTCATGGAGAACCATGATGTGTAACATTTGGCGATACCCAACATGAAATATTTATAATTTTCTGAGAATGACTAACAATGAAGAATGGCATTAAAATGCATCAGAATTAATTCTGCTAGGATCCTTGCTTTAAGAAAAAAGCTCACACAAAAGGATACAAAGTACAGGAAACCCCCAGTTGATGAATGGTCAAAGGATAGACAATTCACGAAATCATCTCACAGGTGCTTTGAAAGTTGTTCTCCAAAAAAGTGACTGCAGGAATATTTTATGTAGGAAAATGTAGTCTTGGTGGGAGTGGGTGACCCTGTGGTTACTCATATATGTATTGTATATAGATGGGTGTCATCTAATTCCCTTGCTGAAATAATTCCTTACCATTAAGTAGCCCTTGGAATCTGCCCCAAATCTCATCTATGGATGTTAAACAATGCTTTGGGTTAAGAGATGATTTTTGGCTTCAACGGAAGTATTCTGATTTGAGAATTTATGAGACTTTTCATCAAAGAATCTGATGGGATAAGCCAGAGGAGCAGGCATACTGGGTCCCCAGCTTCACCTCCCTCGAGGTACACACACCACCCCCACACAGCCTCCACACCCAGTACCATTCAAATCCAGCAAATGTACCTGGTTCTTCAAGGCTGACCCCTTGACTACCTGTAGGAAGTAGAATGTGAGATTTCCCCCTACAGAACCATAAAAACAACTTCCATTTTCAAGAGTGGTAGGCTAGGGGAATGTCGTTTTTCCTGTATTCTCATATGATTCCTCTTGGGGTTTTTTTTGTTTGTTTGTGTTTTTTTGTTTTTTTTTTTAAAGTTTTCGCTCCGTAGTCCTGCTGATCTTGCTAATCAGCACAGGTTAGGGTGAGCTGTGAGTGATGGAAAATTCAAAATAGCATTTTCTTGAACAGGATAGAAGTAAGAGTCCAAGAAGGTAGTAAAGGGCTGGTGTGAGGGTGGGCAGTGAGCCAGAGGCCTGCCATCTTGTTGCTCAGCAGGTCCTGCCTTGCCTCAGGGACCAAGATGGTAAAAGCCACAATCCAGGCAGCAGGATGGTGGGAAGGAAAAGGAAGTGAAAAAGGCTATGTGCACACACAGCCTTGAGAGGAAGGGTTTTCGTGATGGTTCTAAAACTTATTCAAAAATCCCTTGACACTGCCATCAAGAACTGGTGTAGAGCGGCATCTGGGTGGCTCAGTCATTAAGCATCTGCCTTAAGCTCTGGTCATGGTCCCAGGGTCCTGGGATAGAGCCCCACATTGGGCTCCCTGCTCAGCAGGGAGCCTGCTTCTCCCCCTCTCTCCCCCTCTTGCTCCACCTGCTTGTGCTCTGTGAAATAGATAAATAAAATCTTAAAGAAAAAAAAAATTGGCATAGATAGGTTCCCTCCTCTTGAACCTGGCCAGGGCTTTACAAGGTGGCAAAAGTGATGCTATTTGATCTTCCACGTGGGTAGAAGCAGACATGAAACTTCCGCCAGTTTCTCTTGGGACATTCATCCTGGTAGCCTGGAGCTCTCAGGCATGACTTCTACCTACCAGGACGTGTCCATGGGGAAGGAAGAGAGAGAAGTGGATGGGAAGAGAGGCGGAGGGGAGAAGGACAGAGGCTAGCAGGGAGGGAGAGAGAAGCTGGGAAAGGCAGCTTATTTGATTATCCTGAGCTGTTAAAATTTCATTGCTATTTTGAAACAGGAGCAATTCTGGACTATTACTATACATCTGTTACTAACCTAACAGACGAGACTACTGAGTCTTCTGACCCATGAACATTATTTATATTTCCATTAATTTAGATGTTTACTCTCAGCACTATTTTGACATTTTCAATGAACTGATCTTAAACATCTTCTCAAAGATGACCAAAAGTATTTTGCATTTTTGCTACTATTGTGAAAGGTATCTTAAAAATGTTTTAATCTCCAATAGAGATGTAACTGACTTCTGGATATTGACCTTGTATCCTGCAAACTTACTAAGTGCACATATTAGTTCTAAACATGCTTTTGGCGGATTTCCCAAGATTTGCAACATCATTGTGTCATTAGTGAACTGGCAGTTTCACTTCTTCCTTTCAAATATGAATGTGTTTCATTTCTCTTTTTCCTTATTGCACGGCCTAGAACCTCCTGTATGGTGTTGAATACAGGTAGTTCAAACATTCCTGCTTTGCCCCTTACCATTAAGTGTGAGGTCAGATGCAGGTTTCTCATAGATACTGTGTCTGTTTGATGAAGTGCCCTTCTTCTTCTTCTTCTTTTTTTTAAGATTTATTTATTTATTTGATAGAGAGAGAGAGTATAAGCAGGGAGCACCAGGGAGAGGGAGAAGCAGGCTCCTACTGAGCAGAGCACCTGATCTGGGGCTTGAACCCAGGAACCTGGGATCATGACCTGAGCCAAAGGCAGGCGATTAATTGACTGAACCACCTACGCTCCCCTACGAAGTGCCCTTCGTTTCTGAGTTTGTTGGAAGCTTTTACAGGAATGGATGGTGGATTTGTCGATCCTTTTTTGCATCTACTGAGATGATCATATGTCTGTTTTCTCACTTAGATTGTTGCTATCTTTACCTACATTGGTCAATTTAAAAATGTTAAACCAAGTTTGAGTTCTTGGGAAAAATTCAAGGTCTCTGGCCCCTTTCAATGGCTCCAGGATACAGGCTTTGGTGCCCCGTCCGCCGGAACTGCCTTCCTGCCTCCCCGAAGCCCTCCTTTCCAACTCGAAACCTTAGCTCCTGATTTTCTCCTGGTCTTCTTCATGGGCAATGTGGCTTGAATCTACTGTCCCAGCTTTCAGCTCAGCTTACCCTCCAGGGCAACACTTCTAGCATTTGCCTTCTGGGGGATCACATTAGAATTTGGGCCAGAGGCACCCACCTCAGGCTTTGTGGGACCAATTAGGTTGTCCCTTCCTCTCCAGCCTCTCTCAGCAGAGTGGCATATAGTTTCATAAATTTATTTATTTATCTGTAATTTTATTAGCTCTCCCATTTATAACACAGAAGAGAAAATTATAAATAAAAATAAGATATGTAGTCAACTACATATATGGTTACGTCTATAAATATACACATTAATATAATAAAAATTATATAATTAAATAAATTAAACATAAAGTAAACTAATGTAAATATAAACATTCCTTTGAAATATTAAACACCAAAAATCCAGAGTAGTATAGAAAGGAATTTGCTTTATGTCTAGAGTAGTATAGAAAGGAATTTGCTTTTTGTCTGTAGTTTCCTTTTTCTAAATAATCTGTGACAAGGCAGAATAAAGTGGATATCTAATAAGGCTCAATATTCCAAATTCCTGCCTTTTTTGATGTGATTTTTGTGCCTGTGTATGTAACTGAAGGAAAAAATCGCTGAATGTAGAAAACTCGTTTCAAAATGCCACACACTCCAAAGACTATCACATAAAGCAAAGAGGCTAATCCAGACGGAGTAAATTACTCAGAGGAAATGTCCACACAAGAGGAAAGTTAGGAATTAGCAGCATGGCCCATTTTTCTGAACACAAAGACTAATAACTATGGACTATTCCCCACACTGCAAACACTGTGTTCTAAGAGCACGCTTTCAATGGCTCTTCTGGACCTCGGGACACAGTTCTCCGTGGAAACAATGTTTTAACGATTTCCAGGCTGGTCTTTGAGACCAGTAGTCCCTGATCTGCTACTGAAGCCAAAGCGCCAGATATTGGCGAACAGAAATAGTAGGAAAAATAACAATGTTATTACCAGGAATTAAAAAAAAAAATGAACATGCAAGAAACTATGGAGTCCTTTTTTTAAAAGTGTAAACTCCGTGGGGAGCTGAAGAGGGGTCTCTTTCCGGTCACACGGGTGAGGAGGTGGATGAAAGACCAATCCAATTCTGAAGGACATTTCTGGGTGTTAAAGATCGGCGGCGCTACTTATCATCATGTAATTGCTGGTGAGGATACATGGATTTCCTTACCACGGCTGCTCGTCTTCCACTCTTCATCTGTGAGTTAAGGATTTTTCCTTTTGTGTTGTGTTTTTGTTTCTTTTTCCTTTACCTTCGAAAGGTATCGGGGAGAGGGGTACTCTCTTGTCTGCCAGGTGGAACTGAGAAAGGTAGAAAAGAACAATTGGAGAGAGGAGTGTGTTACACAGTATCGACAGAGCGACAAAGAGGAGGCGGGAAAACTAGGAGCATGTGATCTTCTGAAAGGAAGAGGAAGAAGGCAGGGTGTGACTGAACCGCTCTTGGGGGACATTGTCAGAGGACATCGACCAGGGTGACACCTGCAGCCTTGCGTGGGGCAGCGAGGAGCCTTCAGAGAGAGAGCCCAGTGGCGCGTGGAGGATCATGTGCTTATCATCTAAAGAGCGAGGACCTAGCATTGTATGAATACATAGTTTTAAAAATTGTATCAATAGGGATGGGGCGCCTGGGTGGCTCAGTGGGTTAAAGCCTCTGCCTTCGGCTCAGGTTATGATCCCAGGGTCCTGGGATCAAGCCCCACATCGGGCTCTCTGCTCAGCGGGGAGCTTGCTTCCTCCTCTCTCTGCCTGCCTCTCTGCCTACTTGTGATCTCTGTCTGTCAAATAAATAAATAAAATCTTTAAAAAAAATTGTATCAATAGGGGCGCCTGGGCTCTGCCTTGGGCTCGGGTCATGATCTTTGGGTCCTGGGATGGAGCCTGCATCCGGCTCTCTGCTCAGCGGGGAGCCTGTTTCCCCCCTCTCTCTGCCTGCCTCTCTGCCTACTTGTGATCTCTGCATGTCAAATAAATAGATAAATTTTTAAAAAAATTGTATCAATAAAACAAAACTGGCATATAAATCTACGTTTCTAGAGACCAGACAGAAGCACGGTGAAGAACAAACCTTCAAAAGAAAAAGCCCTTAATGAATCACAGATAAATATTTATGCAGATCTTAGAAGCTTTGCTGTTACCTTTCAGTTTAGAATGCTTTGATATTTTTTTTCTTTAAATTATTTATTTATTTATTTGACAGAGAAAGATCACAAGTAGGCAGAGAGGTAGGCAGAGAGAGAGGAGGAAGCAGAGTCTCCGCTGAGCAAAAAGTCCGATGTGGGGCTCCATCCCAGGACCCTGAGATCACGACCTGAGCCGAAGGCAGAGGCTTAAACCATGGAGCCACCCAGGTGCCCCTAAAATGCTTTGATATTAAGGTGCTATCCGAAATAGGGTTCCTTTTGAAAACCATGGATTGAGTGCAAGAGAAAGGGCACTACTGGGAGTACTTTTGGCAAGCTTTTCTTTCATACCCACTCGGCTAGGGACAGGGGATGCCCACCACAGCGTTCCCTCCCTGGAGGAGCTCACGACACACGGGACAACGCAGACACAGACTCACAGTTGCCGTGCGAAGTGACACGTGACATTTAAAAGAGAAAAACGTATACACTGCTGTGGAGGACTGGGGAGAGCAGAAGGACTGACAAAGCAAGAGAGTCCAGAAGACCTCCTCCAAGATCTTTGAACCTTTGACTTGGCCCGGAAGGACTGCCTCCCAGCAAGCCCCTCGAGGTCGTCATGCCGGCAGCTGCTGCTGTTTCTCGCATTTTCTTCCTGCTTTTACCCAGGTCTCCTGCAGCCACCTGAGCCTTGGCAAGTGGCCGGGGGAAGGGAGGAAACCGTTTTAGTGGAGCCTTTTTATATCACAAGATGCTACATCTGCGGATACAGATAGAACAGCCTCAGTAAAAATAGCTTCCACTAAAAATATCAAGGGAGCTGCAGTGACCCCAAGCAATTCTGTCTCCACTCTTGCGCTCGTCAAAGGCTAAAACTAAGCACAGCATACGGAACACATGGGCTCCATTTGCGAACGCCAGTGTCATCCTTTCCACCAAATAGGTTCCCGATCATTGTTTGCTGCTTGGAATTCGTATTGGCAGCTGAGGTTAAACAAAATCACTATTCAGAGAGCATTAGTGCAAGACACGGGAAAGTAAGGCCATGGATTTGTGTCTAACACCCGACCATGTACGATGGAAATGAACGAAATTCAGTCTGAATTAATGAAAATAAAAGTAATGAAGTCATCTCTTCTCAGGAAGGGACACAAACAGCAGGTTGGGAGATAAAATTCCAAAGATAACAAAAATAGCCCCATCGGTTGTATTAAAGCAAGAAAACGAACAGCAGCCTGATTAAGGTGCTGGTCTCCGCTGCCTGGAGGCCAGGCTTCCTGGGAAAGAAGGGGGCGGGCAAGGGGGGATAATTGGTGGGTGGAGGGGAGGCTGAGGTAAGTTCCTTACACCTCGAATAGATAAAAGAGGCACCTACATGCTCCCTTAGATGACTCCAGAACTAAGCAATGAGTGAAGAAAATCAGATTGAGACCATTTCTGGCTGGAGAAATCTTCGTCACTGCCAGCCCCAGAAATGGTCATTTCTGGAAAAAGGCACCTAACCAGGATCTCCATTCCTGAAGCCTACACCTTTTCTTCACACATTCAGGAAGTATTAATTGAGCACCTACCATGTCCTGGATGTTTTCCTTTGCTTTGGGGCAAAATCCCTGAACTTGAGTTCCTCTCAGCATACTTCTAAGTTAATTAGAATTTTCTAGATATGATGTATTCAAAACCAAATATAGAAATGAAATGGAGAGTGAGGATAGAAATATAGCTACCATTAGTTTGTTTTAATTAAAATGCATTTATTGGTCTCATGGATGGCCTTTTGAATAAGTGAAAGTGATGCTTTGAACTATAAAATAATATACTAATAACATAGTATTTTATCAGCTTTGTATATTGGAGTTCCATCACCGAAATAGTTGAAAACCACTGATCATGCTTGTGTCCTACACCTGACAGGAATCCCTTCCGATGGCCTAGATCCATGCTCACCTGTCTTGTCCCTCCAGGGACAATGTAGCCCATGTCATTTTTGAAAGTTCTTTTCTTTTTTTTTTTTAAGATTTTATTTATTTATTTGACAGAGACAGAGAGAGAGAGAGCACAAGCAGGGAAAGTGGGGGAGGGAGAAGCAGGCTCCCCACCGAGCAGGGAGCCCGAGGCAGTACTCGATCCCAGGATCCTGAGATCACAACCCGAGCAGAAGACAGACACTTAACCAACTGCCTCACCTAGGCATCCCATTTTCGGAAGTTCTACTGGAAATTTTTTCTTGTTACTTTATTACCTCACATGTGGATTTTTTTGCTGACCGACCACTCGCGCTGCTTTCCATAAAATTTCATGGCAGCATATTTCTGTTCTGTTTTCATACCTGTTATTACAGAAGCTCCTCTACTATAGTGATCTAGACTTTGCAAAAGGAATGACCCCAAAACTTCCAGACTTAAAACAAAAGCAGTTTAGTATGATTTCATGATCCTGCAGGTTGACTGGTGGTTTTCCTGGCCGTGCCTCGACCTGCTCGCAGGTCTGTATTCTGTCAGCCGGTGGGCTGGGGCATCAGCCAGGGGGCTCGGTTCCCCTCCCTGTGATCTTTCCACACTGCTCGCGTGGGTTCCTTTGCAACTCATCAGTCTCAGCGTAGTCAGACTTTTTACATGGCAGCTGGCTTCCTGAGAGAGAGTGAGAGAGAGAGCCGGTGCTGCCAAACTCTTAAATCCTGGGCTCAGACCTCCCAAAATGTCATTTCTGTTGCAGTCTGACAGGGACAGAAGTTAAAGCAAGTGAAACAAATTGCAAGGCCAGGCCAGATCCACGGGGGAGAGGAAACCCATTCCACGTTCCACTTGCTTGAAAGCAGCAAGAACATGCATTCAAGGTGAGAGTGTTGGTGGCCATATTTGCACACAACCAACCACAGCCTGAAAAGCATTTTTTTCTTCTTCTTCTGTAGGCTCCAATGGCCAAGAGAAGTTTATGGCTGTGGTCCTCCGACAGGTCATTGCAGAGGTGAACACATTATTCTTTTAAGACCTTGAAAATCAGATAGGATCTTTTCCTCCCCGCTGATGTAAGGAAGCCAAAACTTAACTTCTTATCTTTTTGGGGTCCCCAGTTGGGTCCAAGAATCAAATAGACGTAAGACTGGTTAAGAGGAGAAAAGCATACACATTTCTTTCTACATGTTCATGGAAGTCTCCACACACACACACAAGGCGGGAAGCCTGCTTCTCCCTCTCCCACTCCCCCTGCTTGTGTTCCCTCTCTCGCTGTGTCTCTCTCTGCCAAATAAATAAATCTCAAAATAAAAAAAATGAAGACTCAAAGAAGTGGCAAGATATAAATACTTTTATAGCGAGTTGAACAAAGACAAGCAATTATGAAAAAGCAACCAAGCCACTTGGGGAAGTTAGAGGAAGCTGGGAGTCATTTAACACAATCCCTGTATACGGAATCCTCTCGGCTTCTGGTGATAAGAATGTTTCTTTCTTCCTGATAGAGGACGTCTCTCACAGGGGAGTTTTTATGTTGCTTTCAGGAACAAAAGGGCTGGTTAGGGCACCTTTCTTGGCACCTTTCTTGTTTTTCAGTGCCTTTAGCTCCAAATGAGCCTTACACCAAAGTGGCCCATTTCGGGGTGGCACGTTCTGCTCCCCTTCAGTGGTCTAACTTCTACTCGACACCTATTTCCAAATCAGATCAGTTTCACCCTTGAGGAAAATCTGTCGGGCAGACACGCCCTCTGCAGGATGACTGGCACTTCTGTTGGAGTTATCTCTCAGTTTGTTTACACAGATTGGTCCCCCAGCTCAGGTGGCAAAAGGGGAGCGGAATTCCGCCCTTGTTCCCCTCACTAAGCCTTGCACCCCTGTGTGGCTCTGAGTCTTCTATCCACCTTGGACACAGCACCACAGTGTGCCGATCCCAAGAGGCCTGGGCGTCCATGGCTTGTCATCAGGGCTTGTCACCAAGCCTAGTGATTTGCTCCTTTCCCCATGTTCAATGCCGGTGACCTACTAGCCTTTTTCTTAAACCTGCCAAGCACCCACCCTCCTCCTCCTACCCCCACCCCCCATGTCTTTCCGCCCCTGCCCCCAAGTTTGGTAGTTTTTCTTCCCAGTCTTTTGCTAAACGTGACCGACTGGTTAGAGTAGCTCTTTGAACACATTCTTTGTGATAATGAATTGTTCCTCTGGGTGGATGAGTAATGTCTCCTGTGCACGTGCTTTTCCGACACGTTTTCGGTTGTTTCTGTGGCTCTTTCCATTGTGAGTGTGTGTGCTTCTTCAAGCGAGCCTTTTAACACCTTATTGTGTTTGCATTTATTGGAGGGAACGGAATAAAAAGTGCTCCTAAAAGGACCTACATGCTCAATGTAACTATAATAAACACGCCCTAGACTAATGGCTAATGCCCAGGCAAAACCATAGAGTTTTGCTCTATTCAGACTAACAAGAGGGTGCGTAGCTGATACCGCCCTCTGCTGGTTTGTCCTGTTTTTGCTCTAGAAATAGACGTGCTCCTATTTGTGACGCTTGCCCCTTCCAAGTTCAAGTATCAGAGTTTCCAAATGTGACTAGAAAGAACAGTCAGTCTTCTGGAGACTCTGTGGAGGATGATTCACTGTTTCACAAGCGCTAATTGTCTGCTTTTAGAGCACTTAAGTAATCACACAATTTTTCAAGTAATTGTGTTTTTGTAAAAATAGCATTTTATGAGTTGAATGAGTCTTGAAACCCTTAGTGAACATAGTTAAGCCATCCCAGTCGAATGATAATCCTTTTTTTTTTTTTTTGAGAAAAAAGATTCTCCAGCACTTATAGCAAATAATTTTTGGATTAAGTTTCAATGTAAAGACACTTTGCCTAGTTCTGTTTACCTCTGTTGATGCTACTACAAAGGGAGCTCATTCTCTCTCTTCATTTTGAGCACAGCTCCGCCTGTCTCGGTTCTCAAAGCCTTTCCATGCGGTTCTGGTCTAACACGGCGGCTGTGCACGCGGCTCCCGTGGGAGATGTCGCCTTTTCTTCCTTGGGGACCTGCAGGGCCCAGAACTGTTTCTGCTGCATGGAAGTCACCTTGGTGAGTGTCCCAGCACCTCCTCTTGCTCGAGGGCAGGTTCCCCTGAGGTCTGTCTTTTCTGAATCACTGCAGCACCTGTCTGAGCACCGTAGTACGTGTTTAATAAATATTCCTGGGAGAAAATAAGTGTCTTAACTATTCCTCAGAGCCTGGTACACCACCACCTGGGCCTCTGCTTTCTGGCTCTGGTTCAGGTCTTTTCTAGGCTCTCCAACAGCGCTGTGGAAGTGGAGGAAGCCAAAGTGTTTATTTTGATGATGGTTGCTATTTTCAATTTGATCAGTGCTGCTTCAGAAATGAGGGCGGCCCGTGGTTACTCCTTTTAACTATATTTCCCCAAAACGGTGATATTTAAAGGCTGGTGGAGAAATAGCATCTCCTAGGTTTTGAGCCAGAAGCCAGGGACTGGTAGCCAGCTGTGGGGGGACAGTGGGGTCAGGAGCGCTGTCTTGACCACTTCCTGCTGGGTTTGGACATCCTTCTCACATGGGCTCCACTTCCCTGCCTTTCCGTGAGAATCTGGATTGGATGACTTCTCGGCTTTCAGCCAAGTCAATGACCTCCGATGCTACTGAGGTTTTATCATGCGGAAGAGCCATGACTTGAGTCTCTCTCTGGCTTTGGACGCCTGGTCCAGGGATCTTTCCATGGCCCCAGTTAGTTTCTCCTCCTTCCGTGCTTTTTGGAGCCTCTACAATTAGAAGCAAATTCACTTTGAAAGCATGGCACCAGAGCGCTAATTTAAAGGCACTTTCTACTAGGATTCTCTTCTCTTTTTCTCGGTGTTTGATAGCCATGCTCGCTCATAGCAAATGTTCCTTTTTCCGTCTTAAGTTTATCCTCTTTCTGCAGTACTCTGCTTTTCCTCTGATTTAAGTGAATTCTGTTTCTGCTACCTTTCCAAAGCACTAAATTTCCCTTGAATCAAAACCTTGTGAATATATCTTCTTCCCCAGCCTTCATGTATATTTTATTTGGCTTCCTCAGCTAAGTCACTGGTGAAAATCTAATACTGTAACTGAATAAGTGAAATAAAGCTTCCTGAAAGTAGTTTCCTCGTGTTACTCCCCCCATGAAAAGCCTGCATTCTATCTTCCCCAAACTCTTTCTCGTATGTTTGATCCCAGCTGTGCAAAGCCCAGTGGGTCAAGGAGAGGCGCCTGCATTCAGAGTTGCTGGTTGCAGAGAAAGGTGAGGAAAGGAGTAAGGTATGAAATTATGGCAGTAACCAAACAAGGCTTTTACAAAGGGGCTTGATCAAAATTGAAGCGTAGGTACCTGTACAAGGTCAACATGAGAATGTCTGGAAGGTGGTTGTTCTGAGGATGGAGGATTCTATGGAGACGTCTTGGCAGAATCATGAACATAAGGATGCCAGCACCTGCCATGTGATCTCACTGGAAGGCTAGGTAAAAAGAGAAAAATAAAGTTTCAGGAAAAACTAAACTTTTTCAGTTTCAGTTTCAGGAACTAGGTTCAGAACCCTAAACACCTCTCACTTTTATAGGATGCAGAAGATTGTTCTCTTTATCCTACAGGAAATGGGATTTTTTTTTTCCAGATCTACAGTAACTTTATTTTTAAAAAGAATTTACTTATTTGAGAGTGAGAACTCAAGACAGAGAGAGAGCATGAGCGGGGAGGCAGAGGGAGAGGGAGAAACAGGCTCCTGGCTGAGCAGGGAGCCTGACACCGGGCTCGATCCCAGGACTCTGGGACCACGACCTGAGCAGAGGCTTAACTGACTGAGCCACCCAGATGCCCTTATGGTAACTTCATTTCAACAGAGAAACCAGGCTGCAGTAAGTCTGCATGATTGGAGTAGACGATCTTTCCCAAGGGTGACGCCTGAGCCCAGCTGGCAGCACAGAAAGGTTAAAACAGAAGCCCAGATACTCCTCTTTCCTGGTCGTGCCCCGCATTGCCTGCTCATGATGGGAGGTGAGAATCTGCACAGCCACATGGAAGGAAGGGAGAGATCCGTGTGCACAGAGATGGCATCCCGACAGGAGACCAGCTCTCTTTGTAGAGGATGCAGAACCGAAAGTGCAGTTGCCCACCCTCTACTGTTCTCTGATGAGAAAGGCGAGGGGAGCGGAGGAACAGAAGATCAGGTTCTTTACTCTTCAAATAAGTAAATCCTATAGGATGGGGTTGCTGGCCAAGCTAGCGGTAGACTAGGATGAAAATCTAGGCTAGGTGTAGATCTCGGCATCTCAGGAAAAGAATAGCAATGATAAGGGAGAAGAGAGGGACATTAAAATGCCTGGAGGTATTAAAAAGAAGAGCCCCCGCCCCCTTTTCTTTTCTTTTTTTTCTTTTTAAAGATTTTATTTGTATATTGGACAGAGAGAAAGACAGACAGAGATCACAAGTAGGCAGAGAGGCAGAGAGAGAGGGGGAAGCAGGTTCCCCGCTGATGGAGAGCCTGATATGGGGCTTGATCCCAGGACCCCGAGATCATGACCGGAGCCGAAGGCAGAGGCTTAACCCACTGAGCCACCCAGGCGCCCCTTATTTTCTTAAATAAGACAGGAAACAGCATCTTTTCCTTGCCACAGGGGCAGCAGCCCTGCTGGTTTTCAGGCAGCAGGATCTCTGTAACAAGGGCTGTTGATAAGCTTGTGGGATCATGGGAGGACAAACACGATCTCCTGGCGGAATGAGCTCTTCCCACAATGCATCCGATGGGCGCTAATCTCAAGCTGGATCTACAGAGGTACCCTAGCACCACAAGGGGCTATAGTCAAAGCTTCTAGAATATCGCAGTGGCATGATCAACTGCTTTTGGAGGGCGGTGCTGTGTCTTCTTGTACATGTAAACTCTTTTGGAACAGTTAGAGTTAAAGGATGAGCCGGAGTTTGGGTTTTGAGCCACAAAGTTTCAGACACCCGCCACAGATGCCCCTGTCCTATTTCACTACACATTCTTTTCTGAGGAACACAGTCAGTGGTTGAGTGTTAGGGACTATGGTTGAAAGCAATGACCTGCTCGCCACCGTCTGCGATCCTTTCTCTGTGTGACTCTCACAGCAGTGGGGTCTGTAGGCAGGAAGGCTGTGTCTGTTCCCTCTCAGCAGGGAAATTACTGGAGACCCTGGTGAATGACACGGACAAGGTGGCCCAAGTGGCCGGAGTTGACCCTAGCCACAGAGATGTGGCTGTCCTTTGTCATACAGATGGTGAACTCCTTGGTCATCCTCCACCGGCTCAAGCTTTAGTGCTGGGAAACAAAACATGCCATCTGGTCAGTCATGGGCTCCCAGCTTTGGGAGGAACCGCCCTTCTTGAGGCTGGAGACCAGCTAAGTCCCCACACCCATGATGCAGCCAGCCATGCCTTGGACTTCCTGCCACCATCGATTTACAGGTCAGGGCCCGTCAGGATGGTTGAGGCAACCCATGCCCCATTGATTAGACGGCTGGAATATACTGGACGGATCAAGATCTTTAACTGTGATTCCACACTTTTGGCATCAGTGTCTCTGCAGACCACAGTGAAGCCTCCCACATGCCCACCCATGTTCTTGGCATAGGATTGGCAGAGACCAATATGAATGCCCTGGTCGATGAAGTGGCCTACAGCCCACCATCTTTGTTACCATCACCACTGGCAAAGCCTTGGTTGACCATGTCAAAGAATGTGAAGAGATTGTTTTTCTCCACCACTGTTGCTATTTCCTTCCGCTGCTCAGGGTGAGGGTCCACTCCCTCAGGATTATGGGCACAGTCCTGCAGGAGAACACTTTGTTGTGGCATTTAGGAAATGTCCTCCATAGCACCTGTGACATCAAAGCTGCATGTCTTGGGGGTCATAGTAACGAGAACCATGTAGCTGCATGCCAGCATCCCTGAATACGGGTGTGTGGTTTCTGCAGGACTGTTTGGGCAGGAAGACATCTTGGCTGAACTTTAAAAATCTTTGAAGAAAATTAGCTCCAATCCTCCAGGCTCCAGTTCCAGAAAGGTCTGCGGGGTGACATAATGGCTACGTTCAACACATGGGGACAGAGTGTCCTCACCTGGGGATAGTTTTTTATATGCCTTAATGAAATTCAACAAGTCCTTCAATGGGCACGTATTCTTTGCCCAAATTTTTTGCAGTATTCTGGGCCTCTGCCTTCCGGACATAAGGAGCACATAAAGCTTTCCATGATCATCCTAATGGGCACCAACTCCCAGATGCCTCTTTTTACTGTTGGCGTCTCTCTTAAAGGCTTCCGAGACACCCGGGTGGGATCTGGGGCCCCGTCTCCACATGGACCCACCAGGAGCTGGCTCTGGCAGAAGCCACGGTAGCAAAGTCTGGGTGGGAGGTGGCGGCGACCCTGGGCGGGATTCAACTAGGATGTGGCAGGGCCATTGCAGGGGGCCAGGGTGGGGGCTTAGGGGAGGAAAGCAGTGGGCAGGGCAGAGCAGAGGGCCACTAGTGGGATGTCTTTAAGCAGGAGAATGACATGATCATATTCTGATGTTACAAGGTCAATATGATTGTGGTGTTTCTTTCCCCTCGAAGCTGTGTGTTCTAGCTCTTTCTGAACATCTCAGGGTACCTACCATGTGCTATGAGATTTGCTGAATAGACACCTGATGATTATGAAAGAGCAGAGAACAGCAGGCCCCAAACCGGCCTTGGGCAGACAATGTTCTGATACCTCCTCTGTGCTCCTAACAGCCTTAAAGTTCCTTAAGCACTTTTCTTTCTTCTTCAGCCAATATTGGTTGAAGGGAATTCCAACTGTAGAAATATCCTTCATCATCTGCACCTTGTTAAAATAAACTCACTTCTTTCTGTTTATGTTCTACACAGATATCAAGTAGAGTCAGTGATCAGTTTCCTTCCTCTGTTGAACAGTTACTTACTGAGCACCTGCTAGGGTCTAGGCATTGTACTTGGTTTGAGAAAGAGTCCACATTGCCACCAGCACCAACAAAATCACTTCAATACCAAGGGATGATTATATTTTATCAAAAGTTCATAAGTGGTAGTTATTTTGGGGGGTACTCTTAAAGTATTTAACAATAAGAAATAAATGACAAGTAACAGTTAAGTTTTCAAACGAGTCCAGAAAATCTTATGTAATTTCAGGGTGGTAACAAAAGAATTAGCTCAAGCCCCTTCTCTCTCTCTCTCTCTCTCTCTCTCTCTCTCTCTGTGTGTGTGTGTGTGTGTGTGTGTGTGTGTGTGTGTGTCTATCTTGATGGTAAAGAGGTTACACAATGCTTCTTTTTTCTACATATGAATTTCTAGCTCACATTCTGAAATAGATGAGGTTTACCTCTGGTTTCCTTCCATTTCCCGTCTATACTCTGTTACAGTGGTTGTGCTCCCTGTAGACACCCAGGCCTCCCACCTTCTCCTGCAGCCTGGGCTTGGGCTAGTCCCCTGCTCACGGGTAGCTCTGCACTCAGGTCCAGCCCATCCCCCAGAGATGTCCTGTCTGTTTGGACAAATGCACTCAGGTCACCTTCAAATCCTGACCCTACCTAAGAAGCCGTACAACTTTGGAAGCATTACTTAACCTCTTCAAGCTCCAGTTTGCTCCATGGTAGTATGGAGGAAAACATGGCCGCCTTTTATTGTTGTATCAATAGGTTGATTTGACTTCAATAAGCAAAAACCCCTGCTTAAACCAGCTTAAACAATAAGGAGATGTAGCATGTCACAGGAAGGATGGGAGATCGGAGCCCTGGTTGCATTTCTCTGAGATTCTCTCAGTCCACCCCCCTCCTTGTGTAAGCTCCAACCCCAGGCAAACAGCAAGATTCCAGGAATGAGATTTAAGTTCATCATAGACTACGGAAAAGAAGTTTCTCTCCATGGCTCTCTCTTAGGAGTGAGGACACATTCCCAGAACCCCTGGCACCCTTCCCCGTCAGACTCTGTTGGCTAAAATGTGGTCATATGCTCCTTCCTGAAACAGAAATTGTCAGAAGGAATGGCAGGAGCCTCAGACAAACCAGAGCCAGCCTTGTGCTGAGTGTGGAGTGACTTCTCCTGGGGCACATGGCTGGGTAGGTGGGGGGATAACTGAACAGAATTAGGGCTCTCTGTGCTTGACTTGTATGAATAGCTAACGGACATTAACTTGATAAAAGGGCAATGAAGGAAGCTCCTACAGTTCAACAGAAACCAAATAACTAATACATCCTGACCAACATATCTCAGCTCAGTGGCACTTGCTCTATAACAAACCCCCACCTCTTCCCCAAGAATATCCATTCTATAACAACGGGCCTGGCATTGAGACAGGTACCTGGGAGCAGGAAGAGCTATGACACTTAGAAAGTTCTCTGGAAAACCCTGCAGTATGTGGATGGTCAAGAGTCATAAACTGAGAGCTGTTCCATCCCTAGAGAAGGTCATCTTGAAGCAAGATGCCTGGGTTTCCTCCAGAATATTAAAGACCCAACACTTTAGAAACCAGAAGCCCACTTGGGCCCTTCAAGCTTTCTATCTCCTCCTTCCTTCGGCAAACATCCCCACCATGCTCCACAGATCCCTGCTACACCCAGCAACCACCCCCCACCCCCCGCCCTGCCCAACAACAACTCGCCCTGAACACTGGATCCCGGCAAAGGCTAAAGGCTTGTAAGCCATCCACTGTGACAATGGGCACCACCTTCCATCTTGGAAATGCAAGCTTCTGACTTCTCCAGAGCCTTCCACCAGGCCAATCTAGGGAAACCCTACAGGAGAAAGCGATGATGATGGCAAGGTTGGTGTTAGCCAGGAAACCCTGGTGATGGCAGGGTTGGTGTTAGCCGGGAACTATTTTAGTTCTTCTAAATGCAGTCAGCATGACCTCAAATTGTTGCCTCCTTGGATCGCACCTGATACTCTCGCTTGGCAGTTCACCCCATTTAGTTTGTTTTCCTAACCCATTTGGCGCCTTACCATAGTTTCTACTTGTTATTTGGCCCCTGGGATTGCTGACCCGGGTAGAATGTTTGCTTTGGCTCTGACCTTGCATTCCTCTGGGAACGTGACTTTCAGTATTTACCTGTCTGTACACGGCACCTCAACTGCCAGCTACAGATGCCTCATTCTTCAGCCCCATCCTGGCCCTAGACCAAGGCCAGTCCCCCCTGCCCCAGGGAGGCAACGACAGCAGAGAATTCTGGGTGGGAGGCTCATCTCTCCTTCCCCTCTCCCCCATGAATGCTCTGCTCCTTCAGGGCTCTACCCATGTAGGAGGAAAGCAATCTGGCTGAATCAATTCCATCTCATGTGTTAATTACTGATACCTGCTGTACCCTTATGCTTGTATTTTAGCATGTTTCTGGGTTTTATTTTTTAAATTTTATTACTTTTTTTAGGGGGGGCAGAGGAGGGAGAGAGAGAGAGAATCTTTAAGCAGGTTCCACGCCCAGTGCAACCCCCCTCCACCACTCAGGTCTTGATCTCATGACCCTGAGATTAGGACATGAGCTGAAACCCAGAGTTGGATGCTTCACTGACTGAGCCACCCAGACGTCCCTATTTCTGGATTTTAGAAACAAACAAAGGTAACGACACAAAGTGAAGTATTCAGTATTGAGGGTACAAGATGTTTCAAGCTGGCAAAAGCCACTCCTACCCGGGAGGTAGGATCTCCCCGGTGTAGCCCCAGCTGCCTCCATTTTCACATCTCTTACTCTACTTCTGAAATCACAGAGCCCTTAAGTGTTTTGGTTTTTCAAATGACTTCTATGGTTGTCACAGTGGGTACACAGATAAGGGGAAAATGTGCTCCTTCTGTGTGTGTGCGCGTTGGCATATAGTTTGAACGGTCACTCCGATTATTACCTTTGTGTTTCTCTGTCCCACTTAATAGAAGAGCTCCACAGAATGAAAGGCAAGAAGAGGAATAAATTAGACTTATCTTAATAAAGGAGTAAGTTGGGTTTTAAAGTGCCAAAGAAGTACTTGAATTGTGTCTTGAATTTCAGTACAGTAGCCCCCACCCAACCCCTCGCCTTGTCTATGGAAGATACGTTCTGAGGCCCCCAGTGGATGTCTGCAACCACGACTGGTACTAAGCCCTATAGATACTATGTTTTTTCCTGTACACACATGCCTGTAACAAAGTTTAATTTATCAGTCAGGCATAGTAAGAGATTAACAACGGCAAGCAATTAAAAAAAAGAACAATTATACAATATTTAGAATATACGATTATTACAATATACTATAATAAAATTTAGGTGAATGTGGTCTCTCTAAATATCTTACTATACTGTACTCACCCTTCTTCTTGGGATGATGTGAGATGATACAATGCCTGTGTGATGAACAGAAGTGAGGGGAGTATGTAGGCACCGTGATGTGGCCTTAAGCTATCTTAACCTTCCGAGGATACATCAGAAGGAGGACTGTCTGCTTCCTGACTTTGGTTGACCAACAGAGTGACTCTGGTTCAAATGAGGAGAGCCTGAGTGGTCCTGGACAGTTTCAGGATGGGGGCTGGTCACCAGAAAGATCACACCGTGATTAGAAGCCTGGAACTTCCATCTCCACTCCCCATTCTCAAGGGAGGGAAGACGGGCCAGAAAACAAGTTAATAATGAATCATATCTACATGATGAAGTCTCCATAAAAATCCCTGAAGTGTTCCAGGAGCACCTGAGTTGGTAAATATATTCATGTGCTGGGAGGGTCACAGGTCATAACCCCATGGGGACAGAAACTCCTATTTGGGGCCCTTTTAGACCATCCCCTGTATCTCTTCATTTGTGTCTTTTACCATATTACTTATTATATAACAAACTGGTACATGTACCTAAGTGTTTCCCTGAGCTCTGTGGGACATAAGAGTAAATTACTGAACCTGAGGTGGGGGTCACTGGAACCCCCAACTTGTTGTAGCCAAATCAGAAGGAAGAGTGAATGACCTGGGCACCAGCACCGACAATCGGAGTCTGAAGTGAGGTTGTCCTGTGAAACTGAGCTCTTACTGGTGGGATCTTCTGCTAACCCCAGACAGTCTCAGAGCTGAGCTGAATTGTAGGACACTCAGTTGGTGTCAGTGGATTGGTCAAGGTGAGAAAACCCCCACACACCTGGTGTCAGAAGTGGTGTGAGTGTAGAGCAGAGGAAGAGAGTTTTTCCTTTCATTTAGTAACGAATGGTTATCAAGGCCATTACCAGAAGAGGTCTGGTAGTACACATGAACCACATGTCGGTCCTGAGTCAGGGATGCATATAAAATTTTGTGGGATCTTGGAGACTCTAAAAATAGAAAAAATATCTGTAATTAACCATTTACCTGCACTTTTCACCAAACCTCGATAACTGCCAAGTCTGGGTCAGTAGCAGTAATGACTCCAGATGTTGTTAGGAAGCTGACTCATTAGAGGTTTGAATAAACTTACATAACTTCTCCCAGTATATAAGATCTGTGTAACTCTCATCACATAAATGGATGGGACGATACTTTGGAAGCCAGCAAAGGAAACAGACCTGCTTTGGGGGCTTATTTAGTGTCCAAAAGCAAGGACACTGGGGCATGCATGACTAAAGTCAAGAATATTTCCATGAGCCAATGAACAATTTTCCAGGAGCTGCTTAGGAGGACAGAGATTTCCGCCACTCTCAAGTTCATACTGATACCAATACGGAAGTTTGTTTCAATCAGATGGGCTTCAAGTTTGAGAATAAGTGCATTCTTTTTTTTTTTTTTTTTAAAGATTTTATTTATTTATTTGACAGAGAGAGATCACAAGTTGGCAGAGGCAGGCAGAGAGGAGGAAGCAGGCTCCCCGCTGAGCAGAGAGCCCGACGCAGGGCTTGATCCCAGGACCCTGGGATCATGACCTGAGCCGAAGGCAGAGGCTTTAACCCACTGAGCCACCCAGGCACCCCGAGAATAAGTGCATTCTTGATGTAGAATGTTTATCTTCCTTCCTAACGTGATACTAATTGTGTTATCTCAAAAAAAAAAAAAAAAAAAAGGATGATTTCTGGAACATTTATCTGTTCACCATGGCAAAGCCAGGAAATAGATCTATTGACATTCAAAATAAGAAACATATTTGTAGCTAGGGGGAAGAAACACAATAGGAAAAAATAGTTTCCAGAATTGAATACCTTTCAAATGTACTTAGATTCTTTGAATCTTGAAAACTTGAAACACTGACAGTAGTCAAGTGGCATGGCACTTTTTATTTTCTGTTTGAGAAGCACAGACTTGAAAGGAGCCAAAAGACTGAAAAATTTAAAACTATTAGGAAACTACCCTCATTTTTCTTAATTAAAGAGTAGGCTATTCTGCTTCAGAAATGGGCCTGAATCAGTGACTATTTCATAAGAAATGTAATTTATGGCCACTCTTGACGGGGATAAGAGATTTAAATGAAAAGCCTTAAAGAATTTTTTAAAATTTTAATAAACACTAATCACTTGGAGTTCATTCACGCTTTGTTTGTAAAGGCTACCACTAGGTTGGTTTCTATTTAAAATAAAATACATTTGCTTTCGCACTTAATAAACACATGTCTTCTTTGCTTATCCTTGGCAATGTAGTCTGTTTGGGATGGCACCAAATTTCCCGATTAACGGCATCCAAGTTAATAAACTCTGTTGGCTTTGCCCATTTCAGGTCAGAGATCCAGCAATTGCTGGCTTTTGGGGGGATGTTTTTTTAACATTCCCAGAAAAGGATTTACAGCTGCTTGGCAAAATAATGGCACGTTTCTCCTACAGCCACCAGAGGTCTACTCACCCCTACAAATATTCCAGGCCTTACTGCTGAAATGTGAGCCAAGGGCAAGCAGCATGGGCAAACCCACTAGTAAGAAATACAGACTCTCTCTCTGGCCATCCCTTCCCCCACCCCGACTAACTCCATCAGAACCTACATTGTAACAATGCCAGGCCATTTGCAGCCGCAGGAAAAGTTTGAGAAGCACTATCCTAGGTTATGGAAAGAAAACATTTTATGTTCTATAAATGATCAGAATTAGCAGATTTGAAAATTCAGAGGATCTTGCCATAGAGTTCCAAGCTAGATCTCCCGTCACCAGATTAGCTGGGTTTTCATAAAGGCATTACAACTCAAAAACTACTCAAAAAGCAGCGTATGGGGGCGCCTGGGTGGCTCAGTGGGTTAAGCCACTGCCTTCGGCTCAGGTCATGATCTCAGGGTCCTGGGATCGAGCCCCGAATCGGGCTCTCTGCTCAGCAGGGAGCCTGCTTCCTCCTCTCTCTCTGCCTGCCTCTCTGCCTGCTTATGATCTCTGTCTGTCAAATAAATAAAAAAAATCTTAAAAAAAAAAAAAAAGGCAGCGTATGGGTGGCCCAGTTGGAAAAGTATCCCACCAACTTGATTTTGGCTCAGGTAGTGATCTCAGGGTCCTGGGATGGAGCCAGAGGGCTTCCTGCCCAGCAGGGAGTCTGCTTGAGGATTCCCTCTCTTTTTCCCTCTGCCCCTCTGCCTGCTCATGCTCTCTTCTTTCTCTAAAATAATTAAAAAAAAATTTTTTTTTTGCCCCAAAGTGTTTCTTTTATGCAAACCCTGTTCCCGTAAATCATCATAGTCATGAATGCTTTTAATTTAAGCTCTGGTTTATAGATTTTTGGAGGTGAAAGAGCCCCTAAATTTTCTCGTTTTATAGAAGAAAGCGCTGGGCAGAGGATTTTCAGAATATGGCACTCTAAATGAGATTCCCCTTCTCTCTAGTTCCAAATCCAAAAGATGGGCCTCTCAAGAGCCAGGATCTACCGTGGGTGTAAATGAGACCTCGGACTCTCAGTGGAGACTCCCCTTCTCTGAAAATTCCCTTCTTAGGAAGTAGTGCAGAGCTGGGTGAGCTCGGAGAAAGAGACTGGGCTCATCAGTCAAGATGTAGACCCTCGGGGTCTACATATCCTCCATAGACCACCATATCCTACTTGAGCCTGTAAAAATTCTCCAGGGACATAAAAGCCAGGCAAGTCTTCCCTGCCATGGGTGCTGGGAGAGCCCAGGGTGACCTGAGAGCAGGGCTGTTTCCTAGGTGCCTCAGGGAGGGCTGTCTGCCTCTGTACTAGGCTCATGGGAATGAGACCTTTTTAGAGCGGCTCTAAAATAAATAGGCTTGAACTCCAATTGGCCAATGGAGTTAAAAAACAAAACAAAACAAAACAAACAAACAAAAAAACAAGAATCAAGGACCTAAAGATGACCAGAAGCCAAAGAGGACAAACAGAGTCAACAATCACATTTCACACCCAATGCAAGAGGCTTGCTGGATCAGACAAATGGGTTCCTTAAAAAAATAAAATAAAATAAAATAAATTTTAAAAAATTAAAAGAATTCCTTAGGGACAAAACTATGGAATAACAAATGAAAACCTCACCAATTCAGTGCATGAATGGGTTAATGGTGACTGGTGATGAGATGTGTGTTAGTTTGTGTTAGTGGCCTTTGAGATCATAGACCATCCAGAAATCACAGCGTAAAACATGCCACAACCTGGAAATCACAAGGTTACAAGGTGAAAATTTGTGAAATGGCTGCAGGATACCATCTGTTTGAATGATAGACATGTTTTTGTTTTTTTAAGATTGTATTTATTTATTTAACAGAGATCACAAGTAGGCAGAGAGGCAAGGAGAGAGAGGAGGAAGGAGGCTCCCCGCTGAGCAGAGAGCCCAGTGCAGGGCTCGATCCCAGGACCCTGAGATCAGAACCCAAGCCGAAGGCAGAGGCTTTAACCCACTGAGCCACCCAGGCGCCCCTTGAATAATAGACATTGTAAAAGAAGAAAGAACGTATGAGATAGAAGAAATAATTTTAAATCAGGAGAAAATTTTCCTAAGCCAAAGAAAGACAAGTTTGCAGAGTAAAAAATGTTCAGTTTTCATTAGATTGATGAAGCAAACACATGCTTGGGCATATCTGGGTAAAATAAGTTCCTAGTCTTTTACTTTTTTTTTTTTTCCTAGTCTTTTACTTTTTTAACTGTTGCTGGACTTCTTATCTGCAACACTGGAAGTTGAGGAGATTGAAAGAACCCCCCCAGAATCCTATACTAGGCTTTTGCTATTGTTTACCTGTTAAAGGGAGCAGAAAATACTCAAGGACATGCACTAATTCAGAAAATAAATCACAGAATGCTCCCATCTGAGGCAAATACCTGAGAAAAAGCCCTTTCCAGAGACCAGTGAACCGGAACAGAGACTTCAAGATGAGGAAGGGGAAAGGAGAAAACAATCAGAGATGAATAATGCATTGGTTTTAGAAATATATCATTAAATATTAATGGATAAGAATATAATGTGTAATGTAAACCTTGCATGTGGACCCGGAAGACAGACAAACACAGAAACAATTGTTAAGTAAAATTCTATGTACAACTATTTCGGCAAAGGCTCAGAATTAAGAGTACAAGAGGAAGTGAAAACATTCCAGGCTTTAATTAGGGGGCGAGAGATGCCTGGAAGAAAGAGAAAAGGGGAAAACGAAAGAATTCTAAAGATTTCATTCCATTAGGCTGTGAGCAAAATGTGAGAAAATCAGCAAGAGGAAATCAGTAGGGAAAGAGTGGGTCTTGGTGGGAGAAATAGCTTTGAAATAATAGGGCAACAGACGCACTCAGTCAGGGAAAAGCCAGGTCATTAGTTGAATGGCACGTGATGGTAAGACTGCTAAATTAACAAGATGAAAATGGAATGCATAGCCCTATTATCAGACCAATGAAAGAAAGAAACGAAAACTGGGAACAACGCCGTTAAGTGAAAACTGTAAAGTAACAGAAAAGGAGTAGTATTTCCCTTCTGCATTATTTGGCTTTTTTTTTTTTTTTTCCCCTGGCACTAGTCTACCTTCTTAAACTGGATGCAAGCTCATATATTCCCTTCTTTTTGAAAATGTAAGCATTTAAAGCTCCCCCACCCTTTCCTAAGTATAGCTTTAACTGCAGTGGTATGCAGCATTTACCTTACTTTGCAATTCTAGTTTCTAAAAAAATTGAGACTTCTTTCGACCTGCTGATTATTTATTATTATTTCCCCAGTTCAGGTACTTTGAGGGATGCAGTGACGGATTACCTTTTTAGTATTGGTGGCTACTTTAATAGTCCTGTGGTCAGACATTGCCAGCTACATGAAGGAGATTTTCTTTTTATAAGAGAGAGAAAGGAGCAGGAGGGGGCAAAAGGAGAAGGAGAATCTTAAACTGACCCAGCCCGGAGCACAGAGCCTGATACGGGGTTCAATCTCACCACCCTGAGATCACGACTTGAGTGGAAACTAAGAGTCAGATGCTTAACCGACTGAGCCACCCAGACACCCCTATATGAAGTCGATTTTAAAAATTATTTGTTGATAGTGGCTTTATGGCCCCAAACATGATTTTTAAATATAATGACCTTCTAATCAAGCTTACTTTTTCTTGCCTGCTTGATCTGTCCATTGCTAAAGAGGTAGTACTGGGATTTCCCACTATCATGGCATGTAAATTTAATATGTAAATTTCTTCTTGTAATTCTTCCAAATTTTGCTTTATATACTTTGAGGCTATTTTATTTAACCTAGACAAATTTAGAATTGCTGTAATTTCCTGGATTAGAAGAGTTAAAATTTTTATCAATATGTAGTGACCTTCTTCATTGTCATTAATGCTTTTTGCTTTAAAGTTTCTTTCATTTAAGATTAAAATGGCCACCCTACTTTCATCTTTGTAGAATTTGCCTCATATTACTTTCCCGTTTTTTTTTTTTTTTATTCAACCTTACTGTGTTTTGAAGTGTTGTTTCTTGTAAACAGAATGTAGCTGCATTTCTTTCTTAAGAAAAAAATATATATATTTGAGACAGAGCATGTGCAAGCAGGGGGAGGGGCAAAGGGAGAGAGATAATCTCAAGCAGACTCCCTGCTAAGCATAAGGCTTGACATAAGGCTCAATCTCATGACCCCGAAATCATGACCTGAGCTGAAATCAATAGCCAGACGTTTAACCGACTGAGCCACCCAGGCAGCTCTGTAGCTGCATTTCTAAAAAAAATCTGGTCTATCTTTATCCTCAGACTGGAGATACTAGTCTACTTATAATTAATGCACTTATTATTTCACACTTTCTAATTGTTCTCCCCCACCCACCCTCCGCCCAACCTTTCTAAGTTTATCTCCCTTTTATGCTTTTCTTAACTTCCTTTGGATTACATTTTTATTACATACCTTAACATTGTCTTTCTTGTATTTTCTAAGTAATACTTTGCTTCTATTTTTTACTACTGACCCAGAAAATATAACATGGATATTTCATTTAACAAAATGTAAAATTAATCAATACCTTTACTCTCCTCCAAAAGCGCTAAGAGTCTTAATTAGCTTTTTAAAAAAGTTACCTCCCTTCTGGACTTCTTTGTTATTTTTGCACAGAAATTTAGATCTGTCTTAATTTTTGTAGCCTTATATGTTAGGCATTATTATTATTATTACTTTATCAGTCAATGTGAATTTCAATTTTCTTCATTGACTTTTTTGCATATCAGACTCTTTCTGGGCTCATTTTCCTTTCTCTTACAAGTAATTTGCTTTTGAGAGGGTCTGCTGATTGTGACTTCTCCATTTTTGCTTATCTAAACAAGTCCTTTTTTGACCTTTATTATTTTTAAAAAAGATTTTATTTATTAAGAGAGAGAATGCACACAAGCAGAGTGGAGGGGCAGAGGGAGAGGGAGAAGCGGATTCCCCATTGTAGCAGGGATCCCAACAAGGGGCTCAAACCCAGGACATTGGGATCATGATCTGAACCAAAGGCAGACACTTAACGGACTGAGTCACCCAGGCGCCCCAACCCTTATTATTAAAAGAGATTTTACTGATATGCAATTCTAACTGAATAATTTTTTCAGTACTTTAAAAATATTATCCAGTGTCTGCCTGACTCTCCTTGTCCTTGCTGTCAATTAAATTGTCATTCTTTTACAGATTTGGTGACCAGACACTCTCCTCTGTCTGTTGCAGACCCAGATTATGCCTGTTTCCCTGGTCTCCTGTTTGGTTAGCATCCCCCTTTCCTTCTCAGAAGTATCCTGGTTTAAATGATAAGGTATGTAGTCAGCAAATTAACAGGCAATCTATCCTTTCCCTCTGGCTACTTTTAAGACAGTCTTTATCTGTAGTGTTCTGCAATTTTATTATATATCTTAGTGTTGAATTTCTTTTTATTTACTCTGCTTGGGATTGGCTGGGTTTTCAGAACCCCAAGACATGGTTTTTTCATCAGTCCTAGAAAATTCCCAATTACTATCTTTCCAAATTCTTCTTTCCTCCCCTCTCTGGTTTCTCCTTTAGGAAGCAGTAGATATATTTTAACATTGGCCAATTTTGGTCCACTGTCCACATTGTTTAGTCGCTCAGATTTTCCATTTCCATGTTTGTTTCTGCTGTCATCTGGGAAATGTCACCAGCTCTATTTCCCCATAATCAACTATGTATCCAGTCATTAAGTTTCCAATTTCCAGGTTTTCATCTTGACATATTCATTTGGTTCTTTTTCACGTCCATCTGGTTGATTTTCATAATCTCTTATTACACTGTCATTCTTTCAATTTGCCTTTTTCTCCCTTTAAGCATACTAAACATACTTATTTTATATTCTTCGACAATTCCAATATCCATCATTTTGCATATCTGACTCTACAGTTTCCTGTTTCTGCTGAATCCTCCTTGTTAACTGCCCCATCTGTGGGACAGAGGTCTGGCTTTAGAGGGTGAAGGTTCTACCAGTGGTCTGAGAACACTATTCCCTTAAGCATCCTACCAACTCAGGACCACGTTAAATGTAAACTTACGGTTTTTCAGACAACAGAGAGAGTAGAAATTCTGGTCTTAAATATTTGTTAGTATGGTCTTGAGGTTAGAAATTTTCATAAAGAGTTTTTTCCCACCTTCCTCTAGTCACTTTGCACCAAAACCAAAATTTAGGCAGTTCTGCTCACTATCTTCCTCTCCAAAGGAAGTTCTCTGTCCAAATTGAGCATGCCACTCCTGGAGGTACAGTTTTATGGAAGGGGTCTCATATGTGATCCCTTGCAAAGTTCAGGCTCTAGGGTTTGTCTCCCAACACCCATATATGGGCTGTTAAATTTCAGGCTCTCTGTCGCCAGGTCAACAAGGTACCCCCAGAGAAAACTCCAGTGCCAGTACATGCCCCATGGATTCAAGATTTCCTGTCATTTCTGGACACTAGAGAATTTCCTTACTTCTACCAGCTAAGTCATGTGATTATCTATCACCTATATATCTTTACATATATGTTTATATAAATATACATCTAGGATTTTTAGATGAGTTATACTTAAAGAGACTTATCTGATTATCTTGTCTGCCTTATTTTTTCCAGAAATAGAACTGGTCTTCTGTAAGCATGTGTGTGTGTGTGTGTGTGTGTGTGTGTGTGCACGCGCGCGCACGCACGCGTGCACGGGCACTTGTTGGCTTACTCAAGAAAATCTAACACTTCACAGGACCTTTCCCTACTGCTTGAATGATTTCAGTGTCTTAAGTGAATTGCCTCACCCTCATTCCCCTCTTCTATCTGCCCCGATACCCTGAAAGCATTCTAAGATAGATTTTTGCTTTGACTGGATTTTTGTCATGTCCAGTGGCAAGAATTCAGAGGCTGTTCTCCAGTGGAAATATAAAATGAGACTCACATGCTTCACTGAATTTCTGGGCTATCGAATAATTTAATAATTATACTAATGAATGCCTGCCAAATACAGAAATGAAGGCACAAAAAGAAAAGGTAGGTCTACGTCAGGAACCCCAAAACATAGACATCCCTATGTCTTAGAGGACGCTGGGATATTGACCATTAATGACTGACTGTGATAGGTGGTAGACTTTGCAATGACACTCCAGGTATTTGAAGTATAGTTTAAGTGAGGAAAAGTATCCTCCAACTAGGCATGCCACTCTCTTGACTAAGAAAACATTTTCAATTCCTATAGATAAACACGCAATGACAAAGCACAATATAATTTCTTTAATACGGTAACTGCGTTCCATGTAAGGCTTTCTTCCTTCCTCTTCATTCCCTACTCCGTTTCCTCCTTCTCTGTGCTCAGCGTTCTAACTTTCCATCAGAAGCTACCTCAGAGTCTTCTTTTTATCAAGCTAATTGTGTCACCTGCTTGTTAAAACTCTACGTGTGCAGCTCTGTCTTAATTTCAAGGCAAGATTTACTCCATTCTTCCCGCTGTCTTGAATCGCATGTTGTAAAGTGACTGTCCTTGGGTGGTTTTGCTCGGAAGAAACTGACTGATCTTCCTCTGAGTGTTATTCGGTGTCACCCCGCGGACTCACTTGTACAGTGTCATTCCATCACATGACTTCTGTCATTAGTATGCACATCTGGGAAATGAAGGAAAGAGTTTTCAGGAGTTAAACTACCTTGAATCAAATTAAGAAATTATTGTGGGTAAGGTTTTGGTTTCTTAACTGATGGATGCGTGGCAGGATAATTCACTGAAAAGATAAAATGTGTTTTTTCTTCCTGTTTCCCTGTAGTGTTCATAATTCCTGGATGCTGGCCCTCGCTGTACGGGCTTCTGACAGGGCAGAAAGTGGAAGCTCATGGAGGGCAACACTGCCACCGGCCTTTTACAAAAGTTGGAACTCACTGGATTCAATATATTCTGTGTCCGGGGAGGGGAGAAACTCTGTTGTTTTCTTTCTTCCTTCCTTCCTACCTTTGTTTCTCCTCCTTCTTTCTCTAGTGAGATCATGAGGTACAGATACATTGGAGAGCCACACGCTCACTTTGGCAGTCCCACTGGGGGAACCCATGTTGGCGTAACGAGACACCTATGCTTCATGGGAAAGCAAGAAGAAGCTGCTTGAGTTGAGAGTGTACTCCTGTCTGGGGGTCACAGGCTCAGAGAATTATGTGCTCAGCAACAGTCAGGATGGGCTCAAAACACAGGTGGTCCTTCTGTCTTTTGAGTACCATTTCAGGCCTTCCAGGCTCTTGGTGTCTTAGAGAGGAGAGAAGGACACTGGTAACCACAGAAACAGAATTTTCTGCTGCTCCCCTCAGAATGGGAATCCCAAATCAGAATTACTTTAGTTAAGGAAATGGTTCCATTCCTGGGGTCCATGAATTTAGGTTTGCAAATGCATGTCCTCCACAAGTATCTGTCATAGAAGAGAGTGGCACTCTCCTGGTCCCACGGCCACAAGGAAATTTTGAAGTTCTTCAGACAAAGATACCCACCTTGGAGATTCAACCCACCTTTGAGAAAATGTATGTGAAAATCTCTGTAAAGTATAAAGTGCTAAAAGTGATTATAATTTTAAAATAAAATATGTGTCAGCTATTGCTTGAAGGACTTGGGAGTAAGAATTCCCTATGAAACAGTACTCAGAAAATTGCTTTAGAGAGTTACAGAACTGGATATCCAAAACGGAATTGTAATCCACAACATCATAATAGGTCTTTAAAGCCATTTCAGGAGGCCCGGTAACAACACACCCCAAATCTCACACTTGCCAGTTTTCCCGCACTCTATGAATTTTCTTCATCTGCTTGAGTGTGGTTGAGCCAGTGAAATGGCCATTTTGTTGGACAAAAACTGTAGCCTCTCCATGATTTCATCTTGTTTTCCTATATTAGTTAGAAGACTTCTGGTTTCTGGTCAGACATGGGAAGAGCAGGCAACGCATCACTCCTGTCCTTCCAAGAAAAAGGGTGAGCAAAGTAAAGATCAACAACTCTTCTTGGATCCGTCAGAGAACGGAGGTCCTGAGCCGACAGCTGTCCCTCGCACTGGAGAGAGCCGGGTAGGTAGCGAGAGTCAGTTTACTTTGAGAGTTAGAACTACCCCCGCCCGAGACTGGGCCCCCCTCACTTTCATGAATTTGACCTCCACGAGCTCTGCCAAGTTCTCCTGTGAATACTGAAGAAAAATCCCGTGTGTGTCTGGCAGTGCATTTTGAATGCACCCAGAGCATTTTGTTCTCCTTAACAAAGACTGCCCAAAGGGAAACTTCTTTATCCAAGCCTCACCCACCCACCTCACCCCCTCCAGCTCCCTCTCCCTGACAGACTGAGACCTAATCACAGCATTATAAATGCCTCCCCTGCCCCCACACCGCGCCACCACCCCAGAGGGGCTCCCGTGTTGCCAAAGGGGAATACTACTAAAGGACTGCAAGCCTCAGACCCTATTTAAGAGTTTTTAGGAATTTTTGAGAGACAAGAAGGAGCACAAGAGCCAGGACACTTAAGGGAATTTTAGTCTCAGACATTACAGCTATAGCAGATGGCAAACACAGCCAGAAAAACATAGAGCCTTACACAAAGGCCTGTGTACCCCAGCTCCTTTCGTCCCACATAACAGGAGAGGCTCTCATAGTCAAGGACGATCTTAGAGGTAAGGGTGGGGACATGCTGTGCACCACTGCCCCATCATTAGATGCCCGTTACCCATAAGGTCCATTGCACACATTCCCAAAGACATGTGATCCGTCTCGATGGCTGTCCACCAAGCTCTGGGATCACAGATTACCAGTATGGGACAGACTCATCCAGAGCTGGTCCAATCCTCACATTACAGATGAGAAAACTAAATTCTAGAAAGGTTGAGCAACCGTCCTGTATCATATAAATAGTGGGAGAGTTCCATCTCGAGTCTGGCTTTCCTCCCTGAGGACATGTATGTGTAACCAGCAAACTGATGAAATGGGCTGGACCCTTGGGGTGTTCGTTTAAAGCAAAGTTTATTTTTTGTCTCCCACTGCTCCTGTGTATTTGCTCAGTGGTAGAAGTTCCTTCCTTACCTCTGAATGAAAAACACATTTATTTTTCATCAGCACGTTCTCAAGTTTAGTCATTTACAGTGCCCAGGCCTCCATAATAAGCAAAATTTCAAATGTGACTCAGTAAAAATCTCATGCTGTCTGATCCTCTCATGCACACACCCAAGCCTGGGCTGCTGAAGCCTGACCACTCATGACAGGAAGGGAGGGCTGGGTCCAGGCCACTTCTCCTTCTGCCACAGACATTTCGGACCCTGTCAGGCTGATACAGGGGGAGCAAGATGCAGCAGTGGGCAGTTTTCAGATGGTTATTTGCTCTAAAACAGTTGAAGTCTGACTCTTCTTCCTCCTGGGAGCATTTCTGAGTGCTTTCTGAAGACCTTCCCCAGCCATCCGCAAATGCTTCCTGTGAAAGGCCAGGTAGTAAATGTATGAGGCTTCATGGGTCATACAGTCTGTCATGGCTACTCACTCCTGCCACGGACAAGACACCAAAGAGAGGGTGTGGCTGCGTCCCAGTCAATATGTCTTTACAAAAGCAGGCAGCAAGCCTGCTGGCCATGGTTTGCCAATCCCGGGACCTTCCCACCTGGGGCAGCTCCCATGTCGGCTTCCCTTGGCCTGGGCAAATGAAATTTGTTTTGGGGCTGCTCACTCTCCTCTCACGCCTATCGAAAGAGGAGAGCACCTTCAGCTTCTCCTCTCCTGAAGGCCAGAGGCCCCCTGAATGGGTTCAAAGGCAAGACTTGATGCCTTCTCTTCAGCAGGGGCTTAGCAGATGAGGTCAATGGGAACCGCTCCTGGATTATTTGCCGACTCAAACAGCTGAGTTGACCAACCCATCAATCTCCTTCACTCTGCCCTCAGAAGAGAGTGGAGCACTTTTGGACCTTATGTTCCCTGGCCACAAGTCAAATCCAAATCCACTCCATCTAATGCTGGGACGCAAGGTTTCCAAGTGGTCCTTCCCAGCCCCTGTGCTGGTCTAGGTAAGAGGCATGGGCAGAACTTACGACACACTGGCAGCAGTCTCAAAAGAAGTAATCTCCACGGATCCCTTCAATCTCCGACCACGCAACTCTTTTGGCCCTTGGCACAGGTGAACTCTCTGACATGGTTGAAAATATCCATGGAATTGTTTATCTCACCCAACATGCAGCATCTACTGTCTTCCTGTGTCAGCAAACCAAGGCCAGAAGTGCCCATTTTCACTCTGTGCAAATCAAGCCCCCATCCTTGGCCGGTGCTCAGCAAACGTCAGTTCCTGTGTTACTCTTTCTTCCATCTGAATTCCAGTCCCCACGCTGGGGTCACCTCTTTCCCGAACACAAATGTTTATTTTTATCACAACGAGGCTCTAAAAGGTGTGATGAACACACACAACAAATTAATGCGTGCGTGTTCACAGTCTCCTGCTTTCCCCCACTGCCCGGGTTCAATGGTGGGGAGGAGTGGGCAGAACGGAAGAGGACAGATTTGAGGGGGGAGAGGGAAAAGAGACAGTGGAGAATAGTGGTGAGACAACTGTGGCGGGAGGAAGGACGTGATGGGGGTAACAGGAAGCCTTTTGCAGTGGGGACTGGGGAGCCAGAAAGGGGAAGAACAATTTTTGGAGGCTTGGTGGTATACATAAAGCACTCCTTGAAACCACTGAACCTCCCTTTCAAGAAAACCTGTAAGAAATATCTGTATAACCCTTTGCGGTTTCTGGAAGAATCTGCACTGCAGCATTATTGTCAGGGAGGTCAAGGTGGCTCGGCGCTACTCAGGCCATGTTGTGAGCTATTTGAGAAACACAGTATGGCCACTAGCTTTAGTCATACCAGGCACCTTCAGGTAGGGGATCTGTGTGGCTCGCTTGATCCTAACAGTCCCTGTTACTATCTCTTGTCCCAGCACAATAACTAATAACACTGTCTTTCACCCTCGAAAGTGTCCTGGTTTGGCAGACACAGGATATGGCTGCTTTTCCTTTAAGGGACCATTTTTAGCCCCATTGCGATGCTCCTCACGGCTCAGAGCCCCGAAGATTCAAATATGTTTTCTATCGTGAAAAAACAGGAATCACCAATCATTTCTATGGACAAGAGCAATTTGTGTTTTTTTTTTTTTTTTTAAAAACCAACGCTCGGAGAGTCGGTCACACATTTGATCCCTCCAGTCTGGGGAAATGACGAGTAATTTAATCAGCGCCTGTTGCAACAGAAGGGATTGTGACTCGGCATAAATGTGGCCCAAATGTTGCCGGAGGCTCACCAGCCTGGAGACGCGTCAGTGTCAGTAACACAGGCAACTGATCCTGCCCACACTATCCTGGCTCCCTGCACCAAGACCTCCCTCCTGCCTCCTCGCAACCGCAGTACTTCTGGGACTTTCCCATAACCAGCTTGTCCACAGCATACCCCCAGAGGTATCTGTCACGTTCTTCACTTTGTATTCTGCCTCTCGCTGGTCCAGGAGAGCTGCCCACCCAGGCACTTGAAGAAGCCACATTCTTGCTCTAGCTGACTGAGTCACAGATGCCTCTCTCCTTCCCCCTCCGCTCCCCCAGCTGTCCATCCGGGGGGCCGCTGCAGAGCTGGGCTCCACAGAGAAGCGCAGGGAAGGGCTCTCTGTTGACCATAGTTGGTCCCCAGCTTCTACAGCAGCAAGTTCTCGCAAGGAGTCCTTCATTTTCTGGCTCTTAATCCTTATCTCCTTTGGAGCTCCAACCAGGCCTAAGGGCTTTGTAGGAAAACTGTGTGGTCTTTATTCTCTTCTCTCCTCGCCGCTTGGTCAAAACAAGCTCCCGATCACATCACTCTGCGCACATGGAAAGTTAGTGAGGGACATGCAAACTTTGAAAAGTATCTAATACCTCACCTTATCTTATCACATAGGAGCTTTTCTAGTAATTAGAACTACTTGAAAATAGAATGGCGTGTCCGGTTAGGTCACGATATGTCCATAAAACTGGCAATTTTCAAGGACTAACTGGATTGGGGTCATTCTCCGGAGTGTTACAGGAATCCCTTCATTGGGTGAGAACTTCAATGTCAAGGCCACCTGGACACCTGCAATTCTGGGTCTGCTATTCAAAAATTAAGCTACTATCTTCAGACACACTCAGAGATGTGAAAATTTTGTTTCGATCATGGCGCATAGATTAGATCACGTGATTTACAAACTGGAAAAAAGAAAAGGGATAAAAAATGTATTTCCTAGGCAAAGCCACCCTTTAGCTTGCTTGCCTGATTATGTTTCCCCCCTTGCTCTTAATCAATATTTTGGTTTGGGACAGACATTCATTTTGGACCCTTTATACCCTAGACTTAACTACATAGATCTGAATGTCAAACCCTTTCGTACCCATACTTTATACCCATACTTTATAGGGCTCAGAGGCTGTCTGCAGTGGTCTGAGTGATGGATGAGCCTGGCCCCGGCTCTTTAGTGTGTGTGGCAAGGTGCCCGGTATGCCGTCACTCGATGCTCCGCCTTCCCTTCAAGGAGATGGGGTTGGGAGGTCTTTTATCACTTCCTAGTTTCCTGTCACATACTGTTCATCGGGGCAGGATAACTGACAGGATACCGAGTTATGAGTAATAGTCCTTCCCTAGCAGCTCCTAATCTTTTATTTGGTTGCTGTTGCCATACCATTAGCATTTCTTACCAGGGCGAGAGGTCCTCTGAGCGGAAGGGGGGGGCCCCTGTGAGAGGAAATGAAGGTATAGCAAAGATTACTCCCTGACTTCCATTTGCAGAAAATGCACGACTTTGGAGAATTGAAGCCATATAAGGCAGTCTAAGTAGTTTTTGAAGGCTTAGTCACACCCTCACATTTAAAAATACAACCTTACGTAAGCTGGGCGTATGTAGACCATATGCGATCTCCAAACCCTTTTGCTCCTCTGAATGAAGGAGCAGCGTACAACCTGGTGGGGAGCTCTCTCTCTCCCTCCACCCCATAACTGGATAGGCACTATCCAGTTCATAACAAGCGTTATGAACATGGAAATAATTAATTCTGGAAAATGTAACCATCAATGGCCGTCATTCAAATGCGTTTATGCATACAAATATTTGCATTCACCTTGCAAAGATAATACAATCAGATATTAAAAATCATATTTCCTCTCACCTGCAAATAAGGAGAGTGATTCGGCTCTGCTGGGGCACAGTGGCACGAAAGCATTTTCAGCTGAGCCAGGTCTGGCCAACTGGTGTCGTCCTGTCTTCCTAAACCTTCCCTGTTCCCTTCCTCCATTCCCATTTCCATTTCCAAAGCTCTCCTCTGCTTTGTAACTTCACAGTGAGGCCTTTGGAGTTTTTCTTTATATGGTTCTAGAATGTCTGGAGAAGAGCTGTTCTAAAGAGAGAGAGAGGGAGGGAAAGAGAGGGAGATTTCTTTTCATTCCTTTTATCTTTATTATTGCCTTTCGCCTTCTCTGTTTCTTTATCCTTGCTATCTCTTTAAAATCACTTAAACAGTCTTAAGTCCAAATACACAAGAAAAGCACATATTATGATTCACTACTTATACAAAAAATATTTATTTATTTATTGGCCAGCTGGTGGGATTGAGAGCTACTACCCTGCACGTTTTTTTCTCCTCTGGCCTGTAAGTTTCTATCCCCATTTGGGTTCCATCCCAGAGTAAAGCAAGGAGCACCAGAATCAGTCTTGAAAGACCAAAGTCTGAATTCCTGTCGCACTATTAATTCCCTATTTCCTTTATGCCATGCAGATTTAAGATTTATGCAAATACACACATGTGTAGATACACACACATATTTTTATGTAATTATATAGTCAGTATAAAATTCATTCTCTTCTTCTGCTTTATTCATTATAAATTGACAGAGACTTGGGATGCCTGGGTGGCTCAGTCGGTTAAGCATCTGCTTTCAGCTCAGGTCATGATCCCGGAGTCCTCGCATCGAGTCCCGCATCAGGCTCCCTGCTCAGTGGGGAGTCTGCTTCTCCCCCTGCCTGCTGCTCTCTTTCTCTGACAAATAAAATCTTTAAAAAAATTGATAGAGATTTGTTTGGCCCCAAGTTTTCTGCAACTAACAGAGTTGATTTTTTGAGAGCAGAGTAATAGTGTTCTCCATTTTGCTTTCAAATAAGCAACCAACCTTGGGAAATTGAGGTGTATTGTATGTGTAAGCCTGTGCTCCCCGAGCGGGAGGTGTCAGCTACACACTAACTCTCTGTTGTGTAAAGAGATCATCTAAATCCCTTGAGTGGCTGTTCAGCTAAAATTTAGAGGCTCTTAATCTTATATTTGATGCTAAACCAAATAGGCCCTTAGGGAAGAATTAAGAACAAGCCAGACAGTATAAAATTCTTATTTTGTGAAAGTTGAATAGTATTTGTTGCATTAGCTATAACCGGAGTGATCACCCTGAGGGTTAGTTGTACAGACTATCTGCCCTTGAAAATAAAGTGCTCTAGGATCCAGACGGACTAAAGAGATTCAATACTTTCATCTTACTATTTGCCATTCAGAGTTTTGCCCTTTCAGAACCCAGAATGTCACGAAGATTAATAGATAAGGTCATGCCTCCAAGACCACGATGAATCAAAACCGAGGGTGTGCGGAGGGGTGGGGGGGTGGGAGGGGAGAGGTGAGCAGCAGATCTTGACCTAAATGCCATGAGCTTCCTTTTTGTACTCTCGAGTCTTGGATTTTGTCCACAGAAACACTACCATTATCCCAAACAACAGAAAACAGAAAAGATTCAACAGTAATTAGCAAAGCTTTAAGGAAACAAAAATGAACACGGATTTCTAAGACACTAATTTTTTTTTTTAAACACGAACTCTCCTTTGGGTTGATGTTATCATCACTTAAAATATCTTGTCTCAGAAAAATTTATTATTTGTGAACACGTTTTTCTTTTAAAACACAGATTCTGCCTGAAGTCGAAGTTGAAATGAAAGCAACTCAAATACTTCTCCATAAGACTAGTTGAATTTGTGTTTTTTTTTAAGGTCACATGTACTTATTGCTCTTGCCACAGATTTTTTTTTTTTTTAAGATTTTATTTATTCATTTGACAGACAGAGATCAAAAGCGGGGGCGAGGGGCGGGTGGGGAGGTGCCGGGAAAGCAGGCTGCCAGGGTGAGCAGAGTCCAATGTGGGACTTGATCCCAGGACCCTGGGATCATGACCTGAGCCAAAGGCAGAGGCTTAACCCACTGAGCCACCCAGGCAACCTGCCACAGATCTTTTTCCCCCAAGGATTCTTTGGGGTTTCTTCCTACATTTACTTGTGAATAAAATTATTCCTCTTGTTTACATTTCTTCTGTGTGGCTACAGCTTTGCTAGACACGTCAGTAGCGACCAAGCCCTGTCGTTGCTTCTAGGTACTACAGCAGCTTTTGTTGGGTACCAGGGTTCTGGTGGGGACTTGCGGCCCCTTCTGAACACCAACCACACTGTGTGCCCTGAGGGCTAGGATACACTCCTGCTGGGCACTGCCAGGCTGCTGGCGGCTAGTCTCTGCCGTCCTGTGGGTGCCATTGTTCTCCCCGTTCTCTTTCCCCCAGACACAAGGCACTGAGATATTGAAACCTCAGGTTGAGGGGTTGGTTGGGGGGTTTCTGAGTTGTAGAATGTTCCTTGAACAGGTGGGAAAGAATCCTTCACTTCCTTTTAGTGCTATCGCCTATACACTGGCCCAGAAACGACACACCCAAGGGTTTTGTGAAACGGCTCTGTATTTAGCTGCCATTACGCTCATCATCTGTTTGAAATGAGATTCGGGCCTGAATGAGTTCACGGGGCTGCAGCCGGAGACAGATCTGGAAGCTAAGCACAGCCATTCACTCCATCTCTAGTCTTAGAAGAAGGCGGTCTGCCTGCCCTCCCCTCCCTTAGGACCAGTTTTCTGTATGGGTAGGTTTTTTTCTCCCCCAGGACTCACTCTGGCTGTCATGTAAAAAGACTGCCATTTACCCAGGCCATGCCTGAGTCCCAAACTTGGACTTCGGCAGGCATGACTCTCCATATAATGCGACCCTCTCAGGTGAGAAAAGGAAGAACGCGAGGCAAGAATTCTCCCAACCCCCTCGAGGAAACTTACTCTTTGTGAACTTCTGTTACAACACATGCAGGCCACTAATTCCTATCCACCGCATACAGCCATTCTTCACTACTTTACTTCCCTTGCTTCCCTGTGCCTTGGTCTCCCCATCTGTAAAATGGGGATAATAAGAGTACTCAACACATAGGGTTTCCGTGAGGCTTAAATGAGTTAATATGTTTCATGCTTAGAAAAGGGCTTACACTGTGACTGCTATTGAAGTGCTTACTTAATTACTTAAGTATATTGAATTTACTTAATTTACTTAAGGGTTTACTGATCACTTCCCCAGCTTTTTCTGATTCATTTTGTCACATCCTGTATTTCATTAACTTAGTGGTTTTCACAGGTGACCTAAATTGGGTTTGCTTTTCCCTTTCCCTTTTTTTATTTTTGTCTCCCTACTTCCGGTGTGAGGATTTTCCTTTAAAACATCCTTCCTGCTTTTGTTTCACTTGTTTGCTAGGATTCCTGAGAGGGCTGCTTTTTCATTCCTATAGCTGCTGATCTCAACTCCTTTTTTTTTTTTCCTTCCCGCCCCAGGCAAAATGGGAAGGCAGGTCGTGCTTGAGAGTCAAAGCAAGGACTAGCAGGACTGGTGCCTGGGAGGCTGGATCTAGGAGGGAGGGACGTGTTAATTAATTATCCCAGAGGAGGAGGCAGGAGGCGGCTGAAAGTGTGCCACGCTTCCCCAAATTCAGGGACAGGGTGAGCCTTTCACAACAGGACAGAAGGGGGACAGAAGTTCAGCATGTGGAGACACCAGCCCCACCCCAGCTCACCTTGAGCCCTGAGCCTTCAGCAAACCCAGGGCGGCTCAGCTGCGCTCTTTCTCCAAATCAGCGTGCTCCTCGCAGCCCGGGCCCCAGTGCATTTTTCCCTTCTCCCCAGAATGAGGCCCACCCGTCTTTGGGGAAATCAGCTCAACCTTTCAGGTCTCGACTCCCCGACAAAAGGTCTCCCCACCCCACCTCCTTGGTGGCATACTGTTTGTTCTGCTGTCCTTTCCTCTTGCCAAAGTCAAAAATTTATGTAGGGTCCTGGTGATGCCATGGAGGCTCTTCCCTGAATGCCAGCAAGAGTCCCTGGCAGGATGGGACTTTGTATCCCCAGGCCTGCGAAGGGTTTGGCACACCCCCGTGCCCACTCAGCCAGGTGGTGGCGGGACAGACCAAATGAAGGAAGACGTAGGATGATAGAAGAGACGAGGGGTGATAGGTGAGATTGCCCTTGTGGAAAGGATGCGGGACTGAGTATGGGGAGCCAAATTTCCCGTCCATCTAGGGCAGCAGGATAGCTCCGTGTAAGGAGCAAATGAGAAGGGTGAACAGAGACCATTTTAAGGAAGAAGTCAGGGCCCGCCCTCCTGGGAGTGAGGCCCTTGGGGTCTCACCCTGAAAACCTGCATCTACCTGGCTGGTGCTGCTGGGGCTCCTCCATCTAACCCCCATGCCTCAGGGTGGTTGAGGTCAGGTTCAAGGTTCTCTACCCCTTCCGGCTATGCAACTGGCCCCTCCCAGGAGGGGGAGGGACTCTGAGAACGGAGCCAGCCTGTGCTTATAAAGACGGCTAAATGGGCATCCAGGACCCGCAAAGCCAACCGGCCTGCCTACCTGCTCGAGAACTCCTTTTCCCATCTCGGGCACCGCGCTTCAGGCCTGCGCTGCTCACAGCAGTGGCTTTTAGAGCCCTCAGAACCTGGGGCCCCACGCTCCGTGCTCCAAGCAGCCTACCTGTCCCAGCAATAGGCTCCTGGCCCCTCAGTGTCACCCTGGCCAGGAGGCCCAAGTCCAGGCACTGGTTCCATCTCAGTAAGGCCTGAGGCATCTCTGTGGAAATCACTGTGAAAGAACAAAAATTCAACCGAGGAACTGGAGATCAATTTGCTCTATCTAAAAAACAATTTACCAATAGGCAACCTCCCATGTAGCAAGTAGAGGGGAGCTCTGAGGAGCTGTAGAAAATGGAAGGTTTCTAGGAAGGAAGTTATTCGCTAAAGAAAATAAGTGACTCTTCCAGGCGAGGTCTCCTTTCCTTAGGGGAAGGGCAGAGGGTCCTGTTAGGAGGATGACCTCATCTTTCCTCGGGAGTTGGAGAGGGCCCGCAGGACATTCACCTCATGGGTGCTGATCAGAAATTTCCTAACTGACCCATTCAGACTACATTTCTGGGGGAGAGTGAAATTGCAGATCGCTTAGATGTTGAGTCCTCATTTGGTGATCTGGCCTCGGAGATGCCATTTTGGGCCTGTGGTTTTCTTTTCAACACTATTTTTTTTTAAGTCATAGGCCGTGTCCCACAATTAGGCCACTGTAGTCGGGCCTCCAGCTGCCGGATCTCATCAGGGAAAGTGCTGAGCTCATCAGGGCCGTTTCTGAGCCCCTGAATTGTTCTGAGAAGCAGTTCCTCCTGTTGAGATAATGTGACTGCAGGGATAAGAGGGAGAGACGTGTGGACGGGAGGGGGGCGTGTGCAGACCTCCCATTCCTCAGCGGGGTGGGTCCATTGTTTGCTGACTGCCTACCGTGTGCCGGGAGCTGAGCACCCCCTGACCTTGACCTCCACCGCGCAGAAGCTCCCTTCCTCCCAGAAGTTGCTGCAGGAGACAAGTGGCCTCCCCCTCTCAGCTCCCAAGAAGCCGGAAGACCAAACTCATCCAAGCCGCCAACGCACGTTTTGATTGGTCGGAAAGAGAGCCCGCGCAGACTCAATGGGCGAAACGCGGTGGAGTCCCGCCCCCGCGCCCCAGAGCAGAGGAGAGCGACCTGCTCGCTCTGGTGGGGGCGGTGCAGTCCGGCTTTCCTCCTTTTCGTGCTTCTGGGGTGCAGTTTTGCTCACAGCTGGGCAGGGCTGCGTCATATCCTCTGACTCACACCCTTGACAAGGGAGGGTGTGTCACCTAGAAGCATTCCATCGGGCTGACCTCAGCAGCTGGCCCTGATCTCAACCCCCCTCTGCGAGGGCATAGTTCATGACCGCTGCTGCTTCCGCCCCCCACCCCAACCCTCTCTCTGAGAGTCAGCAGCCTTCATGTGAATTCGGAAGTCTCACCTTCTCAGACACTTTCGCCCCGAGAGGGAGACCTGTGCAGAGCAGACCAGGAAGGGGAGCTCACCAGAGCAGTGCCTTGGGGGTTCTGTTCCACAGTTGGGGTCACTTGTGGAATGGTAGGACACGTTCTTGCTCACAGGCCCCTGTGTGGTGAAAGAGGCTGCTGAGGGACCCTCCCCTTCAGCCAGTCTGGGGGGAGCACCAGGAAGGCAAAGAGGGGCTGAGGGAGAGGGGTGGATCTGGGGGGATTCTTTCCCATCTCCATGAATCTGTGTGGAGAATCTCAGTGAAGGCATGAAAACAGAGCCCTCTGAGGGGCAGTGGGAAAGGTTAGACTGGTTCAAATAGGTCTACTGACTCCGATAAAATGTTGAAAGCAAGCTAAAAATGTAGTTCTCACTTGGCTCCTGAGCCATTGCATAACCAGATGATGTGGTGACTTTCGTGTCCTCCTGTTTCCTTCTTTATTTAAGTGGAGCTGGTGTCACCTCCTGCCATCACCCAAAAGGAGATAGAAAGAACATAAGCACTTAGATGGTGGCATTATAGTCAAAATCCACTAGAGTTTGGTTATGCCAAAGTGGGATTTGCGTTGACCTGATAATATGACCAGGAAAGAAGAGGTGTAGTGGAGAAATTTCTTGGTGGGTTTTCGCTGCTGGGTTAGGATTTCAGGGGTCCGGTTCTGCCTGGGAAGGTGGGCAGATTCAGAAAAAAATGCACTGCATCCCCTGAGGGCTGGCCCCCTAAACAGGGTGGATGGGTCAACTGTCAAATTCTTATGGGTCAGGGAACACCCAGGGCAGTATTCTAATGGGTAAAAATGTCTCCCCACTAATGGAAAGTGGAAATCAAGAGAAAGGCAAAGAGGGTGAGGGAAAGATAATGTGAGAAGAGGAAAGAAGAAAAAACAATGTCTCTCTGTAGGGAGACTCACCGTCAGGAGAAAGCCAATGTTAACATTTGAGGCAGTCTCTCCTAGAGTAAGCCATTCAGCCATCTGGGGAGGAAGGGTGGTGAGAGAGAACAGGATCGAGACTCTTCTTTAGGGCCCTTAATTATTAATAGTTGCCGTAGAGGATCTTAATTATTCCGATATTTAAGTAACTTCAGCCATAAGTTAAAAGAATGGTTATGTCCAGCCCATACGCCCAGGACAAGACCCTCAGAACACCTACGACTCCCATGTTACCCCGGAATCACCAACCACATAGACCGCTAGAGCTACAACAAAAGGCAGATTCTAATTCTAATTCTAATTCTAATCAGTGTCCCTCTGATTAGGGTCCCTCATGAGCCAGGAAGGCCTCATCCTTTGCACACAGCCCTCAGCTGTGTTTAAAAAGAACCATGTGTCTACTCCCTTTTTAGGCTGGAAGGAGCCATTTGTCCAAGGACATAAACCTCAAAATACTGCCAGACTGTCCCTATGAAGAAGCATCGTGGGTTAAAACTTGACAGGAAAGATAAATCCCAGAATTATCAAGCTAAATGTCAAGGCAAGGTACTGGGGTTGCATTAATGATGAAGTTTCCTAAGGTCTGTGAAAGGCAGACATTCACTGCTGAACAGACAGAAGCAGCAGTCGTTTTTTTTTTTGTTTGTTTTTCTTTTTTGTTTTTGTTTTAGGGAAATAGCATCCAGAGAGCCACAAAACTGGAAAAGACATTACAGATTATCTTCTAATATAAACCCTGGGCTAAATTGTTCCCCCAAAAGATTTTAGATTGACTCATTATAACAAAAATAAACATGTTTATAAGTGTTCCTAATAATGAGCAGTACTTGAGAGACAGAAAAATAAAGTTATAGTTTTAATCAGGCTATAAGTTACACCAGGTTTTATGATTGGGCCAAAAGACCAGCTCATGGTATGGAAGTCAGCCCTGGGTCTTCAAAACTGTACCTTCCCGTTCCCATCATGGTCTGTGTTTCTGGCTCTCTGCCCCCACCAAATTCCTGCTCTCTGGTGAGTGGAGTCCTTCGCCTTGGAGAGATATGTGTTAGAATAGGGCCACAGCAAAGGCCGATGATAATACTAGGAAGCCCTCAAAGATGCTTTGCACATGTGTCCTGGGAAGGGTGGTATGTGCGACTTTCGGTACAGGAATTTTCAGGGAGGTGAGGAAGGATTTTATTTTATTTTATTTTTTAAAGATTTTATTTATTTGACAGACAGATCACAAGTAGGCAGAGAGGCAGGCATAGAGAGAGGAGGGAGCAGGCTCCCTGCTGAGCAGAGAGCCCGATGCGGGGCTCGATCCCAGGACCCTGGGATCATGACCTGAGCCGAAGGTAGAGGCTTTAACCCACCCAGGCGCCCCGAGGAAGGATTTTAAAATGTGAAGGCAGAGTGCCTGGGTGGCTCAGGTGGTTTGGCATCTGACTCTTGATTTCAGCTCAGAGGATGAGCTCAGGGTTGTCAGATCAAGTACATCATAGAGCTCATGCTGAACACAGAGTCTGTTTGGAATTCTCTCCCTCTCCCTCTGCCCCTTCCCCTGCTCACTCTCTCTCTCTCTCTCAGGAAAAAAAAAAAAAAGAAGGCCAGTAAGAGGAAGTCTTTACTATACTCCTTACTATACTTCTATACTTAGGAGCATAAATGAATGAAGAATTTTATGCAAACCAATTTCCCATATGAAGCAAGAGGTTTAAAAATGTTCCTATTGCTTTTGTGAGTCTCTCCCAAGAGAATCATCAGAAATGCTCCCTCTCACAACAAAACAAAATTTTAGTTTTGAAATTAAAATTAAAAAGCCTAGCCGGGCCAAGTCATGTGGAGGAACCAGGCCTCTCATACGTTGCAGGTGAGTATATAGAACGGTAATTCCTCTCTGGAAAACTGTTCGGCAGGTTCTAAAATGTTAAACTAACTGTGCCCTATGACCCAGTCATTCCACAACTAGGTACTTACCCAAGACTTGTACATAGGGTATTCTCAGCAGCAATTTTATAAAACTAGAAGCAAACTCAAATATTCATCAAAAGGTGATGAACACCACTGGGGTAAATCCATACAATGGAAAGCTGTTCAATAATAAAAAGGAATGAATTACCTCTAGGTTAGTCTCAAAATGATTAATGCTAAATGAAAAGGGTACACGTTCTATGATTCTGTGTATACACATTCTAGCAAAATGCAAGTTGATGCAAGAGTGAGAGAAAGCCTATCAATGGCTACTTTGGGGCTACCTTGAGTGTGGGCCGGGTGGGGCAGGGCAGGAGGGAAGGATTACATGGCCACAAGGAAACTTTTAGGAGTGGTGATTACGTTCAATATCTTGGATTATGGCATGATTTCATGGGTGCACATATGTGTCAAAATTTACCACATCTGGGGTGGCTCAATCAGTTGAGCATCTGACTCTTGATTTCAGCTCAGGTCATGATCTAAGGGTCATGGGATCGAGCCCTGCATTGGGCTCCCTGCTCAGTGCACAGTCTGCTTGAGATTCTCTCCCTTTCTCTTTGCCCTTCCCCCTGCTTCTGCTGCTCTATAAATAAATAAATAAAATCTTTTAAAAAAATTACTAAATCTGAAATTTAAGTATCCACAGCTTAATTGTATATCAAATAAATATTAAAAATAGCTTTTAAAAAACAATATGTCCTTTTCATCCTTGTCTATCTTACATTGTTTAAATTATCCTTCAGAATTCACCTCCATATGTCTTCCTCTGGGATCTCTTCCAGTTCCTCCCCTCTCTCACCTCAGAAGACAAAATTAGATTTTCCTCCTCTGTAGCCCCCATGTACCCCCTTGTACCTAACTCACATTTTTATGTTTATAGTTCATTGTTATGGTCACTCTAATAATTTCTTCGTTGCCTCTTCTCTTCAGCTGTACTGGGGACCATTCTTGTTGATTGTCTAGTCAACGTAAGGATACTTAGAAATGTTTATGATAAAAATAACATCCTAAAGATTACATGACCAGTGCCATGGGCTCTTAATTAGGTGGAAAAGTACTGCAGAAACCTAATAAATCATAAATAAATGCATCAAGCTGTTGTTTAAAGACAAGCAACTCCTCAGGACATAAATTCATAAGGCCTGGTGGAAGCAGAAGGAACAATGCAGTTTATTAGTATAATAGTAAAGGAAAAGCTGGGGATAGAGAACTTTTCTTGGACTTGGGTTTTTTGTCTTTAGCTTTAAAAATGTTTCCCTGTTAGACTGCCTTCAATTTCTAATCAATGTTTTCATTCATTGATTAATTCCTTTAAAAGTTGTAAAACACTGTATTTTGAAAGTTTGAGTACAGTCTAAAAGCTAGAGACACTGTCTTAGGCTCCCAGTCACTATCTAGGACTTGGAGGAGTAAAATTTATAAATTCAAGATCACAATTTTCTTTATTAAACTATATCTTTTGGGTGATCTTAGAAAAAACCAATTAACTATTCTTTTTTAATTAGACCATTTACCAACCCACTGACCTGAAAGTCACAAGACAGAACTAGACAACTTCATCCTCCACAAGCAAGCCAAGCTCTTGGACTTCCATTTCCTCATCTTTTACATAGAAACAGCAGCCCTTGTGCTCTCTGAATCATGACGTGAAAATACTTAATAACACAAAGTATGACCCAGCAATTCCACTCCTAGGTATATACCCCAAAGAGAAAAAGACATCTGTCCACACAAACACTTGTAACATGATATCCACAGAAGTTTTATTCCTAATGGCCAAAGAGTGGAAACGATCCACAGTGTTCCTGGACAAATCAAGGGTGGTATAGCCACACAATGGAATATTATTTGCGATAAAAAGAAAGGAAGTACTGATACATGCGATGGCATGGGTGAAACCCAAAAATATGCTGAGTGACAGAAGACAGTCACAAAAGGGCTTATATAGTATGGCTCCATTTACGGGAAATCCAGAATAGGCAAAACTATGAAGATAGAAAGTAGATTAGGAATTGTGCAGGCCTGGGGGAGATGGGAGCTTGGGACACGATAGCTAACTCGCGGGGAAGGGTTCTTTTGGGAGTAATACAAATGTTTTAAAATCAGCTGTGGTAAATAAAAATTAAATAAAATAATATAAAATAAAATAAGATAAATAAATTGTAGTGATGGATATAAAACTGAACCAACTAAAAGCCATTGAATTGCGAACTATAAATGGGTGATTGTATGGTGTATGAATCATATCTCAGTAAAGTTTTTGAAAAGGAAAGCATTTCTATGATAATTGTTAGGCTTAAAGGCTGGTGATCTAGAGATACAAAAGGCACACAGCAGCACTTCCTACACTTGAATGTGCACACAAGTCACCTGGGGATTTTGTTAAAAGGCAGATTCTGATTCACTATGCCCTGGGTGGAGTCTGAGATTCCTCAGTTTTAGCAGGTTCCCCGGGAAGCAGAAGCCATTACCTCAACATGTTTAGAAGGATGTAAAAGACATAAAGCATGGCTTTTTTTTTTTTTTTCCCAAGAATTTGAATAAGAATTGGTGAGACATTACCCAGAAAATTTTAAGAAGATATGTTTGAGGAGCATCTGGGTAGCTCAGATGGTTAAGCATCTGCCTTGGGCTCAGCTTGTGATCTCCAGGTCCTAAGATCGAGCCCCACATCTGGGGTCCCAGCAGGGAGTTTGCATCTCCCTCTGCCACTCCCCCCTGCTCGTGCTCGCTCTCTCTTTCTTTCTCGCTCTCAAAAGAATAAAAGAAATCTTAAAAAAAAAAAAAGTTTGAGAGGTATGTGTACAGACTTCAAGTGCAATATAATATGGTTAGGCTTGTCCAAGTTCCAGTGGTTAGGACTCTCTAAGAAAATGACCATCACATTGGGGCGCCTGGGTGGCTCAGTGGGTTAAAGCCTCTGCCTTCGGCTCAGGTCATGAGCCCAGGGTCCTGGGATGGAGCCCCACATTGGGCTCTCTGCTCAGTAGGGAGCCTGCTTCCTCCTCTCTCTCTGCCTGCCTCTCTGCCTACTTGTGATCTCTCTCTCTGTCAAATAAATAAATAAAAAATCTTAAAAAAAAAAAAAAGAAAGAAAATGACCATCACTTCTTTCAAGCCCTGACTTAGTACTGACTTAATTTTGGCCATTGTTTCCTGACTAAGCCAATAATCGTTTCCTTGCTTCGCTCCATATCATGTATAAAAGTCACAGGACTTGGGCATGCCTTTGATCTCCAGTTTTTATTTCCCATAGGGTCACCCTGTTCCTAATTAAGGATGCTGGACAGATACCTCACAACCAAAAGTTAGGGTCTTCCCTGGGTGTAAAAGCGACGTAGGGAAACCTTCTAAGATTTTCATAGCTCTTAATAAGTGAACATTGCTATGAATGTCTATCAATCAATCAATGACTGAGGAAATGGCTGAGGGCTTGGGACATGGAGCAGTGATCACATTACAGCTCAGTGATTGAGAGAGAGAAACTTCTCACCCCAGGACTAAGGCATGTCAGATGTTTCCTTGACTTTTGAATGCAAACTAATTTCCTGAGGATGTCTATGGATGCAAGAATGAGATAAATAGAAAGATTTATCTATTGCTACATCTTATGTATTATTTAAAAAATCTATTTTTAGCATCTCTCAAGATCCCAGATTTTACCAGGAACTGAAGAGTACCAACTAAGAAGATTTAAAAGAAGTTTTATGAACTCTATGGCACACCCAACAGCCTCAGCACTCTGGAGATCTTTAGTTCTTGTCAAGACCCTCATATTGTCTTAACTTCCTCTGAACTTTCTAGATGACGGGAGCTGGGAGAAAGGCACAACTCCTGCAAATCCACGTTGCCGCAGCTAGAAAGAGTCCGCTGCAGTCAGCCCCTGGCTCTGGATACAGAGAATATAGCTGTTCACAGACAAAGAAAACACTTCCCCATCTGGGAGGCCCACTGAGTGATGCAGACATCACTGTCCCCCACCTCCCGAGAGCTATTTGTTTGGAGGCAGGGCTGGGAGAGGGAAGACGTTTGTCTGCTAAGATGTCCTGCTATCCTATTTTTGCTTCCTGCAATGCGATCCCCAGGAGTTTGGGTAGAAGCGATTACCCCGGCACTTTAAAAAGGAAGTTGCTTCTGAAACCAGATTCTTCTTGGCAATGTCCCGACATGACTTGATTAAGGCTGATAGAATAATCTGCTGAGCATTTAGCTCACTTCCACAGACCTTTCTGACCCAAAATGGAGAAACCAGGCAGAGGTCTGAACTCCAACCAATGTGGCTGTCAGGGACCCTGGGAGAGACTCAAGAAGTTTGTGGATGCCTTTATCCCAGGATAAAGATACATTACTTTGGAAAATTGAATTTCTGTCATAAAAACATAACACTTAGAAGCTGCTCAAAAACAAGGCACCCTTGTGCCATGGCTGAGAAATGAAAGTGTGATTTAAAGCTCATCCAAATCTGGGGAAACCCTGTATAATGGGTATATACAAGACCCTGTATAACAAAATTTTCCCCTCAACAACGTTCCTGTAAAGTCACTGACAAACATTTCAGTGATTTGTAAACTTCTGTACACTTAAGGATTTAGGTGGTTCTCAGAAAATTTCATCAGAATTTTTGCCTAAGCATTAAAGAAAAATGTACTTCCTGTAGAGGGAATCCCATGTATAGGGACTTGTGGTGTAGGGAGTTCTCTACTGCAAGTCACTTAGTAAATGTGTTTCCTATAGACCTAAGATTACAGTGTGTTCACCATTCCTTTCAGCACTGAGCCCCGCTATCTGGAGCCTCATTAAGAGGTTCAATTGCTGGGACGACTGGGTGGCTCAGTCGGTTAAGCCGCTGCCTTGGGCTCAGGTCAGGATCCCAGGGTCCTGGGATCGAATCCCTCATCGGGCTCCTTCCTCAGAAGGGAGCCTGCTTCTCTCTCCGCCTCTGCCTGCCACTCTACCTGCTTGTGCACATTCTCTCTCTCGTTCTCTGACAAATAAATAAATAAAATCTTAAAAAAAAAAAAAAGAGGTTCAATTGCTGGGAACATTGGGATAGCCTCATCATAAACCAGAGATGTCCCATCCAGCTGGCATCATACTAATATTCAAACTTAGCCTTAAGAGAAAAAAGAAAAACAAAAAACCCTCACAGTACAGAGTGTAGAATCAGCAGCTTGGGAAATTTGAAGATTCTTGCTCCTTTTCTGCCCGGTAGCTTCAGTTTGGTGCAGAAAATGGAATCTGGTGTCTTATGATGGTCTGGCAAAAAACAAAACAAAACAAAAAAATGACAAAAAAACAAAAACAAAAACAAACAAAAACCAAACAAACAATACAATTTGTACTACTTCCTTTGTCTAGCTGTCCTGCTTCAGGCTGGCCACCAGGCTGACAACCTTGAGAGAGGGAGACATCTCAGGAAGGTGACCATGGAATCACAGCTATTTCAATGAAGACATGCTTCCTGGGGGCCCAGAAACAGGGCCTGGGCAGGGCTCAACTGGGCAATCACCTTGGACATCCTCCACATGCCCATCTGAGAGGCCCCATGAAGCCTTCACGAAGCGGGGGCTGGTGGTTTGGCAGAGCCAGTGGCCCGGGGAAGAGCAGATGGTCCAAGAGAGAGAATGTGCTCCCTCAGAGGGTATGGCACAGGAGGCATCGTCGCTCTGGGAGTGCATCTGAGGTAATTCCATGGAAAATTGTTCTAATAAAGCTTATGTGCATCTGTTACTACCCACCTCATCACCACACATTTCAGAGAGATGACTGGTATTTGCATGACATGCCTAAAATACATAAAATGTTCCTTTGAATTTAACTTTTGAAATTAATAACAGAGCACCATGCAGTCATTATCACAGTGGAAACTGCCCAACAGAGCAGCTTTGGTGTGGAAGACAGAGACTGTGGGGGTCCCAGCACAAAGGCAAGTGCACGGGGCAAGTGCATGGAGCAACCGCACAACCATGGGGCAGCTGTGTTGTTGGGGGAGAGACACTGGGCTTAAAGACAGATGACCTGGTTCCAGTCTGAGTCCTACCACTCATCAGTCACAAGGACTCTCTGGCAAGTCACTTAGTCTCTCTGAAGCTCATTGTCATGCTCTGCACTTGGGGATGTTTATGAGCCTGGAGGGTGGTATAAGGTAAGCTGTAGAAAAGTGCTTTCTCAGCCATAGAGCAGTGTGTAATTTGTGAGGCGCCATCTTTCCAAAGCGGTGTCCTCAACCGTAAACTATGCATCACCACAAATGTTACTGACACAGTTATCAAGCACCTAATGTATACAACATAAGGGGCTAAGGAACGGGGAAACAAAGTGGTTTCAGACATGGTCACTGCCCTCAAGGGGCTCATAGTCTACTCAGTGAGGAAGAATACTCTGCATTACCACTCTCATTGTAACAAGATAAATACACAATATCCATCTCCCCAAAAGTGATCAGTAGCGGGTCAAGAGTACTGGGTAGAGAATGACCTAGAAGTGAGCGAGCGCAGAGGAGAAAGGGACACTAACTTTCATGGTCAGGGTAAGACTTGAGTTGAATACTGAAGGACAGCCAGAATGTTGACAGGTCCCCAGGGGACACCTGACCTCACACATGGTGGAGTGATGCTTGGCAGAGAATGGAAGGCATGCAGCCTAGAGACTTGTCCTGGGTTACACTTCATCTATTGATTCATCTTTCCAGATCTCAATATTCTCTCAAAATGTACATCACCTCTCTGGATTCCTACATATATTAGAGAAATGTTGTGAGAAGGTACAGTAATATTTCAAATACCAAGGCTTTAAGTCTTTTGGAACAGAGAAGTCAGGCAAACAGACTATTATTATGTCATTGATTGTTTTCTGATATTTTCATTAGATGCCAAACTGAAAACTTCTGTTGAGGCAGTCCAGGGAGTCTATGAAAGAAGGTTTTCCCATTATGTCAAAAGAAAGCCAGAGGAGCAATACTTGTATCAGACAAACCAGATTTTAAACCAAAGACTGTAACAAGAAATGAAGAAGGGTGCTCTATCGATATAAGAGGAACTGTCCAACAAGAAGATCTAACAATCATCAATATTTATGACCCCTACTTGGGAGCACCCAAATATATAAAACAATTAATAACAACAACAACAACAACAACAATAAAATAATAATAATAATAATCAATAGTAATACAATAATAGTAGGGGACTTTAACACCCCACTCACATCCATAGACAAAACAAATCATCTAAGCAGAAAATACACAAGGAACCAATAGCTTTGAATGACACACTGGACTAGGACTTAACAGATACATTCAGAACATTCCATTCTAAAGGAGCAGAATACACAATCTTTTCAAGTGCACACGAGACAGTCTCCAGAACAGATCACACACTCTGCCACAAATCAGACCTCAACAAGTACAAAAAGACTGAGATCACACCATGCATCTTTTCTGACCACAATGCTGTGAAACATAAAGTCAACCACAGGAAAAAATTTGGACAGACCACAAATACATGGAGGTTAAAGAACAACCTGCTAAAGAATGAATGGGTAAACCAGGAAATTAAAGAAGAGATTAAAAAATACATGGAAGTACATGAAAATGAAAACACAATGGTTCCAAACCTTTGGGATGCAGCAAAAGTGGTCCTAAGAGGGGAGTATATAGCAACCCAGGCCTACCTCAGGAAGCAAGAAAAATCTCAAATACAAAACTTAACCTTACACCTAAAGGAGTTAAAAAAAGAAAAACAAATAAAGCCTAAAGGCAGCTGAAAAGGGGAAAGAATAAAGATTAGAGCAGAAATAAATGATGTAGAAACTGAAAGAACATAAAAACCCAGTAGAGGGGATCAATGAAAGCAGAAACTGGTTCCTTGAAAGAATTGGTGAAATTGGTAAACACTTTGCCAGACTTATCAAAAAGAAAAGAGAAAGGGCCCAAATAAATAAAATCACAAATGAGAGAGGAGAAATAACAACCAACACCATGGAAATACAATTATAAGAGAATATGATTAGAAATTATATGCCAACAAATCTGACAATCTGGAAGAAATGGATAAATTCCTAAAAATGTATAAACTACCAAAACTAAAACAGGAAGAAATAGAAAACTTGAACGGACCAATAACGAGCAAAGAAATTGAATCGGTAACTAAAAATCTCCCCAAACACAAAAGTCCAGGGCCAGATACTTCCCAGGGGAATTCTGCCAACCATTTAAAGAAGTGTTACTACCTATTCTCAAACTATTCCAAAAAATAGAAATGGAAGGTCAGCATCACCCTGATTCCAAAACCAGACAAAGACTCCACTTAAAAAAGAGAACTACAAGCCAATATCCCTGATGAACATGGACGCAAAAATTCTCAACAAGATACTGGCAAACAAATCCAATAACACATTTAAAGAATCATTCACCACGGGGCACCTGGGTGGCTCAGTGGGTTAAAGCCTCTGCCTTCGGCTCAGGTCATGATCTCAGGATCCTGGGATGGAGCCCTGCATCGGGCTCTCTGCTCAGTGGGGAGCCTGCTTCCCCCTCTCTCTCTGCCTGCCTCTCTGCCTGCCTCTCTGTGTACTTGTGATCTCTCTCTCAAATAAATAAATAAATAAATCTTTAAAAAAAAAAAAAAAAGAATTGTTCACCACAGTCAAGTGGGATTTATTCCTGGGCTGCAAGGGTGCTTCAGTAGTCACAAATCAATCAACATCATACATCATGTTAATAAAAGAAAAGATAAGAACCACATGATCCTCTCAATAGATGCAAAAAAAAAAAGCTTTTGACCAAGTACAACATCCATTCTTGATGAAAACCCTCAACAAAGTAGGGATTGAGGTAACCTAACTCAACATCATAAAGACCTTATATGAAAGACTACAGCTAATATGATCCCCAATGGGGAAAAACTGAGAGCTTTTCTCTACAGTCAGGAACAAGATAGGAATATTACTCTCACCACTATTCTTTAACACAGTACTAGAAGTCCAAGCCAGAGCAACCAGACAACAGAATGAAATAAAAGGCATCCAAATTGTCAAGAAGGAAGTCAAACTTCCACTCTTTGCAGACGACATGATAATCTATATAGAAAACGCAACAGACTCCACCACAAAATTACTGGAACTAATACATTAATTCAGTAAAGTCACAGGATACAAAATCAACATACGGAAATCTGTTGCATTTCTATATATCCATAATAAAGCAGCAGAAAGAGAAATAGACCCCATTTACAACTGCACCAAAACCCGTAAGATACCTAGGAATAAACCTAACCAAAAATGCAAAAAAATCTGTACTCTGAAAACTATAAAACACTGATGAAAGAAATTGAAGATGACACAAAGAAATGGAAGAACATTCCACAGTCATGGATTGGAAGAACAAATATTGTTAAAATGTCTGACCAAAGCAATCTATACATTTAAGGCAATCCCTATCAAAATACCACCAGCATTTTTTACAGAGCTAGAACAAGCAATCTTAAAATTTGTTTGGAACCACAAAAGACCCCAAGTAGCCAGAGCAATCTTGAAAAAGCAAATCAAAGCTGGAGGCATCACAATTCCACACTTCAAGCTCTACTACAAAGCTGCAACAGTCAAAACAGTACGGTACAGATGCAAAACCAGACAAATAGATTGGGTGGAACAGAATGGAAAACCTAGAAATGAACCCACAACCATATGGTCAACTAATCTTCAAGAAAGCTAGAAAAAATATCCAATGGAAAAAGAATATCCAATGGTGTTGGGAAAACTGGACAGGTAGGGAGTTAAAACTAGACAAAGGACCTGGATTGCAGGCCAGTTTTTGTTTGCTAAACAACACGGTGTCCATTTTCAGACACACAGCAGAGCCAAGCCACAGGCGTTCTGAGGGCTTGCGGCATGCTCTTAATGCCATCATTCCAGGAATATCAAGTGTCTCTCTCCTACCACCTTTCTTTCCCTTCACTGTAACTTTACAGGTATCACCAAGGAGAAATTCTGGACCTGACAAAGCTTGTCCCGGGAAGGAGATAATCCCAGCCTTCTGGCAACCTGCTCCGGGAGAGCCGCTCCCAGACGCCGGTGTGCGCCCACATGAAAGTCCTTTTCAGGAACCCTCGTGGGCTGCGTGTTGTTCAGAAATGGTTATCTTACCACAGCTGCAGTCCCCATGTAATAGCGCCCTTGGTTTTCTTCATTCCAGTGCTTTCTCCAGTGGGCCGCTGCCTTTTCAGAGTTGAAACAAAGGGGACTGTCCAGTGAGGAGCCAGGGAGCAGAGGTTGGCGCACGCCGAGCCTGTATGCAGCCTGAGGGCTGCTATCAAACGAGAGATTCGGGGCTGGAGGAGGCTGCTGATCCCAGCTGCAGGGGTGCAGTCGGCCCTTGCCAAGAAGGGCGCTCTCTACGCTGCACCCTTCCCCGCCCAGAGCGCGGCTCACAGCCCCCACGCCCCTCCCCCAACCCTTGCCATCACAAGAAACCTTTCCACGGGACAGAATACCCCGCAAGTTCCTTCATTCTACCCAACTTTCATCAGGTCCTTAAAGCAGCACATGACTCCTGTCGGACTCTGCCAAGACCAACAGCATCAGGCTTCTTTTGTGTACGAGTTAACCCCAAGTTCCAGAACAAATTTCCATGAGTGGAGTCCTTGTTGTTTACATTGCAAGGCTCTGAAGTCAGGCAAAGAGAGGACCACACTGGGACCCCGGAAAAGCCAAGCCTCAGGGAGTCCCATAATCTGTTTCTACTTTGCAGACTTTCTGGGAGATTATCCCAGAGGTATTTTCCTTGAAGACCTGGCCATCGTCTCTAGGTTGGGTTTGGCCTAAGGGATCAACACAGAATTTATCAAAGAAGCATTAGGTTCCAAGGGCAAGGGCTAGCAGAGTCACTCCAGAGAGGAGTAAGAACGTGAGATGAATTTCATCATTGACCTCAGGGGTCTGTGGCTGCTGCTAACTGCAGTTTGGGACAAGTCTCAGGGTTTCCATCTGGGAGGAAAAGCAGTCCATACCTCCCCAAAACAATAAAATGGCTTGTTCTGAGAACCAAGGGGTAATACCAGTAAGGGATCATTAAAATGTTGGTGAATTCATGCTCCCCAAGCAGCGCAAATGTTGATTTTACCACTTTGGTGGGTGATGAAACTATGTTAATTCTCTGAGTTAAGCAAGAGATCAAGTGACCTCCTTGCTTTAAAGTTCTTGTTGAGGGGCGCCTGGGTGGCTCTGTGGGTAAAGCGGCCACCTCTTGATTTTGGCTCAGGTCATGATCTCAGAGTCCTGGAATCGAGCCCTGTGTTGGGCTTCACACTCAGTGGGGAGTCTGCTCGAGGATTCTCGGTATCTCTCTCCAGCTCCCTCTGCCTCCACCCCTACCCTCTAAAATAAATTAACAAATCTTTTTTTTTTTTAAGATTTTATTTATTTATTTGACAGAGATCACAAGTAGGCAGAGAGGCAGGCAGAGAGAGTGTGGGGGAAGCAGGACTCCGCTGAGCAGAGAGCCCGATGCGGGGCTCGATCCCAAGACCCTGAGATCATGACCTGAGCTGAAGGCAGAGGCTTAACCCACTGAGCCACCCAGGCGCCCCATAAATTAATAAATCTTAAAAAAAGAAGTTTTAGTTGAGACACTGCTAAAAGAGAAAAGCAAAGTGCCCTTCTCTCTGGTATGCTAACATTTATGTAAGAAAGAAGAAATCGTATTCTATCTACTCATTTGTGCAAAAGAAACACAAGAAAGGTAAAGAAGAAATGAGTGAGTTTGGTTACTACGGCTGATAGGCAGAAGCCAGGGAAAAAGATGGAAGAAGGGGACAGGGTTTGGGGGAGAGATACTTCTCTGAGTATATATATTCTTTTTGAGTAATTTTGGCTTTTAGTGATGTGTGATGTTTTTTATATACTCAGAAGATATGAAACAAGTAAAACTGAGGGGTAGGGGAGAGGAAATCTCTGTTATTTCTTTGGGAAAATAGAAAATTGTCCCCATCATCATGGTGATGGGAATAGTAAAGAAAGGACATAAGTAAAAGACAAATTCTTAAAGCCTTTCTGACTTTTAAAGGAATCTGTTACAAAGTGAAATTGAACTCTATACCACCTTGAGTTCTGTAGAGCCTCCACTCCTTGGCGATCTTTGAGAATAGAATAGACATACACATGTCCAGATAATTCCAGGAAAGGGCTGATAAGAGTGCTACCCTAGACTGAATATTCATTCCCCCAAAATTCATACATTGAAATCTAATTCTCAAGGGGGGGTGGTTCGGTCATGAGGGTGAAAACTAATCGGTGGGATTAGAGCCCTTAAAAAAGAAACCCCTGAGAGCTCCTTTGCTCTTTCCACCAATCCAAGACACAGCAAGAATATGTCCACCTATGACTGGGAAGTGGATCCTCACCAGACCCAGATCTATTGGCACCTTGATCTTGGTCTTCCCAGCTTCCAGAAGCATGACAAATAAATTTCTGTTGTTTAAAAGCCACCCAGTCTGTGTGTGTGTGTGTGTGTGTGTGTGTGTGTGTGTGTGTGTGTGTGTTGTTGTTGTTTTTGTTTGTTTGTTTGTTTTGTAGTAGTTTGAATAGACTAAGACTCATGAATCCCCTTCTGGGGTTGTGGGAAGTTATCTGGGCTTTTTCTAGGCAAGTAGTAAAGCAGGTGGTTTGTCTTTGACTCTTGCTTTCTTATTTCCTGTCTTCTCTTCCCTCCTTACACCTCCATGCTGCATTCTGTCCATTTGTCTCCATGCCCGATTATCCCTGATAAGGCAGTAAGTCAGAAATCTGAAGAATAACCTTCAAGAAGTCCTAATACAGAACATCTAACTTTTCATGGTCTAGCACAGCCAGGTTCAGGACGGTGGTTTTTGTTGTTGCTTTTTGTTTGTTTTGTTTATTTGTTTTTTGAAATAGCTATACTCATTTCTAGGAAAGGATCTACAAATATGTGAACCCAGCATTTTATAACGTGTGCTAACACTGTATGTTCAAATTCCCACTGGTATAATTCAATACCAAGCTGGTTTGTGGCCCTGCAGAAGGCTTCCGAGTAAACTTGACTTTGCCTTCCCTACTCCAGAGAGCTGGAACAGGTGTCGTCGAGCTCTGGGAGGAAAAGATGTGGATCAGAGAAGACTGAGCAACCAGTTCTCAGGAAGGTTCCAAATGGATCATGGACGTTCTGGCCAGATCCCAGTTCTCCCTAAATAAATGATATCATTTTTAGGTTAATTTGGACTCCTTTCCTGAGGCCCCAGAACCCATCTGGCTACCTTCTAAATAACCTTCCAGAGCGCGAGTCCTTCCAGAACATCTTTAGTCTGCAGTAGGTCTCCTTGGCTGTCCCTTAACCTGCATTAATCAGCACTGGAGAAGAGAAGAGTCATTGTTCTTAACAAATATTCGCCCCATGGTACTTTCCCCAGTCATTTAATTCTTGTCTTCTATTTTTTAGCAATGACATCAGTCGGGTTAAATTTTGGTTTCTAATGAATCAATTCTATTCACATCGCCCTCTATTAAGTATGCCAAGCAGGTTTTATATGACAAATCTACTACTTTTAATGAGATTAATAAGCTTATCCTGAGATCTTCAAAGATTTATAGATAGCAGAGTGGGAAAGGCCTGTCTCATTTATTAGCTGTATATTTAAAGAAGGGATTTCAGAGAAGTCATTAAAGTAACATATGTCTTCCCTCTTCGAGATCATTTTAATTGTTTGTGTGCAAGTGCATATTACAAAAAAGATCTCTCCAGCCCCGAGCTCTGGAAAACCAGGAAGTATTACACAGACTGGTAACTGTGGCTCCCCAGAGCCCTGCCTTATTAGATCTGAGCCACGTGTTATGATAAATAAGTAATCACCTGAAGTGCATATCTTGCTTCTGGCAAAGATAGAATAATTCAGATGTGCGGCTTCGTAACGCCTACAGGAAAGAACGGAGGAGAAGAAAAAAGATTCCACATCTTGGCATGAAAACGGGAAAGGCCCCATTAACAACCAAGATTACAAATGAGAACAGGATATGGGGGCGACCTGACTCAGAGCTGGAGAGAAAAAACAAAAATCTGGAGATTTAAATACCAGTAGCTGGGTCTTAAGCCAAGCAAAAAGGAGGCGATGAGTGTACAGATGCCAGGAGCGTGGAGGAGCCAAGGGGTAGGAGCCCGGCCTCATACCGAAGTCCCGGCTTGTCTCTGAACCTCAGCCCTGGGGAACAAAATATTGTTTCTGGAATTCATCTACTTAGCGCTTGAGCCTTCTGGGAGGTAAAGTTGTGCATTGCAGGTGTACTTTGAGGCAAAAAAATAAAAAGATAAAGCAAAACTCCAAAACCCAGTTACGTTGAGCCCTGAATTTAGAGTGGCTAATGCTATTTGCCCAACTGAAAATGTGCAGTCTTTATGGAAAAGGCCAACAACCCATGGAGACGAAGGGTGGCGAGTATCCTGTATAGTCCCCCCGATGGAAATGGGGGGGGGGACTATGTTACCCACTTGGATTTTGCCAATAGTGAATATAAGAAATTGCCCTGTCTAGGAAAATGTCTTATAAAAAAAACAAAAACCAAAAAACAAACCCTGCTATCGGGGACATTATCCAATGTCTTTAAACAAGGAAATCCTTGACAAATTCCCTTCAGAACCACACACTGGGAAAAGGCCTGTTCCTCATGACGAACTAAACTGCCTCCTACCATCCCACAAAGAATTCCGCAAGCAGCTGTTTTCTGCTTTTTCTGGGTTGGCTGACAGCTCAGAAAGTAGGTTTGATCTTTGTTACCATTCTTTTCAATTGGACTTTATCGTGATAATTACTTCTCACCTTTACCTTTGGATTCATTTTGGTTTTAAAACCTTTTCCACGATGTCAAATTTTTTTCCTGAAGTGGGTGGCATATCCAAAAGGTGTCATTCATTCAGAGATTCAAAATATGCTTCCTGAGACATGCGTTTCCAAGAAGCACTGCATTCCCTTGGCAGAATATTTGCTTCTTCCCTCCCCACTGTTCATTTCCTTGAAGCGAGAAAAGACGAGAAAGCAAAGACAGCAAATCAAGGGCGGAGGGTGTGCCTGGAAAATTCCCAGGAATAAACCACTGACAAAATATTGCCCCCGAAACAGATTGGTCCTATGAAGAATAATGATTTTCATATCCGAAGGCTCTTTTCTCTTGTCTAAATAGAGTTGGAAGCTGGCTTATTCAGTTCTTTCCTCAATGTTCAGGCAACAATCGACAAGTGTGCCCCGTACAGGTGCTGTCTTCATGGCTGTCACAGGGAAATGGGGGCATATTTACCTGTAGTCCGAAAGGAGTGAAATTAACATGCAGAAGAGGACCTGTGAGATTTCCCTGTCCTGGTTGCTAACCACATCCCCAGATTTCTAGGACATCCATTAAGATCTTTGCATTTGTTTTACAATTGTCCATAGTTATTAACAAGGTTTTAAGAAATTAATTAGCTCGCAAGGTGGAAGATTACCCTTTAGGTAGAAATCCAAGGGTCTTGGGGCTTTCTCCCTTCAAATGAGTAATTAGTAACATTTTGTGTGTCTAGTTTGTGGAGGAAAGATCCGGAGCTTTCTAATTTTCTCCATGTGCTTTAAAGGCACAGTGACAAATATTGACTGCAGTAGGGAGTAGGGGCCAGTAAGCGTGTTGAATACAGGAGTTTTATAGATGGAAACTGAATGGAGCTTAGGACAGCTGGGAGACTACTGGTCTGGGAGCAGGGACACCTCTGTTTTATTCTGGCACCTCTGTTCTCTATCACAGTCTAGGGAAGAGGTGGCATGCTGCCTGCCCCGTGTCCCCCAGCCCAGCCTTCCCCGTTCCCTTCCTGGCAGAGGCCATTCCCACCAACTCCATCCCTGAGCCCCCCTTGGGCTTGACCTGGGGATGACAGGTCGGAAAGGGAGGGTGAATAGCTAGTTCTCCCACCTCAGCCCCTGCTTCTGCCTCATCTTTTCCTTTTTGCTCTTAACCCTGCCCATGCCTCTCTAAGTGGTCCCGTTAGAGTTTCTTCACTTGAACCATCTGGGGTGGATTCCAATTCAGCCAGGGTTCTGACCAATACAAAGGGCAACCCCTTTAGCACACTGGAAACGGATCTGGAGCAGTGGGGTTGAGTTCTGGACCTCTGCTGGGCTCACAGTTGAGTCCGGATTCTTTCCAAGAGACTGCTGGGTGAGGAGGGGAGCAGGGAAGGTGAAGTGGTACCCACACGCCTGGGGGCATGTGGCCTGCCACAGCGGAGTGGCCTGCCTCTGTATCTCAGTAGAAGTGTGAGATATGGACACCTCAAGTGGTCTTGAAGCCACTGCTCAGAGGCTTAGATGCAATGTAACCCACCAAGATATTAACGCACCGGTGCACTTGGCAATAAAAGAGCTTTGCTAATGACTCCATTCCCCATTTTTAAAAAAATGTTTTTTGTTATTTTTTTTAAAATAGCCATTTGATCAGAGAGTGAAGCGATCCCATGATGAGGCAGCGGAGCCAGAGTACAGGCTCTTCTGTGTTGGCAGAACCGTCCCCAGGCCCTGGTGCTGAGCCAGAAGAGGACATAATTGTAGGAAGAAACTGGGGGGAAATGGAGAGGCCAGAGTGGGCAATGAATGACAGCCGCCGTCTTTTGGATTTAGATATTTTATATATATATTACATCCAAGTCTGACAGTCGTCGGTACCATTTCCCGGGGGCAGGCAGGTGTGTCCAAGGCAAGGTGGGGTGTTGGGGGGGGGGGGTCTGGGGTCAGGGAAGCGGGCAGCCCAAGGGCGGGGCCGGGGGCTGCGCTCATAGAAGCTGCAGGAGCTTCAGCGACTGTAGGAGAGCCCCCGGCTCGGCAGACGCCAGATACTGGCAGCACAGCCAGTCCTCCAGCTCCACGCCGCGCCTGCGGTCCACCGCCCTCTCGGCAAACTTCATCATCATCAGCGCGCGCTTCATGTCGATCCAGTTGTGCAGCGTGGCGCACAGCAGCTCCTCCGACGCGCCCGGCGGCTCCACCAGCTCCCGCCGCGGCCCCCACAGCAGGCACTGCAGCACCCGCTTGGCCTCGCCGATGCGGATGCGCTTGATGGGGTCGGCCTCCAGCAGCAGGTGCGCGAGCTGCTGCAGGCCTGGCGAGTAGAGGGACAGGGCGGGCAGCGGGGGCAGGTCTTCCTGCCGGTAGTCCTGCTCGCGCAGCTGCGCGCGCACCTCAAAGGGGTTGGGCTGGTGCAGCAGCTCGTAAATGAGGATGCCGGTCTGGAACTCGTCGAACTTGCGGTACTGGGAGGCCGACACGATCTCGGGCGCCAGCCGGGCCTGGCTTTTTTTCTGCTGCAGGTTGGCGCTGCCACCTGGCTTCTGCTTGGCCTTCAGGAAGTTGCTGATGATGAGCCGGGGCAGGCACTTCTCACGGGGCCCGTCCTGGCAGGCGGGGGCCGCCGAGAGGCTGGGAGTGCCACCGACAGGGGGAGCGGCAACCGGGCAAGGGGAGGGAGAGGCAGCAGGGGAAGGGGTTGCAGCGGGGGCGGGGGCACTGGAGGTGGCCGCGGAGACAGGGGGCGTGGGGGTGGCTGTGGCGGAGCCAGGGGAGGCCTGTGGGGAGCAATGCACCAGCAGCAGGTTCTCCAGGCACAGGTCCCGGTGGATGATGCCGTGCTCCTTCAGATGCTCCAGCCCGTTGCAGAGCTGCAGAAGCAGGAAGCACACGCGCCGCTCGTAAGCCTCGGGTTCCGACTGATGGCTGGTGGCCGAATCCCGCACAAAGTCAGAGGCGGTCTGGTGGGGCACCTCTGGGGTGATGACCACCACGCAGTCCTGCTCCTGGGCAGGGGGGTGTGAGGGCGGTGCAGGCAGAGGGTCCTTGAGTGCGTCCGGACTGGTGAGCATGCTGGAGGGCACCGAGGCGACAAAGTGGCCACAGTCCTGCTGGATGTTGAAATGCAGGGGCACAGAAGGGCTGCAGTAGGAGGCTGTCTTGGGCTCAGGGGTTTTGCAGATCTGCAGGGAAAAGGCAAAGTCAGGTCAGGAGGGGACTCCATCATCCTGTTCAACAAATGGTGTTGGGACTGAAACCCTTACTCTGTACATGCAATGGACCACGATGACTTAGGCGTATGAGCTCAAAATGTGCATTTTCAAAGAAAACACAGGGATCTTTGAGACTCTGGGCTGGGCAAAGAGTTGTCAAATACCACACCAAAAGCATGGTCCACAAAAGAAAAAAAGTAGATAATGATCAAAATTCTTCTTTTGTGCTTCTAGAGATACCATTAAGGAAAAGAAAAGAATAAGTCACAGGCTGGAGAAAACACTTACAAAATATACAGCTGATAAATGATTTCCTTGGTAAAACTGAACAAAAAACTCTGACAACTCAACAATTAGTTGATAAGCTACCTAATCAAAAGGGAGCAAAAGATATTAATAGGCATTTTACCAAACACATATACAAATGGCCACAGGCATTCAGAAGATGCTCAGTATCAGTATTCATTAGGGAGATGCAAATCAAAACCACAGTGAGCTTCTAGTTGACGCCCGCTAGAACGTCTATAATAAGAATGACAGACAATAGTGTCTGTAAGGACGTAGAGAAATGGGAGCCCTCATGCATTGCTGGTGGAGTGGAAAATGGTGCCATCACTTTGGAACACAGTTTGGCAATCTCTTTAGAAGTTAAACATAGGGGCGCCTGGGTGGCTCAATCTGTTAAGTGGGTGACTCTTAATTTCAGCTCAGGACGTGATCTCAGTGTCCTGGGATCTAGCCCCAAGTTGGGCTCTGTGCTCAGCAGGGAGTCTGCTTGCAATGCTTCCTCTCCCCTCTGCCCACCCTCCCCCGCACCCACCTCTTCCCCTGCTTGCTCATCCTCTCTCTAAACTAAATAAATCTTTTGAAAAAAAAGTTAAACATGAAATCCATATACAACCCAGCAGGAGAGGGGTTCCTCAGTAGGAAGACATCTGTCTGCTCACGGTGTGGCCTGGACAAGTTCTCAGGAAGCCAGACAGGACCGTGCGAGGCTGTCAGCATGACTCCCCATCCCTCGCACCCGAGGGCAGCTACCTGACAGCGAGTATGTCTGACCACGGCGGTGCTCCTTTCTTAGGGAATCTCAGAGACAGAAGCAGGCCCCTCGAGGATGTGGCCCAGGTCCCTCGGGCTGCCCTGGTTCCTCTAGCCAGGTAAATATGCCAGGCCTGCGAGCTGCCACGGCCTGTGGGGCCAGCCGATTTTATTGGCCCTGCTATACGGAAGCCGCACGCTATAGCCTCTGAGGCTGAGTCCCAGAGCCCAAAGAAAACAGAAAGCTCTCCGGGGTTAGGGATGCCAAAATGCCCGAGGCACCCTCGAAACTGAAGGTAGGAATAAACAAGCAGATGATCTTGAGCTCCTCTGGGGAACCGCATGAGCATCTCTCCCCGCCTCTCAAACATCGTCCCATACTAATGACAGCACCAGCCACCCGAGCATCTCGAGCAACGCTCACTCTCCTCTGGCTGCCACAACCGGAGGGTCTCGAGCCAGACATCATGGCCCTCCGGCAGGCCTCAATGTCCCTGTAATGACACGAAAGGGGCAGAAGATGGTCTGTGGTCCCCTCTCTCCAAAGGATACGCTGCAGCCTCAGCCACGCTTTATGGCAAGGTGACGATCGGTGTGCAGGCTCGCAGAGAGAAGCCCCTCGCCTCTACCTGTAACTTATCATCCTGCAGACGACCCAGGATGACCCCTTGGGCTGCTGCGTTGCCGCACACGAGGGATCACAGGAGTGTCTGTGAAGCGCCACCTGCTAAAGGGGGAGGGACATCTTCAGGAGTCCTGCTGCAAGCATCCTCTCCCAGAGACTTATTTGGACCGCGGCTGTACACACCTTCTCAGCGTAACAGAGTCCAGCCTCTGAGGAAACTTTTAAAAACGGTAATGGGGAGAGGGGAAGAAGGGAGGGGACACCCTCATGTAGTCCTCTCTCTCTCACAGAAGTAAAACGGAAATCAAATGGCGCATGTTTTTCTCCCAGACATTGCTCCCTGTTACACGAACAGAAATGATTCTGGAACACATATCTGAGGGGCCCTGTTGCAGACTCTTCATTTTAGCCCACCCAACTGTATTTGGTTTTTTAAATGGAAGTCTTCTGAAACATTTTTAAGGGAAGGGGGGGCACCTGGGTGGCTTAGTTGGTGGAACATCTGCCGTCGGCTCAGGTCATGATGCCGGGGTCCCAGGATCGAGCCCCTTGTCCCTCTCCCTCTACCCCTCCCCACTGCTTGTTTTCTCTCTCTCTTCCTCTCAAATAAATATATTTTTAAAACTCTTCCAAAAAAAAAAAATGAAAGGGAATTTACAGTTCTCAAAAAGTGGTATCACATCTTGATCCCAACTACAGTGCACGGACCTGTCGAGGTCACTCTCCTGTGAGAGCTTCTCGGCCACCAGACAGCAGCCTCATGCTCGCATGTGTGAGGCCCTGTGCCCGCCAAGCATTTCTCACACAGTGTCTCATTACATCTCAGACAACCTGAAGAGGAAAGAGGAGGCAGATGCTGCTTCGGAAGAGGAAACAGAGGCTCTGAGGGGTTAAATGATTTGCCTAAGACTGTACAAGTGAGATGTGTTCCGGCGGCGGGAGTGAGAAAAACCTGGGCTCACCTCCGAGCTCTGCAAACACTGGCAGTGATTCAAGTAGCCACAAACACCATACGAGCGAACATCGACCCAGTGCTCTGAAGCGAAACAGAAGGCAAAGTTCTGACAAGCGTCCGGTCACGGGATTTTTGCCAACTCGCCAGTACGGAACCTCATTTTGTGGGTGTTTCTGTTTCAAGACTCTCTAGCAGCTGGTAGTGCAGATTCGCTAACCAAGAACTCACGGCAAACAGCACCTAACTCAGTCTCAAACGAAGCTTATCTAACACTTTCCCAGGGCCCACACCACAGCCCTCTGGCACCCGGGAACCCCAGACAGGACTACAGTGCCTAGCTTGGTCATTTTCAACAGTGAAATCATCAACCCAAAACACAGACATGGGAGGAACGAGGCCATCGAGAGACCACAGCAAGGACCCCTAGTTAACAGGTGAGCACTGAGACAGGAAGCCAGGGCCTTGCCTTGTCACCCCCGGGCCGGGAATTCGTCCATTGGGTCACTCCAATCTCCCCCTACTCTGCGTGTGCAGCAACCACAGAAAAGGGTTTGGGGTTACAAATAAATTATAGTGGATTCAAAAATACAGAATCCACAAGTAATGAGGACCGACCTGGTGTGTCTCAGTCCAGTTTCTCCTCTGTAGTCAGGGCCGTGATAGGTCCCTTCTCCCCGGGGCCATCGTGAGCGGTCCATGACACAAGGCAGGTGTGGCTCCCAGCACAGTGCCTGGCCCTCGGTCAGCACTCACTGGAAAGGGTTGCCATGGTGATTGCTCTGCAGGTCTGGCTGGAGCCGCGTGGTGAGGCAACCCAGAGCTGGCTGGGGGGGTTACTGTACAAACCTGAAGGGTGCAGCTGGCCAGGGCCTGGGAACTGTTTCCAAAGAGCCCTTTTCTCAAGGCTATCAAAGGCCGGGGCCCAGCAAACACGCGGACAGCTTGCACAGACATGTAAATGAAGGAGCAGAGTAAATGGCAACGGGGCTGGATGCGTTTCAAAATCAGCGAGCTAGTCCTCTGCTAGGACCCTTGGCTTCCTCGCTGCGCGCATCAGCGAGTCAGCACAGTGCAAAGGTGGGGGGGCCTGGGCGGGCGCCCCCTGAGATGGTTTTCACAGCACTGCATGGTGGGGGTGGGTAGAGGAAGGGGCGCGGGGGCAGAGAGGCTTTCTCTCCACCCTCCGCCCCCTCCACCTCATCTTCAGGGAGTTTATGCTTGGGTTTTGGTGCAAGACCACACAAACCTTTGGTTCAGCTCCAATTTCAAACGTTCTGCTGAGCCAAGTCTCACTTTTAACTTCAGAGCCACAGCCTCATTCGCGGTTAAAAATCTGGGCGAAGTCCGTTTGTTAAACAAAGAAGGCCCAGCTGGCTTAACACAGGTCCCTAATTACCGAACCGGAGTTGGAGCTGACTGAGGAATAAAGCAGCTCCAGAAACTCGCACACAGCTGATGATTTTTTTTTTTCTTTTTCCCCTACCGCATATTCCCGGAGCGGGGCTCTGAGAGCCGGCTTTAATCTCCTCGCTGCTGCAGGGCGCTGAGCCCATAAACAGGGGGCCCGGCGTCTCGTGGGAGCAGGTGCGAGCCTGCGTTTGCTCATGGGGACTCGGCACCAGGCTCCTGCTTCCCAGCCACAGACGAAGTGAGCTGCGGACGGGGAGGCAGCGGCTCGGAGGGGGCCCGCTCTGGCCCGCGGCGTCCAGATGACTGAGTTCCGTCTAGACTGCGGCGTTAATGAAGTGGAACAGCTGCACATGGGAAAGGACGTTCCAAAAGCCCCCACCCCACAATTACCCAGCCCGGCGTGCTTGCAAATTGATGCCGTTGTTCCCTAGACTCTGAATATTTGAAGCTGTTCTCTGGATTTCCTTCCGGTACATGACCGAGGTAGTCCTTGAGCTACCGAGTCTCTGGCAAAGTCAGATCAGACGCCCAGGGACTGCCTTCCTTAGAGGGCGGGGGCTATCTCCTGTCTCCTTATGGTTTACATTTCTAATGAAATAAGGAGGAAGGCTTGTTTTTCACCTCCTCTGGGAAAGCTGGGTGTTACGCATTGTCCTTCGGAGAACGGGGCTAACTGCATTACTGTAGGAGGGCCTAGATATCCCAGCGCACGAGACAAGCTCTCAGAAATATAAAAACCGGGGCTCCTGGGTGGCTCAGTGGGTTAAGCCTCTGCCTTCGGCTCAGGTCATGATCTCAGGGTCCTGGGATCGAGCCCCGCATGGGGGGGGGGTCTCTGCTCAGCGGGGAGCCTGCTTCCCCTTCTCTCTCTCTGCCTGCCTCTCTGTCTGCTTGTGATCTCTGCTAAATAAATAAATAAAATCTTTTTTAAAAAAAGAAAGAAAGAAATATAAAAACCATGGTCCACCTGGGTGGCTCAGTCAGTGAAGCGTCTGCCTTTGGTTCGGGTTGAACCCAGGGTCCTGGGATCGAGTCCCACATCGGGCTTTCTGTTCAGCGGGGAGTCTGCTTCTCCCTCTCCCTTTCCTTGCTGCTCCCCCTGCTTGTGCTCTCTTTCTCCTTCGCAACAGCTCTGATCCCGTGGCAAAGATTCAAGAGCTGTGTTACCTTGGGCTAGTCTCTTAACTTCTCGGAACTTCCTTTTTCTTAACTGACAGGATGGTAGCAGAGGTGCTGCAGGCAAAACAAAGTACCATTCGCAGCCAGCTCAGCTGCCGGCTAGCTGTGGGCAGATTACTTAATCATTTTGTGCCTCCCATCCCCCATCTGTAAAGCCTATTTGCATTGGGACACTGTGCGGTCATGGAGTGAATACACCCGAGAGACTTGTTGCTGAGCGAATGCTTAATCGATACAATTACTCTTATTGCTCAAGATGATGCTTAGGCCTGGCTCTCTCCAGCTCTAACACGTGCAGAACAGTATCTTCAGTGGTTGTCTCCCTTCCTGAATTACAAGCTCCAGAAGAACCTTATGTTCACCTCTGTCTACTCAGACCTTTACAAAACACGTAAAAGCACACGACTGGCACTCCGTAAAAATCTGATGAATAAGTGAATGCAATGAACTCTCTGCTGCCTTAAAAAGACAACTTGTCTCCCTAATCCAACTAGACCACATGGGCTCACTCCCAAATGCAGAGGAGGAATGCCACGTTCACACTACAAATCTTCCCACACAGGGCCCCGGGCCGGGCTGAGCGAGAAATCAGAGAGCACTCAGTGTTAGCAAGAACTCTGGCTGCGAGCCTGCGCCGGCGGCCTGGACTGTGAGAGGACTCGTCCGAGCTGCAGCCCTGTCGTAGCCGGGGCCAGACGGCTGCACCGCAGAATGGAAGGAGGGGGTGGGTTGGTACCTACTTTCACAGCATAGGTGCTGCCAGGGTCCTCAGAGCAGGTGGCACAGTAGTAGATGGCATCCCCCGAGTCACAACAGGGCCTGTTACAGGTCAGTTTGAAGAGCGACCAGTTATTCTCGTTGAAGTGCAGCTCCTTTTTCTGGCCGCCCATGAAGAGGTCCTCGCACTTGGCCGCAAGGCGGACCAGGGACTGGGCGTAGAGCCCCCCGAGCTTGGCATAGGTGCCCTCCTTGCTGCTGATGCTGCTCAGCAGGCTGTGGAAGTGGAGCTGCGCGCTGCTGGCAGACGCCTGGCTGGACACGCTCAGCTGGGAGGAGGAGGCCGAGGGGACCCCTCTGCACCGGAGGCTGGGGCTCCCACAGCGGCTCTTGCTACCCGCCAGCCCTGGCGCTGGCACCCAGTGGCCGTTGCTTCTGAATGTTTTCTCCAGGGGCTCAGAAGAGGAGAAGATTGGATGATGGCGGCTCCCAGGACTTGAGGAGTAGCTGAAGTGGGGATCTTCGTGGGCACAGACATTGGTTTCTGAGTGGCTGAGGTTCAGCTTGGGACTTGCCGTTCTTGGCTTGGGGGACCCTTGGGTCCAGAAGAAGCCATCAGGGGAAGAGGCGGCCCGGCTCACTAACTTCTTCTGGGGGAGAGGCGGGGGCTGGAGGGGGCCGCTGGGGGACACATCCTCCGTGGAGCCTGAAGGGAAGGGAACAGGAGCAAAGAGCTTCTTCCCACTGCTGGTGGGTGAGTGTGCTGGTTCAGACGAAGGGCCTGAAACAGAGAAACAGCAACAATCAGGCTAGAGGCCAATGACACTCAGGGGGCCCTGCAGTCAAAGCAATTTATTTTATTTGTATCTATTTCTTAGAGACAACAGATGCACAATGAACAAAATTCACAATGCAAGAAAGGTATACAGTGCCAGTGAAGTCTTCCTCCTCACCCGTCCCTTAGCACCCAGGCTCCCTCATCAGAGGAAACCACTGCTGGCAATTACCAGGGATCCTTCCGGAGATCTGCCAAATGACCCAAACAAATGCACAGCACACATTTACTCAAAGAAGGTATTTCACACCAGATGTACAGATCTACCCTAATTCTTTTTAACAGTGACCCATAATATATCATCCTATGTAAGTATCATAATTTAGCTAACCGATCCCCTCATAATGGACACTTAGGTTGTTTCCAACATTTTGCAAGCAATAACGACATCAGCAAACCTGAATGCTTGCTTTGAATGGATTTTTTTAAAAAGCCGGGTTAATAGAGGGTAAATTTACCTACAGCAAAATTCTCCCTTTTTGGTGTGTACTTCTATGAGTTTTGACAAACACCTTGGTGCCTTGGGGGGCAGGGTGGACCCAGAAATATCTTAGAAGGTGGAGGTACGTGACTTTATAAATGACGAAACAGATCTCAAGGGAAAGAGAGTCTTTCCTAGACCCCCAGTTCCCAGAGTGGGGCACACAGGATGCTGACCCTGATGGGGGGCAGGGTGGGGGACTCCATCAAGGCCTCAGCCCCCTCGCCCACCCCCAGAGCATGGGAATGTTCAGAAGCATCACAGACGGGGAGCTGGAGGGCCAGTCTAGACAGGACGAAAACTGGACTTCACTCTTCATATCAGCGTAGACAATGGAGTTTTCCCAATGAAACAAGAGTTCAGGTAAAAATACGCAGGAAAAAAGGCATCGCCACTGGGCACGGAAAGGGGCAAACTGAAATAGTCCTCATTTCCTTCACTCTCAGAACCGACTGGAGGATGTCCCCACTCTTCCGATAGCAGCTTTGAGGGCAGTAACAGAAGCACTCACTGTATTCACAGGTTGTAAAATGCCTCCCAGGATCCCAAAGGTTAAAATGTGGGAGCAATACAGGTCTTACATTCAAGGACACAGCACGGGGACATGCGCCCCTGCTGGAGTTCCCCAAGCCATGTCATCTTAAGGGCAGGGCACGCGGTGTCCCTCTGCACCTCTCCCCACCTCAGCAGCATGACCGGTTTGCAAGAGCTGCGACAAACACATGGGCCCCGGGTGCGCAGGGAAAGGCCCCCAAGGAAGCAAACTAGGAGCTCTGCGTCGACGCGCACAATCTTTCCAGGGCTGCTCCCTCAGTGTCAACAACTTTCTCTGCCCATGCTGAGTCCCCCTCTGCTTTCTCCAACCCAAGTGGGGACAGAAGGGGCCCTGAGGGACACGCACAGGCGCCAGGCCCTTCCGATCAACACGGGGTCTCCTTATTAGGACACTCCATAGGGAAGAGGGTCCCTCTCAGAAGCAAAGGGCACACACACATCCTTAGGGCTCCCCCGCCCCTGGGCAGCGTAGGCACCGACACTGATGCCGTGGCTTCGCCAATGACAGCACAGTCAGGGAGCCAGCAGTGGGGGCCTCCTGTCTGGGACAACCCCAGAAGCAAAGCTCACCTCAGGGTAAGGTAGATGCAGGCAGCTTGATGAACACAGGAGCCAGGAGCCAACAGGCTCATGGGGAGAGAAGCCCACACAGCACAGCGAGGCCATCAGGCTCCACACCAGCACCTTCCCTGGCTCTGCCGTCTCTCCTCCCAGACCCCAGGGACAGCACAGTGCTTCTCACGCTCCCGCGTCCGCACAAGGCAAGCACTCATGCTGCTCAGTGGCTTAATCAAGATCACAGTCAGTTTTCCTTCCCATCTCACCCTGTGTTGCTAATGACAGGTGGGGCCCCCGGCCAGCAAGGCCGCGCGACTGATTTATACCCTTGCAGGAGGCCAGGTTGGTGATAAACCAAGCAGCAGCGGCACACGGTCGGGCCAGTCAATTCCACATACCCATGTACCTCCCCCCACAGCCAGAAGCAGGGCAAGCGAGAGCCGGGCAGCCAGAGGACCGGAGACCCTGCGCGCAGTTGATCTCAGAGGTTCTTAATCCCTGGGTTCTGTGTGTCCCCTACTCCACACTCTCCATGAAGGAACATTTCTCCTCTCAAGGGTGCAGCCAGCAGTGGGGGCAGCAGAAGGCCAGGGCGGTCCACTCACTTCCTCCCTCTAGCAGAGGCCGAGAGAGCCGGGGGAGGATGCCTCGCTCGCTCCTGGGCTGAAGAATGGAAGAGCAAGACCCCTTACATATGTGGCTCTCAAAGGACACTAAGCCTTAGCCATCAGGTTCCCAGGTGATGAGCAGAAGGGCAACCAGGAGAAAAGCAGGTCCATCTCCTGCCTTTTCTGCTTTCTGGACAGCAGAATGGGTCTAAGTGTCAGATTCTCCATTTGTTATCAACAGACGCAGGGGTAGGAGGATGTGGGGAGGCAGGGAGCATCGAATCAGAGTCTCTGGTCAATGCTTGAATCAGTGTCTCCAGGGACAGGGACAGCCTGCCTATGGAGAGGACTCCTTCTGGTCCCCAGTCCTGCTGGCCGGGATGTGTCTGACAAATGAACTTCTGGGCTCGCTGCCTCTTTAAGCCCCGTGCTATTTTCCCATCCTCGCCTCCCTGTACAGCTCTCCGTGACACCCCCATCACCCCCATCACCCCCTTTTCTGCCTCGACTGCGGTCTGAGGGCGGACAGCAGGACCAGCCCCGGACTCACCGTTGCCCTGACCCGACTGAGTTCCCTCATTTAAAACGGACCAAATGGCATCACGGTGGAGGTCCCTTCCAGCAGGGAATAGTCTATAATTTTGGCCACTTGCTCCGTTTTCAACCCCTCCCAACAAGCGTTTTGTCTCAAAGCTGCCCTGGAAATAAAATACCGCTAGACAGAGGGCTCTCTCCCTTCCACGGTTTCTCTATCTCTAGCTCCCTCAGCTGCCCCTGGGGTCAACTTTTCAATCTGTAGGGATAGCAGGAATCATAAAAAAAATAAAATAAAATAAAATCTGTAACACTTCTTATTCCCTAGATTACCTAAGAGAATCGAGAGGTTCTGCTCCCACACCAAAAATAACTTGTGTATTCAGGTAGTGGGAAGGAAGTGATTTTCTCCCTTACCCCCTGGGTGTTCCCTTGCTCTCCTGTGTGGCTTTGATCAGATCTATAGGTAAATCTGGAAGGAGGACTGGGTATTAGGTGGAGAACAGTTCATTTTTCTTTGGTTCTTAGATGCTATGTGTCTGTCACCCAACAAAGCGTGTACTAGTGGATGGCACTGCCTCTGAGTGACCCCCAACCACACACGTCCCCAGCAGGGCAGGGCTGCCATCACCCAAACCTCATTCAGGGAAGTGAGGCTTACCCGAAATGTGCACCTCACCCGTATAATTGGGGATTTTGTATACATATGGTGATTTTGAGGTTAAAAAAAAATTGCCTAATTCTGTAACAGGCACAACCACCTTCCAACAAGAGGCATCCTTCTTAAGGTCTTTTCTTTTTTCTTTTCTTTCTTTCTCTTTCTTCTTTCTTTTCTTTCTTCTTTCTTTTCTTTTCCTCCCCCCTCCCTCTTTCTTTCTTCCCTCCTTCCTTCCTTCCCTCCTTCCTTCCTTTCTTCTTCCTTCCCTTCCCTTCCTTCCGGTTTCTTGAAGTTTTCCTCTAGATTTGGAACCACAACTAGTGATAAGCCCATCCTTCACTCTGAGAGCCCCGGGCACCCAGGTCCACATAACAGCTCAGCTGGTGGTATCCTGGGGCTACTCTGAAAGAGATGTCAACGTGCGGCCCTTCTTGACGAAACTGCAATTCCTCCACCATGAAAAAAGCAGTACCTATTTGCTACGGGGCCAGAGGGCACCCCTAAAGATCCACTCTGATTCCACCAGTTTCTTCAGTCTCTCACCCTCCTCATGAACGTGGCTGTAAGCAACATAGCAGCTACATTCTTACTGCAGCGGACCCTTGAGCAACATGGGGTCAGAATGAATGGGTCCACTTATGTGTTTTCTTTTTTTTAAATAAATACAGTACTGTACTGTACATGTATTTTCTTTTCCTTATGATTTTCCTTTCCCCAGCTTCCTGTACTGCAAGAATGCAGTATATAATACCTACAACATACAACATACGTGTGAGTTGACTCTTCACGTTATCAGGCTTCTGGTCAACAGTAGGCTTATTACTAGTTAACATTTCTGGGGAGGCAGAAGTTATATGTGGATTTTTGACTGTGCGGGGGTTGGTGTTATAACCCCTATGTTTTGCCAGGGTCCATCCACTGTATTTGCAACAGCTGCCACACTCTGCATTCAGGAGAGCCAGAAAAAAGAGGGGATAGATATGCCTTGACACCTAAAATAGCTACAGAAATCACAGGCAAAACACTGGTTCAGGAAAATGTGACTTAAAAAAAAAAAAAAAAAAAAAACCAACCCTAAACTCCTGAAAAAACTTTGGCCAAAGCCCATATTCTCAGGACTCAGCTTCAACAGCAATGAGAAGAATTCAAATATATCCTGGTTTTATGCTGGTGCTAGATCACCCTGTTTCCAAATTCTGGCTTACAGTGAAGAGTGTAAAAAAAGGTGAAAATGGAAAATACTTTTCTGGGAAGTTTGCCTTCATCATAGTTACATCACCGGTAGGTTTTGAAATGACTTTTCATACTAATTGGGCCAGAGAGCTCCAAAAGTTCTTCTTCCCATTTCTAACTCTGCGTATAAAGCCAGTAGCCAACTATAGAGTAGAACACATCTGTATCTCTATAGGGTGTGCATTTCAGGGAAGAAAAAGTGTTTCTGGTGGAAAAACTACATATCACATATGGGACACCGGGTGGGATCCTAAAAAGACCAAGGGGAAGGAATACGAGTTTGGTGCCAGTGTATTTAGAAAAGCAGAGAAGAAATCAGGATTTTAGTGGTTGGGATAAACAGCTTAAAGCCAAGGCAGAAAGGCAGGCCAGAAGTTCAAACATAGTACTGGGATGTTTTCTTTTATTATAGAGTCCTCTCTTCTTGCTGGGTTTTAATAGGTACCTTCATTGTTCTCTTCAGCCAAAATGAGAGGCAGGCTTAAGGAGGAAGTGGTCAGTCCAGTTTTGAGCTGTGTGAATGAGCCCGTCTGTCTCCCTCGGTGCATAGCTCTGCCTTCTGACAGCAGCTGCGCAGGACAAATGTGGCGGCCGAGGGCAGAGTCAGGGCCAGGAGCACCCAAGCTCCAAATTCTTAGCTTTTGGGTCTGGCTATTCTCCAACTGCAGGTAAGGTAAAGCAAATGGAATTTTCTTTTATTTGAAAAACTTGGGAGTCTTCCATGGCTCATTTTTTTTTTTTTAAATGAGGATATGGACTGTTCAACTGGAAATGGCTGTAGAGATTTACCCATTCATTCAATGTTTCCTGAGCACCTACTAAATGCAAGGCACAGGGCAAAAAGCAGATGGATCAAACCTCTCCTACGGCCTGTGGCCTCATTCAGAGAAAGCCATCTATGCGGGCCCCTTGCCCATGGCACACAGAAATGGCACTCTTGATGGTTTCTACTAAACCCTCTCTTCCCAGCCCTTGATACATGAAGTGGGTGGCAGAGGGAATGGTCTAGCCTCACATGTAGCTTTTCCTCTGGGGAAAAATTGTGCAAACTCTTCGGTCACATAATCAGAAAGGCTCAACTCTAAATGTTAAAAAAAAAAAAAGCAGTCAAGTATCCCTTCAAAAAGAATGCTTGCTTTCTCAAGAAGGTAAACGTGGTCTGAAAATGGAAGCATGTTATTAACATTTTACAACTGGCAGGGAGATGTGGCATTTGTGAGGAGTCTCTCCAGAACACTTAATCATCCCAAGAAACAATAATCAAGACGTGAATGCAATTTACATGCAAAAGAGGAGGTCTCAGTTTGGAAACAGGCTCCTGGCAAACATTCCATGCCCACCGCCCCAGTGCGGCCCTGGACTCCTGTGCTCCCCATCTCCTGTGAGAACACAGTATCATTTAGGGGTCTTCTTCCAAATTAACAGTAAAATTAACAATTAGTTTGAAGCACTTTCCCATGCTGTTGATGGAAGTGTAAATTGACATTTTACAGGAAAATTTGGGAATGTCTATTTAAAATGTGTCTTTTTGAAATATCGATTCCACTTCTTCTAAGAATTTATCTTACAGATATGCTCACCAAATTATCTTAAGGTGTGTCACAGGATCTTACCGGAGACTGGTAATGAAGATCACCTAACCATGCATTGTTTAAGAGAGGGGTTTAACCACTCTGCACAATGACAAAATACGCAGCATTAACAAAAATGAGATTCTGATTCGAATGAGATTCAAATCAGAGGTTCTGATTTGAAAGACTTCAGGATATATTAAGTGTAAGGATGTGTCCCATTGAGGTTTATGACATTTTAAATACAGATAAAAGGGGAGACTGCATGGCTCAGTCAGTTAAGTGTCTGCCTTAGGCTCAGCTCATGATCCCAGGGTCCTGGGATGCAGCCCCATATCCAGAGGGATCTACGCTCGGCAGGCAGCCTGCTTCTCCCTCTGCCTCTGCCTGCCACTCCCCCTGCTTGTGCTCTCTCTCTGTGAATAAATAAGATCTTTTCAAAAATTAAAAAAAATAAATATGGGTAAGAATTTCTGATAAGATATAGAAAAATATCCTCAAAATTTCAGAGGTGGGAGTTCATTTAAAGGGTATCTGATGACTCTGACTTTTCCTGTCATATCTTTCCCTATCAAGTGAATTGTTACTCAGAGACACGTACTGACTTTACTGAAGTGATAAAATATATTTTAAAATTCAGTTTAAAGGGAATAGTTTAAGCTAAGGTAAAGCTTCACTTTGGTGATATTGTAAGGGCTCAGGCCACAGACATTCTTAAAAATGACTATCTTTTCCTTTGGGATAGCTTCTTCCTCCTTCACTAATCAATCTCCCAGAACAGATCCCATGACTCAGTGTGTCTCCACAGGGGTGGGGGATGAGGCGGGCCTCACCGTGTTAGAGCAAAACACCAAATGGAATCTATTAGACCAAACCCGCCAATTTAGGATCAAGCGCTCTGAGAGCCTGTTTGACAGTCAGAACACACTATTTTCAGCTAGGGAGTTTGAGAGGCCTTTTTCAGGGCCGCCTTTTCTTCTTACGGAGTCTCAGGTAACAGCCCGAGTAGAGGAGCAAATGCTCAGTGAAGGTCAGGCTGTCACTCCCGACTGATGTCTGATCTGTGTGGACTGACTGTCTCTCCTCTTGACAGATCCGCCCACCCCTTCCTGCCCACTTCCTGGCTTGATTCTTCATAGCATTCACTGTCATCTGACACACTGGCTATTTTACTTTAGCCCTTTATCTTTCTCCTTGTCCATCTCTCCCCGTTGGAATCGGAGAGAAGGAACTGGGCCTTTTTTGTCACTGCTCTACGTTCAACATCTAAAATCATATCCAGCGCGAGGTCTGGATTCTACAAGTATCTATCAAGTCAATGACTGAACTAATGCATATATTTTAAAAATCCTCTTGCGGGGAGGGTGTCTGGTAGCTCAATGGGTTCAATGGCTACCTTCAGCTCAGGTCATGATCCCGGATAACTGGGATTGAGCCCTGCGTTGGGCTCCCTGCTCAGCGGGGAGTGGGCTTGTCCATTTCCCTCTGCCCCTCCACCCTGCTTGTGTGCGCTCTCTCTCTTAAATAAATAAATAAAATCTCGGGCGCCTGGGTGGCTCAGTGGGTTAAGCCGCTGCCTTCAGCTCAGGTCATGATCCCAGGGTCCTGGGATCGAGTCCCGCATCGGGCTCTCTGCTCAGCAGGGAGCCTGCTTCCCTTCCTCTCTCTCTGCCTGCCTCTCTGCCTACTTGTGATCTCTGTCTGTCAAATAAATAAATAAAATCTTTAAAAAAAAATAATAATAAATAAATAAATAAAATCTTAAAAAAAAAAAAAACAAAAAACCAAAAACCTTTGGCGTAACTACTGAGGAAAAGAAGCTGACTACCCTGAGGATATTTCATTAACCTGGCTATATTTCTGGTCTGCTAGCTATAAAAACACGAACACTGACCTTCATGTGAATCCACACCTAAATTCACCATGTGGCCAGACCTCTTACCCGTTGCTGGTGCCAACAGCTTCGGTTCGACAGAGCACTTTCTAATCTGCAGGACTATGGGAACCTGGCGTCGGGGATGTGCGTTAAACTGTGGCACTGAATTTTAACGTTACCCTAAATCGAAGAGGAAAATGATCTCCATGGAGCATTAGGTTCACCTATTTAAAAGGAACCATTTACAGCATGAGAGTCTTCTGATGACCATTTGTGGTGATCATTTAGCCGACCTCTGTGCCTCCCGGCTACTCCCCACAGGTCACCTCTCGGCGGCGTGCGTGGACCTGTCCTGACACGTGCTGTCTGACCCTCCAAGCCAAGCACCAACCAAACAACTGCTTTCATGGATTTTTTTCCTTCCACAGAGCAGACTCACTGTTCAGCTGAATTGCCCGCATGGACAGATGGGATAACAGATGTGCTCTGAGGGGTGTGACATGGGGTACAAGCCTGAGGAAATGAAGTGAACACTGACATAAAGATGACACTTTGTAAACCTAAAATTTAGACACACCGGTTTTTAAAATTCAACAAAGTAATATATTTCAATTATGTTTGTTTTTCTTATAAAATTTTTTAGAAAGATTTATTTATTTGAGAAAGAGGGAGAGTGTGCACTCATGCATGTGAGAAGTGGGGGAGGGGCAGACGGAAGGGGAAAGAGAGAACCTCAAGCAGACTCCCCACTGAGCACAGAGCCCAACGCGGGGCTCCCTCTCATGACCCTGAGGTCAGGACCTGAGCTGAAACCAAGGGTTGGAAACTTAACCGACTGTGCCACCCAGGTGCCCACCCCCCATTTTAAATAAAATGTAAAACTTCTTTTTTTTTTCTTTTGCCACAAAACCCAAATAGTAGAAAACTAACTTTAACCACTAACCCTGACAAGCTTCCAAGAAATTTACACAAACTATTATGATACACTCTGGAGTGACTTTGTCCTCAACTCACTCAGGTCCATCTTTACTGCAGATACAAAAAGTCTGAAAAATGCATCTTTTTTCACTAGTGAATTCTTACTAACAAAACAAATAGTCTAATGATATCTTTTGATTTAATATTAAAGAAGACACTACATTCTGGTCTCTAGGAACTTTAGCTTGAACTAACTCTACCTCCCTTCAGATCCATTCTCTCAGCTTCAGGGCTAGATACAGTCACAAAAGGTGTGATGGGTAAATACTTCAATATTCTTTCTAAGAGGTAAAAGCAAGTAAGAATTCATGGGATTGAAAGATAACTGTTTAGGAATAGACCGGAAGCAAGCCACCTTGATTAACGATGAGAAGCAGACTGAAGGCTTCTTCACATTTCATGACCAGTGTGGTTCTAGATGGTCTCTAGACTGATGTTTAATAGCTATGACAAAGGGAGGGTGGGGAAAGGAAGCATGGTCTAAGGTATAGAGCCATAAGCAGGAGCCGTAAGCAGGAGAAAGCATAAGCGTTCATAAGCAGAATAAAATCGTTCATTCTAAGGATCCAAATTCTAGTAACAAGGCATACACTTTTTGTTGATCTAGGAATCCCCATTTTGAAGTGCATTCCCATTGAATAACTGGCACATGATAAAGACAGAACCATGAAAAGGGGAAAATCTGCAGAATAAGAAAGCCCTCTTTTGCCACATCCCACCCCAATCAAGACTAAGTGATTTCCTGTTTTAAAGTCTGAGCTATCAGAAGGTTCCCATAAGAACACACCACAGACTGACACCACAGACTGACTGTGCTCTAGACTTTGCAGTACTCATCTTTCCAATAGAAATATGTTGGTGACTGCGACTTTACGATGGAAGTCTCGACTCCAAAATTGCCTACTGGGAAGAAATATTTCCACTGGAGTGAGAGAGGTCGTCATGTTAGCACATGTCGAAAACTAACATGCTAAAGCAAGTTTAAGAGAAAAGCAGAAGAAACACACAGAGACACACACACATGCAAAGAATGTTGAAACGGTGAGAGGTTTTAACACTACCCATTACAACTACAGAAACACAAGAGTTCCTTCTCAGGAATGTGCCCAATCAGGACATACCCACATAGTACACCTTAGAGCTTTCTCCACGGAGTGGCTGGCAGTCTCATGAAGCCTCCATGCTTTAATTCAACAAACATATACGTAAGCGCCTGCCATTTCCAAGTGAGTGTGTGCACATGTGCACGGGGGTGTGCCCTCATGCACATGAAGGAGTGAACAAGATGGCGGAGAGGGAGAGAGAGAAACGTGGAGGGTAAAAGCTTGTGGTTGGTGGTACTAATCCCCCGAGAACACATCCCGAGGACAGAAATGGAAGACAGACCTATACATAGATGGCTCATCACCCCAGGAGCCAGTGGACGCACTGTGTGTCGGTAGAAAAGGCAGGGCGGCATGAGATGCCTCGTCATGTATCCAACAGGGAATTAATGACAACTGCCCCTCGGTGGAGTCTACCTCAGGAGCAAAGCAGGACCAAGACAGTAGGTCTAGCTCAGCCATTCCAAATCCTAGCAGTGAGCCCACGGCTGGCCTTCCAGACTTGGGGGAATCTAAGCCTCCTCGTCGAGGTCAAGTCTGTTACCTCCATCACTGCAGGTCCTGGAGTCTGAGGCCAGGCTGTCCGTGGAGCCCGTGTTGAAGCTGACGTGGACGCCCCTGCAGGGAGGACTGAGGCTCTCTGCAGAGCCCTGGCTCACTTTTTCCAAATCAGAGCTGCTCTTGTTCATTTTTAAAAGGTGCCTGGAAAATGCAAGAACAAACAAGGAAAGCGATTAATTTGGGTTCAGTTCAAAAGCCAGGCAATGGGTCATGAACCTACTATGCTCTGGAAAGCTGAAGCACCAGCAAGTTTTGAAAAAAAAGATGATCCTGGGAAGAGAGAACGGGCACACTTTTGAAACCTTATGCACGTGAATGGTAGGAGATTTGTCAAGTATGGTTAGGACGGGTGACTCTATGAAATTTAGACAAATCCAAAATCATGATTTGGGAGGAACCGCCTTCATATTCTAACCCTGTTGGCCAAAACATTTATGTCCCCTGTTGTAGACTGTACAACATCTCTATGAAGAAAAACACGAACATTATCATACGAGTCAATTACAGAGATATACGGAGATTGGGTAGTTTCTGCAGGATCACAGAGCAAATGAATTGCAAATTAGGACTAAAAAGGTGGGATTTCCTCTTGTCTGGTACTCTCTTAACAGAGCTTCAAAGGGTCTAGGTTATTCCTTGGAATTAACGAAAACTTTCTATCAATTTAACCAGACTTCTAGTACAACGCTTAGAAACACGTTAACATAACCCTTCTTCCTGAAGCATAGAATCTGCCCTTAGGCTTTCTATGAAATCTTTTGTTGCATCTCTAAGACACCATTACCAACATATCACGGACCGGAATACCAAGTTCAAGAGAAAAATAACCTGCCTTGGAGAAAACACGGCCCATTATCAGGTAAAGCAGTTAGCTTATTGATTTCTCCTTCCCTTTTTCCAAGGACTACATGAATATTCACTCTGACCTGACATTTTTGCCACCAACTGAGGCAGACCACAATCAATCTAGCTCTCTCCCTGTTGGTGGTAACCCAGATTTGTCCAAACTGATATTTCCTGATGACAGTCCTGTTCCCACTACAGCAGATCTCTATCTCAATATTGGCTGTAGGAAATATACAACGCAGTATTGATCTGGCATCAGAGCTGCCTTATTTAATGCACATGACCTTACAGTCAAGAATGTATCGACTGTTCTTTGTGTTCAACATTGCCAGACCCTCCATTGGTCTTTGCGGTCCCGGGGATGCTGTACTGATCACCAGAAAAGTTTAGAGAAAGTTTGTTAGCTCCCATGAAAATACTCTTCAGGGACACATCCTTCTCCTCACCCCCAATTCTTAGAACCCACATTGAGAAATAGCTTACAGCTGTCAAGTGTAAGCTGTGACAGTGATGGCCAGGTCACGACCAATACTATGCCTTACGTTTTAATGTCGCTGTAGGGCTCTGGGAAATATCAGATCCTCAGGAAGTGCTCTGGCAGTAGATTATCTTTATTTTACCCTCTGGCAAAATAAAATCATGCAAAGTTTTGTAAAATATTTTTATTCTCATCTGATCTATCAATCATGGCTTTTGCAGATAAAGCCTAGATATGCAGCTATGAATAATGACAACTCCTGGGTCTAGGAGAGAAGCCAGCTCTGTGGCAATGCAACGACCCAGCCGCCTCCAAAGTGGCCTTTGGGGTCTCTTGCTCCTCAGGCCCAGAAAATTGCCAAGGGAGAAATTCCGGCGCCAGAGCTGCTGAGCTGGCAAAGCTCCCCAGTCCATAAACCTAGAAAAACACTGAATGAAATGTATACAAACAGATAAAACTAAAAAAAATGTAAGAGTGTGTGTGTGTGTGTGTGTGTGTGTGTGTGTGAAGACACACACACACACACACACACACACACACACACACACACCCCTTGGATAGATGTCTGTGAGAAATGTTATTCAAATCACTAGTAGTGAACGTGTGGCCCAGTCAATTTAGTGAGTAATGGCAATTTACCAGCAGTTTAACAAAATAGGCTGCTATGGGACCAGAAAACATGAAAATATTTCAGTAAGGATTTTAGAAACATTGTTTCGTGAAACTTTTGTTTCAGGTGTGTGCCTACTGGGTCATGATAGCCAATAAATTTCTTATTGTGGGTCATTGTTAAAAAATGGCTAAAAAATCACTGCTCTAGAATAGGGGTCAACAAGCATTTCCTTAAAAGGCCAGATGGGTGATATCTTAGGATTATGGATCATATGGTCTCCGTTACAACTACTCAACTCTGCTCTGGCAACAGGAAAGCAGTCATCAACTCTATGTAAATGAATGGACATGTTTTCCAAGAAAACTTTATTTACAAACACAGATTACCATACTGTAGATGGTAATTACTGGCCCTGATGTAGACCAGCCTTGTCCAACAAAATTACAGTGCGAGTCATATATATATAATCTTAAACTTTTTAGTAGCCAAATTATAGGTGAAATTATTTTAATGATATCTTTTATTTAAACAAAGTATGTAAAAATACGGTCAACTTAATAGGCAACGAGTATAAAAATCGTTAATGAGATATTTTACTTTTTTTTTTCATTCTAAATCTTCAAAGTCTGGTGTGTATTTTATACATACAGCACAATGCAATTTAGAGTAGACGCATTTTAAGCTACTGACTATTATACCAATCAGTGCAGATCTAAAGAAAATCTCATACATGGACAGGTTCTTCATGGTGTTACTAATGCAAAAACAATCATAAACAGTCCAGTGTCCATCAATAAAATAATGGATACATTGCGGTATAATCTTATAATGGAATATATATAACTAAAAAATAAATGAACTTGACTTAATGTACTAATACTGAAATGATTCTTAAATGTTGAATGTTAAAAGCAGCTTGGGGAAAATCAAAACTGCAATGAGATAATGACCTCACACCAATCTGAATAGCTAGTATGAAAAACATAAGAAATAACAAATGTTGGCGAGGATGTGGAGAAAAGGGAACCTCGTGCATTGTTGGTGGGAATGCCAACTGGTACAGCCTCTGTGGAAAACAGTATGGAGTTTCCTCAAAGAATTAAAAATAGAAATACCATATGATCCAGTAATTTTACGTCTGGGTATTTACCTGAAAAAAAAAATGAAAACCCACTAATTTGAAAAGATCAATGCACCCCTATGTTTACTGCAGTGTGATTTACAACGACCAAGATACGGAAGCAACCAATGTGTCCACTGATGGATGAACAGATAAAGAAGTCGTAGGTATATACAATGGAATATCACTCTGTCATAAAAAAGAAGGCTCACCATTTCTAACAACATGGATGCATCTAGAAAGCATCAGGCTAAGTGAAATCAGTCAGAGAAAGACAAAAATACCCTATGAGCCCACATACATGCGGGATCTAAAAAACAAAATGAGCAAATGAACAAAGAAACAGAAAAAGAGACTCATAAAAACAAAGAACAAACTAGCGGTGGCCAGAGGGGAAGAAAGTGGGGGAACGGTTGAAATAGGGGAATGGGATTAAGAGGTACAAACTTCCAGTTATAAAATAAGTAATTCACAAGGATGAAAAGTACAGCACAGGGATTATAGTCAATCATATTATAATAACTTCATAGAGTGACAGATGGTAAGTAGGCATCATGGTGAGCATTTCATAACGTATGGAATTGTTGCATCACTATGTATACCCGAAACTAATATGATATTGTATGCCAACTATATAGTTCAATTTTAAAAAAAAGTAATTTGCAAAAGGTCTCAAGTACAGTGTGATGCCATTTAAATATATTTTAAAAATACATAATGACGCTGCAATTTTTTTGTTTATCCTATATATGCAGTCAAATGGAAATAATACTCATCACCTTCAAGTTAGTGACACTCTGGGTAACAGTGGGAAATGGAAACAGAAACTAGATATGAAGTCCTTTTGCCCTGAACCTGTAACGTTTTAGTTTTCAAAATCTAAAATGGCTAATAACACTTGAAAAATCTTTGGAGGATTCTTTGAACTTCCCTGTATGCTTAACATATTTGATAAATGGAAAATGAACATTTCTAGGAGGACAGAAAGTCAGTAGGGCCTGCATGAACCTAGGGGTGGCCATTCTCGTTGACCTGCTGCTGAGCCTCGGAAAGGCGAGGGACAGAAAGGAGGACCCAACAGGGTTTCCACCAGGACCCATGGTGGGATGGGCAGATTCAGAGAAGGTTAGTAATATCACAGAAGAGCGTTATAGATGGAAAAAGTTATTTTTCGGACCTAAGCACTCTTCTAAGACTTCAGAAATCAGTTCTTCTGCATCTAGTCACTAGAATGGAGAAGTCACGGTTTTGAACTCACCAAGTGAATGCAGACAAAGTTATTCTCTGGGTTGCAGGATAAATTTTCAGCAGTATGTGTGTACGTGTATGGACATGGGGAGCCTCAAAAGTAGACTTGGTAAATCTCAGTACCTACGCACAGGGGGAATTTTCATGTTTTCATGGCTTCTGGGAAGACTACCATTTCTCTACTAAAAAGGCTTGAGAAGCCCAGGCTCCCACCAGGTCACGAAAGCCCAGTAGGCATCTGGAATGCTCCGGTGTAAATGGGGGAAGCAAGGGGTAACCCTTTCTCATAATACTGAGATCTTGGGAGTGATGACTCTTTTATATGAATTGCATCAAAAACCTTCTTTCTTGGAAGCCCGTGGAATCTGTGCTCTTAACGCATTGCCATTTTAGGTAGGGAATGAGCCAAACTAGCTCAGATTTCAGAGTGAAAGGGGAAGCTGACAGAGCACACACCACACACCTACAATCAAGCTGCTTTTGTGTGCTCCATCCATGTAAGCAAGAGATTGCTTAAGAATCCCCGGGAAAGGCTCACTATTCCAAAGGTGACTTCTCTGAGCGCCGCTGGGTTGTTCTGTCGGACCTAAGGCCACAGTCAAGACTCTACTATTGTTTCTAAAGGCGCTTTCCCCTCATTAACAATAATTTGATCTGCTCTTCATAAAACTGGTGCCAACCATCTAGAAGTTGTAATCTGATGTCCTGTCATTTAAGGAAGTAGCTTCAACCGGCCGAAACCACAGACTCCGGTCTTTCCTCTCTGGGTGGTGAATAACACTCTTATCAGCGGCAGGGAGAGCACGGCCTGAACAGATGTCTTTGCTCGCGCAGGGTGATAAACGACTTGTTCTTACTCAGACTTCCTTCCCTGCCTCCCGTCGATGAGCTAGAGTCACAGAAGAGGAGGATGAAATACAGGGCCCACGGCCCGGTGTCCTCAGAGACTGAGCCCTGCAGCTGCTGCCCGGTGTTTTCGGAATGGCCTTTCCCCCTATTGTCCTTCAAGAAAGAAGCCCTGCCAGGGTTTTCTCCAAACTGTATTGGTAGAAAGCTGGCGGGGGGGGGGGGGGACAAAACAATCCAGGCACAAGAGCCATCTGCCGGACTTCCTCATTCATAGGAACAAGACTCATCTAAAAATACCCACCGAGCTTCCAGAATGTCCAAAATTCTTAGCGGATGCCCAGCCCCAGCTTGCGGCTGGGACCGTGGCTCAAGCTTCGCACGGCCACCAGGCTCTCATTGGAGATCACGGTTCGTAAAGTATGACGGAGGCCAAGTTTCCTTCTCACTGTCCTGAACTGTGTTCAGTTCACACACATTCGGTTGAGAAGTTTTTGCCTCCGGAGCAGAAGCTTATGAAACCCCAAAGGACGCTAGAGCGTGATTTCAGACCCAGCATTCCAGACCCGGGTACACCTGCACACCAAGCCTTCGGGCTGGTCAAATTCACTGCTAAGTTTGGTGATGACTCGGAGAAAGCCTCTGAACTAGATCTGAAAGCACACACGGGTTAGAAGATGCTACACCCATTTTTTAAAATTGCCCAGAAGAAGTGAAAACAGGCTAGTTTCAGATGCAAATAAGTCATGCCTAAATCAAAGAAGGAGAACCTCTTACCATCCTAAACTCTGGCGCGTCGTGTCATCCTCATTGGCAAGGCCCCCCAGAGCCCAGGGACGGGCTGGGCCAGGGGCTACAGGGTCCCATGGAGCAGCCCTGAAGAGGAGGGCCAGCTTCGGTGGCAGTGCCGGGAGTGCGTGGTCAGCTGGCTGGGAACTCACGGCTCAGAGCTCTCCTTTCCCCTCAGTTCCTCTCTGACTTTTCTATAAAATGCACTTCCTGCAAAAGCACAGGAAAACAGGGACGGCTCTGCCTCTGACCTGCAGCTCTCAATCTCCAATTGTCTTGTTGGGCTCCAATGTTAGCGGCAATTCAAATACGCTCTGAAACACAGTCAGCCTCACCCCACTCACTCTCTACTATGTAGCCACATCCTGAGGTCAAGATCATTAAATGATTCAAGCTAAGCTTGCTCGGTGAATAAAAGCACCTCATTTTTTTTTTTTTTTTTTAACTTATCCTATGCCTCTATTACCTGCAGCATGTCCCCTGTTCTGTCTGTCCTGAAAAGCATTCCCAGGTCTTTCAAGAAATAAATTTTGACTGTCTACTCTGTGCTGAGCACTGTGTTAAATACTGCGGTTACAACAGTGAGTAGAGACGATGCCATCCTTGCTTCAACAGACCTATGACCTGGGAGATAAATACTTACCCAACTCCCCTAAAAAAGTATATAGAGGGTTCAGTCTATACCTTCAGAATACATTTGCAGTCTTGGGAGTTGAGCATCCTGACTCCAAATCTCTCTAAAACACTGCTCTCATAATGACGGCTGACGCTGATGAGCTCTATCCAGAGCTCTTGCTAAGTATGCTTAACCTCGGCCATCATATTGGATCTTGGGTGCTCCGTGGTGACTGAAATACATACCCCAGATATTCTTCACTAATCTCAATTTAAAACATTTTCCCCCACTGTTTATATATTGGAATATATAGCTAGACTTCTTGTTTGGGAAAAAAAATTATTACCATCTTGTTTATATACTACTACTTCTCCACCTTAATCCTTTGCTCCAACTGGGCTAATCTCTCATCGTCCCCAAAGCACTCTACATTACTGTCCCCTGCCTATCCTAGCTCTGAAGAAACAACTGTCTCTCCCTTTCAAAGCTTTTTATACCTGCAAAACCCAGGGTCAGTATCACTTACCTACAAATCCCTCCCAAACCACTGCAGTCTTTTCTGACTGGCCCGTCTCCTCTGGAAGGCACACCGAGCTGAGTCTGATTCACATCACTGGGCATTAGGTTATAATTCTGGTTAGATTATTCTAATTGTTTCATGTGAAATATGCTTGTTACCATGCCCAAATTATAAATTGTTCAAGGAGCTGTGTCATACTCAGAATATACTGGAACACACAGTAATTACTAAATACTTCTTGACTAAGTTTATCTGCCTCTGTTTCAATAACTCGGTGGCATCTGGGAGCATAAATGTTTCCTTTTGGTAAAGAATTACACTTGCCCAGCAAAACTTGCAAAAGGCAGGAACATGGAGCAAACACCCACAGTAAGGCTGGATTGAATAGCTGGACCTTTCTCATATTTACAAAATACAACAGTCTCAAAATATCCTGAACTTCTACAAATCTTCTAGTTAAAAAAATTTTTTTTTCAAAAAAAAAAAAATTTTTTTTTTCAGGAGATGGGTTGAAAAAGGCAGATAACTACACTGAAAGGTTTTTATTGTTTTTAATTTTGGCTCTCTTTGATGAAAATGCTAGGGGAGTTATTTTCCAAGTATCTCAGTGTCACAGGAAAGGGCTAATAAAGTCCAGTCTACTCAGGGGGACAGGCTTCCCCCTGATTTATTAGCATGTATAAAGATAGGAAATCAGTTTCATTTTTGGTCAAATGACCTCAATGTTCCCCACAATGCAAATTAATAAATTTGCATTTGCAGTTAATGCACTAGTGACTTCCATAGCTCTACAAGCTGAAAAACCCTTTGGTTCAACCTGATGATGAACGCAGTTTGCATTCAATGCAAACCACTTAAAAACAGGAATAAACCCATACTTATTTTTAAAGATAGGGACGTGCACATGCACACATTAAGATCAATCATTAGTTTTAGGGAAGGATAAAAATGCTTGAATTGGTCAAATGGAAATTTGAAGGCGTTGCCCTGATGACATACAGATCTACTTTGGCACTGAGAGATGTGTATGTTTTTAAAAGATCACCTTTCAGGTCCCCCCAAATTCAAGTTCCTTAATCCGTGGCCCCAGGCGGCGCTGTTCTTTTGTGTACTTTCCTAGAGAGGGTCCGGGCTGCCTGATGCTGGAGGAAGGCAGGCAGAGGTTTGGCATTACCTGGCCTGGGGAGCTTTGAGCTGAGGCTGAGGACAGGCCGGGAGCTGTCGGGGAGCAGGTAAGAGAGACCCCACCCCCAGTGCACCACCTGTTATCTCCTATAGAGGTAAAGAGGCCCCGAGTCCTGGCCTGGTAAGTCAAGCAGGATGCTCTTACAGGTGTTCACACGAGGGCAGAGAGGAAGAGAAGATGAAAAGGAGACGAGGAACAAATGGACGACCAAGCAGCTGCAATCCGGAGGGCTACCCTGACTGCTGGGCCGCCTATGGGCCAGCACGGTGTGGGAGCACCTGCGGGAGCCTTTGGGAGGAACAGCCGTGCAAGCATTTGCGGAACTTCCCAGAAGGATTTCAGAGTCATCTAGGAAGGCTTCTTATGGGGAGGTTATGTGAACCCCAGGGGGCTTTGCTGCTTGGCTTGGATGCTGGCTCCTCGGCTTACTGGCTGGGCACCTCAGCTCTCCGTGCTTCAGCTGCCCGTCCAGCCCATTTCTCCTAATGGGGTAACAATCGTACTTATCTCACCGGACTGTTAGGCAAGAGGCAATGAGTTAATATTTGCTACGTGCCAAAAACAGTACCAGGTGCACAGAAAGATGGATGGTTGGATGGAGACAGACAGAGACAGAGGGAGGACTTCAGCAGCCTCCAGTAAACTGAGTAATTCTGCTCCCTGGATAGAAGCAGAAAAGAGCACATGGGTCCCAGATTTCACTCTGACATCTCTACTTTTATTATGGTCCTTGAAGAGACTCAAAGGGGGCACCTGGATGGTTCAGTCAGTTGGGTGTCTGACTTCGGCTCAGGTCATGATCTTGGGGTCCTGGGAGGGAGCCCCAGGCCTTGGGCTTCGTGCTCAGCGGGGAGTCCGCTTCTCCCTCCCCCTCTCCGTGTGCCCCTCCCCCCACTTGTGTGCTCTCCCACATACACACACACACACACTCTCTCTCTCTCTCTCTCTCTCTCTAATTAATAAATAAAATCTTTAAAAAGAGAGAGAGAGATCAAAGAAGAAAATTCATCAGGATGATGCTTTGAAAATAGGCATTATTCTAAAGTAATGAGGAAGAATGAATCTGTCCATCAACCAGACCTCAGTATGAATCTATGATTCGAGACGTCGCTAAATTGTAGTACGGCCCCAGGCTCAGGGCTAAGGTACTGCACAGATGACCAGGTTGCTTAGCTCCATTACACACAAATTAAGAAACAGAAGAGCCTCTTTTCTGGTATTAGCCTGTCTCTCCTCTGCAAAAAAGAACCTCGCATGACTCCTTCCCTGTTCACACCGCCTCTCCACCCTCTCACCAGGACTCTGGTGATTGAGTAAACCAAAGCAGCAGCAAATTCTTACTCATCAACTTGGGAATTACTGCTCTTCCACTCCTGACCTATCTCTCTTGGAACCCATCCACCAATACAATCTGTGGCTCACCAGAATCTTTCTGTTTCTAGACTACTGGTTTTGGCAACGACGCCTTCAGAATGATCTTTCCCTCTTTCTCTTGATTCAGCAAATGCTCCAAGTCCACTCTGTTGACCCAATTTCTGAGCCCAACTATTGGCTTAAGAAATCCATGTGTATTTACGTTAGACTTTGTTCTTAACCTCCTGGCTTGGGAGAGTGAGGCTATTTGTAACAAAGCCACTAGATGATCTTTTCCACTCCCTACTCTGGCCCAGTCTGTTGCCCAAAAAGGATGAGGTTTCTTTCCCACTCACGGGTCACCTCTTCAGCCCTCTATTAGCTGCTCTCTCCCACCTCCCATCTCCCACAGCCCTGGCTGAAACCTCTCCCAACCCAGGTAAGGGTTCTGGTCGCCTAATTCCAACATGGCGGTGGTGGTAGGGGGGGTTCCCTACACCACAAATTCTTACCAGCTGGGTGTCCTACTATTGAACTCAGTGCTGACGCTAACCGTGCAGAGACAGCATCAGATTCTACAGGTTAAGGAATCAGTCCCCACTAAACTGCCCTCTGTGGCAGATGACAATCCCGGGTCCACGTCATCACCTGTGCTCTGACCGGCCAGCTACAGATCGGAGGTTCCAATGACCTCCTCCCTGGGTCCGATTCATTTGCTCGAGCAGCTCATGGAACTCACAGAAGCACTTCACTAACAGAATATAACCCAGGAGCAGCCAGATGGAAGTGACGCACAGGGCAAGGTGTGGGGAAAGGGCTCGGAACCACCCATGACCTCGGCAGGTCCACACCACTCCACCCGCATCTCCGAGGGTTCACCAACCTCGTAGCTCTCCAAACGCCATCCTTTGGGTGGTTTTATGGACGCTTCGTTCCAGAGGCACAGCTGATTAAAGCACTAGCCACAGAAGAAGGATTCAACCTCCAGCCCCTCACTGCTCCCCAGAGGCTGGGGGGTGGGGCTGAAAGTTCCAACCCTCTAATCGCAGGGCTGATTTCCTGGCAACCAGCCCCCATACTTAGGCGGGTTCAAAAGTCACCTCATTAACATAATAAAACACACCTTTATGGCTCCTAGGAAATTCATCACCTAGCAAACTCCAGGGGTTTTAGGAGCTCTGTGCCAGAAACAGGGATGGAGACCAAATGTTTATTTCTTACAAATCACAATATTGCACCAGGTAAGTTCAAACACTTTCCATCTTCACTCCTGCACCAGGCAGCCCACTGCTTCTCTAGGAAAATGCATAACCAAGCAGCTGGGGACCTCAATTAATATATGCTTCCTGCCTTCATCAAGCTCTTGGGGCTCCCTGGCAATCCTTGCACTTGACCTCTCATGCAACAAAGCAGCTATATCAAACATTCAACAGTTTTCTTGATAATCTTAGTTGCCATCCTTACTTCTTGCAAGTAAGTCTTCATTCTCCATGATTCAGTCTTTCTTTATGTTCTTATTCATTTCCAGGGCAGAGAGGTGAGATCTGGATTATGCCATACACCTTTACACAGATCTGCCTTGTTTTAACTTTTCCCTTCCTCCCCATCTCTACACTAACCCTCCACTTTCCCGTTTTCCCACTTGCACATACTCCCTGTGTTTCCTTGGACTGATCTTTTAAAAAGACATGTTGTTACTTTACGTGTTTTCAATTTATAGAATTACCTTGTGTTACAGATCCTATTCTGTTTCTTAGTTACTTCTCTCAAGGCTAGTTTAAATTTCTTCCATGTTTCTGCATATATATCCAGCGCATAATGTCTGACTGCCATTAAGTATTTCATTTCATACTCATGATGTTTTACCTTTCTGTTTTCCTAGACCTTTTACTTTTCTGTTTTCCTAGATAGGAATACCTGGGCTTGCCCCACCTACCCTCTACTGGGAACAATGTTGTGATGATCTCCATCATATGTGTTCCTCTATGGACCCAAATGTTTCTCTGAGGCATACAGGGAAGAAGGGAGAGTGCAGGACATAATGTATTCTTACACTGAATTTTACTCAGTAACTCATATTAGCTCTACCTACACTGAGTCCTCAATATTTAGTGACTGATCAACTGTGAAAGCCAAGGAAACTTCAGACTCTGAACTGTAAGAAGAGCCTCTTTCATTATGGTTCTCTGCTTTTATAAGAGGCATGGGCAAGCATCGGAAATAGGATAAGAAGTAGGATCAAGGGGCTGGATTTAGGATTCATTGGTAGAGACAATTTCTGTTTCAAGTTTTGGAGAGGACATGAACATAGAGAAGGCATTTTGAGAGACTGGAAGGGAGGTCACGAAGCAAATGTAACAGATCAGTGAATATTCTGTCCTGGCTTTCTTGTACTTGCTCCTCGGGAGACATGCTCCATCCCCAAGTTGAACATCTCTGAAACAGACAACCTAGCTCACCACCAGCCCGGAAGATGCAGAAAAATTATATCTACTATGCATTATGAAAACATGTATTTATATTATAATATATTTATGTTACATTTATATGATAAATCTATATAATATTTACATTTATAATATGGAATTTTCATTTTCAAACTATCTGGACTTTGAGGTTATAATCAAAGAGAGACCATAGTCCGCCGAAGTCTGCTCAGGACGGCCTGAGCTGGACAGAACACAGATCCTCTCTCAGGTGTAAAATCCTTGAATTAGTGTAGGGAATAGTTATTAGACCTAAATTAACAAATACCTGCCACACATGTCTACACCCTGTGCTGGCATAACGTGGGGACAGTACTCATTGACCATGGTGAACCTTCCTGCAGGGAGGGCCCAGGGTCTCCCTGTTTTCCACGTGGGGCTCAGGCTGTCACTCTCGTTGATGGGAACTGGTGTGGAGAGTGCAACCGCACTGCCCTCACGGTTCAAGAATATGCCATCACAGAATCTTCCTTTTGAGCTACACATATGAATAAGCTTTAAGTGACATCCCCACTGTGACCAGTTCTAAAATTCCAAAGACTTCCTCCCTTTTTCCCTGATCTTCAAAGTCTTATTACTTACTAATATGTCAAGTTATCCCAACTATCCTTGGGTTTATCCAATGTCATTGTATTTTTTCATTCATTTTGACTACCACCCAGAGCTTCCCAAAGAGCGGAAGCCATTCTGAAGGGCGTTCTACAACCCGGGAACATACGCGGTAACACTGCCCATTATCTGCCTAGGTTTCCAACTTCAGATAACTTTTTATAGCACAAGCATACATGAGCACGAAGTGGCCAAAAACCAAACTACCGGGAAGTCAGGGGATCATCTGACAGCGATAGGTACTGGACAGTAAGATGAGTAAAAAGGGAAGGATTTCTTACAGCTGTCTTCAGTCTGGAAGTTCCCCTTTCCCCACCCCCCCGCAAAGAACAGCTGTTTCTGGGAGTCAGCCCATTAGAGAAGCACAGAGAGTCAAGCCATCCAAGCCATCAGACAAAAGCTCATCGAAGCAGGGAGTTTTACAAACTTGTATGGAAAAGAGCATGAACACCCTTAACAACCGACAGCTTTAGGGATGTGACCAAGAGTCAATATAAAAAAACAGTAAGCAATTCTAGTGCAGAGGATGAAGACTGATCTTAAACTCTGAAGGTTATTAGTTGCAGAAAGGGCCGCGGAGTATTCTCCGCAGTTGGTCTATCAATGCTGATAAAAGGAAATCCTTCCCTGAGCACACCCATGATCCTAACACAGTGTAACAAACGACTCGCACCACAAATAGATAATTTCTCACCAACTGGTGAGTCCTACACCCAAAAAGTAGGCTGGCTATTTTAGGAAAAAGTCCATCAGATCACTTAATGGACAAAGGGGGCTCAAGCATATGGCCCACCCATGTGTTTTTCAACCCACCTCAGGAAGCATGAAGAATCTCTTCCCAAGAGCAGTGAAACCACACCCAGACTTCCTTTCGACTCACGGTGGGGAGAAAGGTGCTTAGGTGATAACTACCTGAAAGGAACATTCTTATGGCAAGAGAGAGGGCTGGATCCACACACCTGCTCAGCTTGGGGCAAAAAAAAAAAAAAGAGCAGAGTATGAGCCCAGTTGCAAAACCGAAATGTATAAGTGCTGGAGAGAAATTAATCCATGAAAGGATGCATTGTGCCTATAGGGCACCTTGAAATGCCCATCTTGAAGCATTAATAATTATTAACTTCGGCTTCTTTCGCTCAAGGTGACAATGTTCTGTTGAGCAAGGCTAGGCACAGAATTATAAGAGGCTATCTAGTGAAAAATCAGGCCACGTTCTGTAATTCTCTCTGGCCTTTTGCCCCCCCCCATTCAATAATCCTTTATTAAATACCTACTATGTCCCAGGTACTATGCTGAGGCACCCTATGGGAAAGTCAAAGGAAAACATACAGAACATGGTTCCTGCACTCCCAGGGATTTACAGTTTCTTGACAAGATACAAATAGGGATCCAATTGAACATGGTGTAAGTCATACTGTGTTAACTGCCTAAACAGAGTACTGGGGCAATCCAGAAACCTGGGTTTCAGAAAAATACTTGGATATAAGAATTTAAGGCTACTTCTTCTTTTCTCAACATTTTCTGATGTCAAAGCATAGTGCTTTTGCAGAAAGTGAGATAAGCCGAGCATGTTTCTCTGCGTACAATTCAACATGTATTTCTTGAGCATCTATTATGTACCAGGCACCAAACAGGTTACTGTGTTTTTACAGATGGCTAAGCATGCACTTGACCTTCAAGGAGCATCTGCCTTCCCACCCCATCTTGCCTTTTAAAAAATAAATGGTTATCTATAAACCAGTACTAACCTTGATCTTGAATGGGGTCAAAAGGCACTGAAAGGAAGGACTATTCTTTCGCTCCTCTGGGACACCGAGCTGCACTTACCTCTGTGTTACCCAACAGAACGAGTATGTGCTGAGACTCCAGTTGCTGTGATAATGAATCTCATCAAAAGGAACCAAAACAACACGGGCAGAGCCCATGGTGGTCAGGCAACACATCCGCTGATTTAATTTATACCCACTCAACCCTCAGGGGTCGTGAGGGCCAGAATCCAATCACTGGTGTTTTAGCACCTTACACAGAACATAACAGGAAGTAGACACCTGATGAATTACAGAAAGAATCTAATCCCTACCTAACCTTAGCCTTGGATGTGTGCTCCATAATGGAGAGAAGTCCCAAAATTCTTGATATAGACTACTGTTCAACCCGGTGATTTTTCTAAATTTCAGAATAGAAATAAAGGAATCAATTTTCATCCTCCCTGGTCCAGACATCATTAGATGTCCAGTGTTTTCAGTTTCTATCCATAAACTCCGGGGAAGAAGCCAACTATTAATTTGCCCCTGGCAGGAAGCAGAATACAAACGTGCCTTGCTGGTGTGCTTTGTTCTGTTTGCCAAACTGAGTGTATACGCGGGAGCAGTCTCTCTCCCTGAACTATCCCCAGTATTCATTCTTCCCTGGATCGATTGGACCTCCAGCTAACTTATTTCAGCTTTGTCGAAAAGGCTAAACACAGCCAGAGAAGATTCTCAGAGCACACATAGTGCTTTCTAATACAAACTGTGATTCCTAAAATGCCACACAGAAAAGCCCATTACACATCAAGACTATGGGATTTCCTAGTAAATTGTTGCCATTCTACGGTAATCCACTGTAGCAGAAAATGCCTCAGGAATAAAGCATCTGGAGCTTAACTCAGATTGGATATGGAGTCTGAAGATAAATACCGATTTCCATCATTCCATTTCCATCCTTGGGGCTCATGCTGAGAGACCATTTTACTAAGAGACCTACACAATGAAGTCATTTTGATTTTTATTCCAATGGCCCAGTGGCCACTTCTGGGGACAGAAAAGTGCTTCATCTGTGACACTGTCGCCACTTGTCTGGGGAGCAGTGACATGGGAGGGAGAGCAGGGATTCAAGAACGAGCAGAAGCCCAAAGATAGACTAGGTCTCTGCTCCCCAGAATCCCCGCAGAGGGTGGAGAATGTAGTTAAGCAGTGGGGTAAAATCACAACGAGCATGAGTGACAACGTCAAAAGTAAACGTCTGTCACTTTCTTGGGGGAAACTCTTTTCTTTTGGTTAGTCTTATCTGGGGCCAGACCTTTGGCCACTATAACCATATAAACTTGTCTTCGTTCTTATTCACCTGCCATGCTCTCAATCCTCCTCGGAGTTCAGGCCTCTCATCCTAATTTGGGGTTTCTCTATGAAATTTCTGTCTGTGCTAATCAGAGGATTCTCCCTCAACTGATCTTGTCACTCAAAAGCCATAAGTCTTTTAAAACCAGGTTTGCATCTGCGAAGAAATAAAAGGCAGAAATAAATTTGATTCTTCTACATCTTAATTATTTCCCCAGGTGCTGCCGCTCTCATGAAACTGCCTTAAGTCTTGAATGTGACATTGAAACTAAGAAGCCCATGCTTATTTCCCTCAGTGAGGTCCATTGGTCTAAGTCAGTGAGCCAGAACTTGTAGGTGGCCACCTTGGTGGACCCGGACCATGCCTCATCTGCTGGGAGGAACACTGGATGCACTTAAGGACCTCTAAAGGGTATGAAATGGGCATTGAGAGCCTCTAGCCTATATGGCATTATGGCAAGAGTCTTCTCCAGAACCCTAATGGGAGCTTACAGAGGACAACATCTCAGACAAACAGAAAAGCTACTGCCAAACATCCAAAACAAGACCCCAGGAAAGCTAAGTCAACCTCCCCCCCTTTTTTTTTGAACTCCAAGCCATAAAATGATTCTTCATTCTTCCATAATAGTCCAAGAAAGCAGAAGGATCTAAGTGAAGGTAAGTGAAAAGTAACACTGTCTTACATGAAACAAACCCTTTCTCTAGAGTGTTGAGTCATATGAGATTGGCTATTTTTGTTCACGGGTGAGGCTGATTCTTAGAAATAGGACCCATTAACAGATGGGCCATGCAAAGAAATTGAGTTAACCTTCAATGTCATTCACAGACCTTCCAACATTTTCCATCTTGGAAAACTGACATCAGCCTGCCGTAGTTACCAGTGTAATACTGGTATTGGTTCTGGATCCACCGTGGGCTCTATTCTCATAGAATAGCGTGATCTGCCTTCACCCTGACTTGCTAGATTCAAAGACTGTGGGTTTCTGGCACCTTTCTCAGAGGGATTCAGTAAGTATTGAGTTCCAGAATTAAAAGTCACCTTATGGTCCCAAGCCCACCCTCTTATCTCCTCACAAGGGAGATGATTCAAGAGATGTCAGTAATGCTTAAAACATCTTCCCCAAATGAAAAAATATATATGTATATGAGTTTGTTTTAAATAGTACCAGGCGCTCTTTGCTCTTTTCTAGGTTCCCTTAAGCTATTTTTTTGTTTTGTTTTGGTTCCCTTAAGCTATTTTTATTTCCTAGATTTTCTTCCCCCAAAAGTCCTGAAAATAAGAACTTTTTCGGTTTGCTTGCTTTTTGTTTGTCTGTTTGTTCTTGTTTTTAAGAGCTGGAACCCAGAACCTCTGAGATTCCCACCAGGTTTGAGCTGTATATAACCCAATGGTTTTATCGTAACAAACTGGGCCAAAAAACTCTCATCTCAACCCAGCCGCTAACACAAACCCTACCTCAGTCACATTGCTGTGGCGACTAGGTTTCGCCAAGTCCTTAATTCTTCCATGAGAAAGGTTTAGTTTCTTCTCCAAGGAACCAGGTAGTGTTCAGGTGATATGCCTAGGAGTGGGTCAGGAGGTTCCCATAGGGTACGGGTGTCTCTGCACCACCAGTAGCCCTATGTGGCTCTTGCCTACATAATAACTAACCTCTCAGAATGCCTGGGTGGCTCAGTTGGTTAAGTGTCTCCCCTTGGCTCAGGTCAGGATCCCAGGGTCCTGAGATCAAGTCCCATATCAGGCTCCTTGCTCAGCAGGGAGTCTGCTTCTCCCTCTGCCTGCTGTTCTCCCTACTTGTGCTCTCTCTCTCTAACAAATGAATAAATAAATCTTTAAAAAAGTAATAATAATAGTAACTAACCTCTCTACTGGAGTCTGTTCATCACACTCGAGTCTTTCAACAACAGGGTGTTATAAAAGCATTGTTATTCCCATCCAATTTTAGGGAGGCTCAGTCACCCCCAAGTGGCTTGCTCAAGATCACTCAGCCCATAGATAAGACAGATGCCGCCTAACTTGATTTTCTGATCAAGTTCAAAGCGCGTGCATCCCACTAACCTAACGAGGCCTGAGGCAGACAGATCCAATGCCCATGTTTTCCCTCTCATGCCTTGTTCGCTTCCTACACCTGCTGAAGTGCCCTATGTGTTAGGAGCAGAGCTGTCCAGGGACAGCTGTGTAACCTTCGCAGGTGACATCAGCTCCTTTTATCTCTGCCTTGTCGTCTATAAATTGGGGGTGGTAATTCCTACCTCCTGGGGCTGTTCTGAGGATCAAATGCGTTAATAGGTCTAATTCCCTTAGCTCTATGCCGGGTCCATAGTGAGCACCATATAAACGGGAGTTATTCTTAGCTGCTGGCTCCCTCACTCACTCAGGAAGTTAAAACTGCGGCCAAAAGGAGTCTGCAACCACCTGAGGACCTGGAGGACGTCTACGCCGCATGGCAAGCGGCCAGTGCAATAGCAGAACAAAGCAGTGGTCACGGGAAAAGCCCATGTTAGAGAGCATCACAGCCTGAGACGCCTTGATGTTCAAAGTCAAGTGTCACAGCTGCATCTCTCTGTGGACAGCTCCCTGCTTCCGACAGCAGCCCAGAGGCACATGGGCTGAAACAGAATCACTGGAAATGACACAACTAGAAAAGGCCTGTTTGGAAAGGCTGTCATTTTAAAAACAAAAGAATAACAACAACAAAACACAGCAAGCTTTCTCCTTTCCCTGGTAGAAATCCATTTTGCTGGAATAAGAGGGAAATTATGTTTTCCCAGAATTTATATTCCATGCACAACTCAGTATCTTTAAAAAGGCACTTATTTTTTCTTAGGCCTTTGAAAGGTACTTTAAACTGGCAGGAGACTACAGAGAAGTGGTAGAAAAGCTGTAAGTTTCAGCGTGCTCAAATGAACTTTTTTTTTTCCTCCCCGTAAAAACCCACATCTGAAGGTTACTAACCACGTGCAGAGCCTCCTAGTATTCTGCTCTTGGCTCCAAGGCCTAACTGTTTCTGGAACACATTTGGCAGCGCCCATGGGCCTCCCCATCTCTTTGCCTCTCCAAATGCTGCCTTGTAGTCTCCCCTGGCCTTCTTTTGCATGTCTCAAGAAATGGGGAATCGGGGGCATTTCCCCAGAAAAGCCTGCTAGAGAGACTTCAGAGAGACGGGGAGGAAAACGGCACCAGTTTCCACAGCTCTGAGCACCGGGAGAGAGGAGGACCAGCTTGGCAGTGCTTCTTGGAAAGAGTCATTTCAAAAAGACCGGGCAGGGCCCTCCTGGTAGGCTTGTTTGCTGAGCACAAACATGAACAACTCAGAAGCTTATATAAAGGCACAAGAGCCTTTGGGCTGACGCTGGTGCCCAGAGCGCAGGATTCAGGGCTTGGGCCTTGAGGGTTTCCGGTCTAGGACAAGAGCAAAGGTTTCTGGAAGGGCCCCGAGGGACACACAGACCATCGTACTCACCTCGACTTCGGAGGCGGTGGCGGAGGTGAGAATACCTCAATCCCACTTCTGTCCTTGGGGAACTCGAAGGCAAAAGAGGCCGACTTGCTCATCCCAGTCCCAACTTTGCTGCTCTGCGCAGAAGAGCTGTCCGTGGGGCGGAGACGGTGCCAGGTGGAGGAGCTTGAGGGCTCCGCGGTGCCATTTTCCATCTCTCTGCCCCAGCTTTTACTCAACAGCTCGTGCTCTACCTCCTCCTCTTCCTCTATCCGGCACTGGCGGCTCCAGGCTCCCGTCTGGTACCGGGGCCTCCTCTGGTCCAAGGTGGAGGCAGCGGTGGCAGACGGGTGGCACCGCGCAGAGTCACCAGTGGCGGCGACGCTGTTGGCCCGGCAGGAAGCAGCAGAGTCTGTGGGGGCCCTGGAGGAAGTCTGGGGCCCAGGACCACCTGTGGAGCTCCCCTCGCTGAGGTCCGAGAATGGGGAGGTAGACGGCGACACAGGGGACCCTCCAGGGCTACTCTTGGACAGCTTGGGGGGAATGGCAGGCTTCCCCTTGGGCGTGTTCTCACTGGCGTCGGGACGGGCACCTTCCCTGGAGCTCGTCCCCTGACCAGCTGAAGCCTCCTCTTCCCCTGCCTCAGAGTCCTGGCTCATGGGCCCGCGTGGCCACTGTACCCCCACGGCGGAGTCAGGGCTGCTCAGGTAGATTGTCCGGTGGTCCTCTTCTGGGTGGGCTGCCATGACTGTGATGGTGGCTGCCACCTGGGGAGCCATGTCTGGGCCTTCCCGGTCCCGGCCCCAGCCAGATGCTGATTTCTGAGCCCAGGTGTTAGCTGTCCGTACCTGGCCCTGGCCTTGGCCCTGGCCCTGGCCCTGAGCAGCTGCTGCCTGTTCCACTGCGGCCTGTGGCTTGGAAGGTGCTGGAACCACCTTCTTCCTCTTGGTGCTCTCGGCATAGATGGGTTCAGGCTGTACCACCTCTCGGGGGTGGGCTGGAGGCTGGGGTTCCCCCGTTAGTCCAAGGCCTCTGTTAGAGGTTGCCAAGTGGCAGCCTGAGTCCTGCGGCTTCCCTGGCACAGGCTCCTTCGTGAGGGAGCAGTAGTCACTGTCCAGATGAGGTGCAAAGGGGCTGCTGGCCCCGCTGCTGGCGCTCCCGCAGGAGAGGCCATCAGAAGAGCTGGCAGCCTCGGAGGTCAGGGACAGCTTCTTGGGGGCCAGGCGGGGTGGGTTCTCTTCGGAACCCTCCCTCCGGAAGCCCAGAACCCGCTTCTCCTCATCGGGGGGCCCCGCACACACTCCCTGCTCCCAGCACGGCGGGGAGCGGTCCCCTCTGCCGGGTCTGCACCGAGAACTCTCGGCCTGTGATGTGTCCGTGGCAATGGGGCTCCCGGGGCAACAGTCCAGAATGGAGCAATACTCTCCCCCTTCGCTGTCCTCCGAAGGTGAGCACCTCTGATAGCTGTCATCCTCCAAGGGCAGGGACTCCCGCAGGGGCTGCGGGGAGGGGCAGGGCCCAGGGCCCTTGTGACAGCCAGACGTCATCCCAGCAAAGGCAGCCACCTTCTGGCGGAAGCTCTCCTGAGCAGAGGTCAGCTCTTGGTAGGGAAACATGGGTTTCTCTTCTTGCCCCACCTTCTCAGGGGAGAAACTCACGGGGTGGAAGGTGGTGGGCCGCTCCCCCCGGGCCTCTAGGCTGTGCAGCCCCACCATGGCATAGGCGGGGGGGCAGCGAGCGTGCCCATCTGTGGAGGCAGAGGGCCCAGTGGCCTTCTGGACGCCTCGGAAGCTGCCCAGGTAAACTATCGGCACGTCGTCCTGCTGCGGGAGGGGGAGCTTGCCGGGGGCTCGTCTCCAGATGACCTACACAGCCCCAAGGTTAAAAGACTTACATTAGACCTTGTCAGAGAAAAAAGGAAGAGAGAAAAAGTGAGAGGGAAGTGCCATGACATTGTGAATGGTCTTCCGTGCTGCAGAGCTCCCTCCCTGCAGAGCACGCCTACCTTCTGATCTCCCCACAGACTCTCCTCATGGCTGGGGCCCCCCCGGAGCCAGTGGTCTTCCCAGACACTGAGCTGTGCTTCCCACCCGGGGTCTGTAATTCTTTTGGCTTAAGTCTGTGAGGCAGGGGAAAAAAAAATCTGAAAAAGGACATTCTGCTTTCTCCCTCAAAATGGCCCGTTGAGAGAAATTCTCCTAAGAGATTTGAAAACAGAGTTTTGAGTTTGGGTGCATTTTTGTTTTATGTCTGTTAGTTTTTTGATAACCGTGTCACAGTACAATGCTGAAGAAACCAAAGTCATGGGGCTTTTTGAAACAGCTTGGGAGGGTGGTAGGGTAGGAGAGTGAGGGCTGGTTTCTGAACTGGGTCCCCAGCTCCCTTACTGCTCTCTGGGCCTTGCCGAAGAGCTACTTCCCCTCCAAGTTACAGGCAGTGTGACTCAGCCCGAGCTTGCAAAAGGGGCTGGACTAGTTGAGCTCTGAGGCAAAGATGCTGGTTGGTCATGGGACACCTGGGTGGCTCAGTTGGTTAAGTGTCCAACTCTTGATTTCAGCTCAGGTCATGATCTTGGGGTCATGAGATCAAGCCTCATGTGGGGCTCCATACTAAGTATGGAATCTACCTGAGATTCTCTCTCTTCCGCTGCCCCTCCCCCCCACTCATACATACATACACACACACTCTCTCTCTCAAAAAAAAAAAAAAAAAAAAAAAAAGAAGTAGATGGTCATTCCCATTACTGAAGTCACGGTCCCCTTGCCCTTCCCTTCTAAAGTCTCCCCGTACCCCAAAACTTTAAGAAGCAGCCTCAAAGTTGGGCCGCCATTTGCCTCCTTTCCAAGATGATTCTGAACTGAAGGAGTCCCTGGCTTATGTCTGCGAAGACCAAAGGTCCTGAGTGCAGCCTGGTGAATGGGTGTAACCAGCTTCCGACTGATGGAGTGGTTCTGGAAGGACATGGAACTAAGTGCAACCACAGGAAATGCCGCTCCTCAGTTAAGCCTCCTCCAATTTAAAACTGACCTCTGATTTCACATCGGCTCAAACACCCTTCCTAATCCACTCAGCATGATGGTTTAGTAAAAGCAGAATAGGCAAAAAGGTCAAACAAGTCCCCAGAGGTTCTTAGATGTCCTAGACTTCCAGCTTCCTAGACCTGTCTAGAGGCAGCAGGCTCTACATGCCTTCTAAATAATTATACTTCTGTAAGGGGGACCTGTGGGATGAGCAGACCAGTCTAATCTCTGGGGATATAACGGTCTCTAGGGGTCCCAGGTCAAAACTGCTGAAATCCAAGCTTCACAACGGGAAACATGAACACCGGCTGGGAAGTGGATATGAAGGGATGACCACTCACAGGTCAAGTGTGATCTGGCCTTGCGGTTCCCTTTTTTAGGAAGACTTTATTTTTTAAAGACATGGGCAGAAATGGTGCAATGCCTGGGGTACGCTTTAAAATCCCAGGGAGGAGAGGGTGGGGCTGGGGGCAGAGAGGAAGCAAGACGGGGTCATGAGTTCATCTGCGGACACTCATGGCCGTGGACATGGGACATTCCTTATGCCATCACTGCTACTTGTGTATGCATTGTAAACTAGCGATTAAAAAAAGTTCAAAAACTTTTTCTTTTTAAAGCTGCATTTTTGTGTGCCACCAGTTACATAATTAAGACACTCTCCAATGCCACTTGCGGGACCGGACTGATGGTTCTCAGCCTGAAGGGACAGACGGAAGGGAGCGCAGCTAGGAACGGAGGGCAGGAGTTGGAAAGGAGCCGTCATGGGGTGGGCTGACCGGAGGCCACCCCTCGGGAGTCATGCTCTAACAGCCCTCCCTGGCTGCCAGCCAGCCATCCCGTTACAGCAAGAGCAGCCCCTGTAAAAATACCACGGGCGTTAGTCAGCCTCACCTGCGAGACGTCGGCGCTCAGGTTTGCCTCTGTCCACACATCAGAGGCGTCGGCGCTCATCATGGTGGGTTTCACGGCGATGGTGGGCTTGGAGTAGGGCGAGCCGTTCACGGCTTCATCTTCCAGGCGGCAGGTGTCAGGCCTGGGGGGCAGGCGAGGCGGAGGGGGCAGGTGGCCGGCTCTGGGCTGGGGCTGGCCGGGCGCCAGCTGGTGGTCACTCCTCAGGCAGAAGCAGTTCTTGCAGGACCCGGGCTTCCAGATGTGCTCCACAAAGTCACTGCACGCAGACATCTTCGGGCTCTCGGCGCTCAGGCGGACGGTCTGGTGCATCTTGAGCCTGCGGCGCACTGGTTCATCTTGCGCTCAGCTCTCCGGCGTGGGCTTCTGGGGGACAGAGGTGGGTCGCAGGGCGGCCTCCTGGAACAGTAGCAGAACACTGGGCCGATCAGAGGGCTGCCCAGCCCTAGGACAGCTGCATTACCAGCCGGAGTCTGATTATTTCGAGGGGAAGTAGAAGGGGGAGGAAGGAGGAAAGGAGGAGAAAAAAAAAAAAAGGTAAAGATTAGCATTCCGCGTTTTCGGAGGCCCTCACCTATTTGCCATAAGGCTCTTAGTCACTCTCCGGTGGGGCAGCCTTATCAGAAGCTGTAAAAACCAAACACAGCTCTGGGACGGGAGTACAGAGCCCAGTGGGCATTTCAGTCCCCAGGGCCGAAGGGGTCTAGCGCTGGGGACAAGAACTACAAAGCTGTACAGCAAATAAATGTGGTGGCTTCCAGAGGACAAGCCACGACTTCACACCTTCCAGAGGACAAGCCACGACTTCACACCAAGGACTGTGAGTGGGCAGGAAGGCCTGGGCCCTAAGCCTAGCTTTGGAAGCCATACCTCTGGCCCCGCGGACACTGTATGGATGAGAAAGGGGAGAGGTATGGGGCCGGCCTGCCCCTCAGGGGAACTGCGTTAGGAGATCCAGCATCTTGGGAATTGGCTCTCCTCCCCTTACTTCATCCCAGTGCTCAGGGAGGTCAGCAGAGCTGGGGCTGCAGGCCAGGAGGGAAACAGAAAGAGAAATGCCCAATTACCACAGCCCTCTGGTCTAAGGGTGGCCAGGTAAAATATAACAGAGGGAAGAGCTTATCACACAATTGTTTTTCCCTATGATAGCCCTAGGGGTAAGGCAGCCAGCTTGTTGCAAGAGTTGTCTCTGACAGCGAAACAGGGAGCAGAAGGTTCTCCCAGAGAACCTAGTAAATTCACCTGTTGAAGATGAGCCAAAGGGGTTGCAGATATTAGCCAATTAGCCTGAATAACAGCCCGGCAGGGAGCTGTTATCTTTACAGATGAGGAAACAACGGCAGTGACATAAACTAAGACTTGTCCAAAAGACACAGGGAGTTTGGTGGTTCTAGAAGGCAAAAGGCCAACTGTGCCGGAAGCCCTTCAACTTTCATCACGTCATTCGTGACACACGGTGGCTGCCCATTGCCTGTTTGCTGCTCCTCACTCTCCTTCCCTCATTTAAATGAACTGGCCTCCTCAGAAGGAAAACGTTCATGAGAAAATCATCTCTACAAACCGCGGGTGATCAGATTCTCATCAAAAAGGGAGTTCTGCCCTGGGGTTTGCTCTCCACTCTCCTCCAGTGAGAACTTGCTTTGGGGCTGATGCTGGACAAATTATCAACAGGACTAACCGGGTGGAATGAGCCAGGAGCCCATTCCAGCATCTGCAGGGAGCATGCTCTCTTTCCAGTGCTCCACACTCACGGACAGGGGTGTTTAATCACCAAGGACCAGAGCTAAATTTGCCTCCTTTCCCTCCAAGGATCACTGTGAAGCCACTGCCTCGTGAAGCTAAATGAACGCTCCAAAATAAAGGCAAGTGTTTGTCTTTCAACAACTGCTGGTGGGGGCTTAGGCATCCCTCTCTTTAAGATGATTGTGGGTTGCGTTCTTCTCCTCCCCTAAATATATCTGAGTAGCAGGTTCACGCCTCACCAAGTTCCCCAGAAGAGGTCACTAAGCTTCAACAAGCAGAGGAGGAGAGCAAGGGTTTTTCTTTCCTCCCATAATCTTGAGCCACAGAGAGCTTTCGGCTCTGCTGCTGAATTTGGGGGAAGTAGAGGAAGCACACTGGTATTCAGAGAGCAAGTGTCCATATCCCTGCCCCAAGGCGGGGAGTTGGTCCTCTCCTGGAGAGCGGTTGGCTTCCTGACCACAGGGAAAGAAACGCTCCCCTTTACTGCAGGCAAAGGCTCCCAAGCCCCGTAGGTAGGATGGGGAAAGAACACCTTAGAAGCCCATTTTGTGGGAGCCTTTCAGGTTCCTGCAGCTCCTTATAAGGCTGAGCTATCTGTGGAGGTAGGCGTCCAACCACTTCCTCAAGGCTACCACAGACTCATAGAGAGGCAGTCTGGGATGGCCGCCCCTCATTTCCTCCCCCGGCAGGCCACCCAGAGTACAAACTTGTCACATCTGCTTGGTGCCAGAGTGTCCCATTCTCTGTCCCCGATGGCCCACAACAGCCCTGGGACTTTGGATCAGCTCTGGATGACTGAGGTACAGGCAGCTTCCTTCAGAACGTTTGCCGGCTCCCATGCCCAGCTCTGAGATTCTCTGACATGGGCACAGCTCTCCACACCACTGCTCAGAGATGCAAAGGTTTTTAGGGGAAGTCTTTGACTACGAGAACAGAATGAAGCGATAGACTTCCACCATCACAGACTCACTGCCTCCTGTTAAAACTGGTTTCACAGTCACAGCAAGCAGAATTTACCATCACGTCAAGCCAGAAAAGATCCTTTTCCAGTTCTGTCTAGAGAGCTCTTTGCCTGGAATTATCACCTATTTGTTTTCAGCGAAAGATGGTGAAAAACTCAAGTGACGCTCTCAGAGTGGTAGCAGTGCTGGGCCTCCCAGCGCTGACTCTCCACAGCCTGGGAATGGCACCTTCCTGCCCACATTCCTTACCTCAGAGGGGAGGCAGCCCCCAGAATTATGCAAATTCCCCCATTTCAGTGGGAGGCAGCAGTGTAAGATTAGAAAAAGATCCCAGCATTCTTTCTGATCCAAGTCATGATAAAATAGCTTTGCCTCTGCAAACTTCTGCACGGGATTTGTGGCTACAGTTTGCAAGACTGAAGTTGTCAGACACACTCCCATCCCATTTCGAAAGAATCTGAAGAATGGTGGCCAGATCCATAAAATCAAATCTTGTGGCTCCAAATGCCCCTCACACTTGCATCAAAGGCTGTTAATGCCTTACTCTGAAGTGACAGAATTCCAGAAAATATTCATATTTTCTGTATCTATATTCAGATATCTATATCTATCTCTCTATATATGAAGATTAAATTAATGCAACACTGAAAAAGAAAAGTACATGTGGAAGGTGTCTGGATTTCAATACTCCACTGGCCGGGGTTGCCCAGACAGAAAGAACAAAATGACAACCTTAACACATCTCCCTAACACCCCCCACACACACACACAGGGTGTCACGATATTTGCCCAACTTTTAATTTTATTTTTTTCCTTCTCCAATGCTATGTAATCTAATCTCAGTGGTAGGAATGTGATTTTCATGGGTTACAGTACAGCCTGCGCCAGCAAGGAGGGCAGCCGGATTCCACAGGATCCCCTGATAACAAAGTAGCTACAGAATTCCCCAGGGCTTCCTGTCACATCTCCCTCTCAAAAAGGGAAAAGGCTGCCACCATAGCTCGGGCCAGTGATCAATAAGGTCCGTGGAACCTGCTCTGCCCTGATCTCATTGCAAAACTCCTGGCCCGTAGACCTTTGGGCTTTCCAGCTCTGCAAAGCCATGCCTTCGCCGGCTGAGCTCTACCTGAGAAAAATAAACACGTTTAGCCGGCCCTGCCTCCATTCCCTCTTACAGGACCCGAAAGCGGAGAGATGGAGAGGTTCTGTTTTCTCAGTGTGTGTGTGTGTGTGTGTGTGAGTGTGTCCAGCTGGGGACACAAGCAGCAGGAGCAAAGGTTAGGAACATGCCCACAGTACGCCTTTCAGGGGGCTCAGCCAGCGCTCGGGAGAAAGGCATCATCTCGTTCCCTCTGGGGGCTCGGAGGCTGACATCTAAGCCGGGGCAGCGCACGAGGCGGCTACCCTGGGGCCCCAAACCATCTCGCCCCCGGGGTCCCCGTCCTAGCAGCCCCGGCGGCCTCTCCCTCTCCGCTCCTTTGACAATACTGCTGCCGCAGAAATGAAGTCTTCCCCATTAGCAACTCGCAAATCGCTTCGGTCTCTTGCCCCAGACAGAACAGCAAGCCCAACAAGACCGGCTGAACAGGCGGCTTCCCCTCCCCGAACTCGAAGGAAAGTTTCCCCGTTTTAAAAAAGCGCGATTCTCGAATGAATCGAAAACACCCTCCGGCTCCCGTGTGCTCCCGGCTCAGCGCCTCCAACCTCGAGCACAACCCCCGGGCGCACGCGGTCCGGACGCTCCACCCTCCGCCAGCGGCCGCCTGTCACCCCGGGGGAAGCCGACAGGGGAGTCGCCCTCTCGGGCACCAAGGCGCTCCCCGCCGCCCCGGAGCTCCCCTCTGCGGCCGCCTTCGCCAGACAAAAAGAGACGGGATTTGGAGAAAGCGTCGCGGGCTCACCTCGGGGCCGCGCTCCCCCGGCCTCGCCGCCGGTCGCCCAGCCGCCGGTCGCCCAGCCGCCAGCCGCCCCGCCGGGCGCCTCGGAGCATTGTTTGGAGAGTGAGTGCGCGCGGTGCGTGCCCGGCCGCGGGCGGGTGTCCTCTGCCTGGGCCTGGAGGCCGGGTGGCAGCTGCGAGCGCGGCTCCGCCCCCTCCGCCTCCGGTTCCGCCGCGCGCCGGGGCTCCCGCCGCACCTCCGCAGTCCCCGCCGCCGCCCCGCGCGCCCCTAGCCCCCGGCAGGCCCGCGCGCCTCCGGCTCCCTGCTGCAGGGCTGCGGCTCTCCCAGCTCCGAGCGCTCCCAACTCTCCCCGCCCCGCCCCTCCCTCCCTCCCGCGCCCACCCGCCCGCCCGGGAGGCCCCGCCCCTGGCCCCGGCGCTGGGTGCCTTCCGACCCGCGAGCCGAGCCCCCACCTGCCCCCGCCCCAGAGGCTGCGGTGCGCGCCTCCGCTACGGCGGCGATCCGGGCTTGCCGCCTTCCCTTGAGCACAATGCGTGTGTAGGTATCAGAGGTGTCCGGCATCCCTTCATCCGGCCGGCTCTGCTAGACCCCGGGGCGGTAAAGCCCGACCGCTGGGCGGGGGAACGAGAAAGCGAGGGGTCGGGAGTGGAACAGAGAGGTCGGGAGCCCCCCCGGGTCGCGAAAGCTGCGTGGGCACCGATGTTGGCCGTGACTGTGGCGGGGGAGGAGGCGGGCGGTGGGACGCGAGGGAGCCCGGCTGGGACTCCCGACCGCGGATTCCTGGTCCCGCTCAATCCCGGGACTGAGCGTCAGGCACGTCGCTTAACCCCCGGGAACTTCAGTTTTCTGGACATAGAAGGAAGGGTTGGGGCTGGGGAGAGCTGGTCTAACACCTCACCTGGACCGACAGCCAGCGCTTCCGCGGGCCCGTATTACACCTGTGTTTACAGTTTTCCCTGAGTGACTCACTCACTGAGATAGACTGAGTTCGAAAGAGTCCCCGGGCTAAAAACTCTTGTGACAGAGTATGACCGCCTACCACCTAGTCAGTCTCCTCGCCTCCTCCAGTGGCCTGTGACGGGCCCGGAACCTTGACCTGGGTGTTTCCTCAGGGAATTAGCGAGCGCCAGGGTCACCACCGTAAGCACTCCTGGGTAAGGGCAATGTGGTGGAATGGAATAGAAAGAAGACCCTGGAAAAACACCTGTGGCCTCCCCTCTGGCCCTCCTGTTCCCCAGAGAGGTAATGTATGGCAACTCCAATTAGGTCCTCTGCCTTTCAGTCCACAGGGGTAAGCCCATGAGGCTCCAGCCAGCCGAGAGGCGCAAGACTGGTTTCCCTTGAGATTCCAGGGCTTTCCACGAGATCTGGCAGTGAAAGCAGGACTGAGGGTGAGGAGGTAGGTGGAGGGGGGGGGACCTGTTCTTGAGGTTTGGCTTGGGTGCGAGAAAAGGGGAACGGTAGAGGGATATAAGGAATACTTCCTCATGCTCCAATGTCTGGATTTCTCCTTAGTGTGAATAGAACTGGGGGGAGGGGAGATAGCATAGAGGGATGGAAGGGGAGCTAACATTGTTCAAGTACCTACCCTGTGCCAAGCCACCCTACGAGAGGGATGCCATCCCCATTTTACAGGGAAGAAACCTGACGCGCAGAGGACCACAGAATTTGCCAGGGCCTGTCAGCTGAACAGCGGTAATACTGGGACCGGTAGCAACAGCCATCTGGTTCCACTGGTGGACAATTCCGGTCTTGCCGTGCTGCCCTCTCCAAGTCCTGGCAGTCCAGCCCGATTTTTCCTTCTTCTCAAAGTGAGAGGAAACCATGTGAACAAACAGGGAAGGAAACTCTGGCTAGCCTCCGTCAGCATCCAACAAAACAGAAGGGGCCAGGCCTCTCTTTACAAGACCTGTTGGTGGAGGGAGGGTGCAGGGGGCCGGGGGGTTGATAAGCAGGTAGGTACAAAGTGGTCTGTACCAGAGAAGTAAAAAAATGGCATAAGGACATGCGTGCGATTCAGTTACAGTGGGAGATGGCGCATCCCTGGGATTCGAGAAGTTCCTTGTTCCCATGATTCAGGCTAGATGCGCCTCTAGTTCTCCCTCTATAAGGCCTGGCTGGGGACACCCACCTCACAGGATTGAGCATAGAGAAAGCATTCCGTTCCCCCTTGATCTTCCTCTCTTTACTTAACGTATCCCTAACACACAAACAGGCGGAAGAACATAAGGATCAGAAGCAAAGGCAACGGTGTGACGAGATTGGCAGTTCTGTGGCGTGGGACGGCAATGTAAGGGTTAATTCAGTCTTTCTGACAAATAATCCGTGTCCCCAAGTGTTTTGCTGCACTCACACAAAATAAATGCATTATTCCGTAGTTGCTGACATATCACGTGAATCTTTTCATGCCAGCAACATGGTCTTAAAGATGGCTTCATCTTACCTAATGAAAAGAATCAAAAAATACTTCAAAAGACCCACTTAGAGCCACATAAAATACCCGTTCTCTCATGCAGGGTTCCACCAGTGACTGTTAAGTATGTTATCTCCTCGGTAAAGCCGCGGTAAGCTCATGCATTTTAATAAACAATTCTCGCTCGAACTTCCACAATGCATCCTGCAATGCAATGTCATTGGTGTGTACACAGCGTTCTGCTTCTAGTTACTTATCGGTCCATTTCATGACACTTCTAACTGCAGGGCTCGGGTTCCCAGATACAGATCAGACCTTGAAGAAGAGTGATTCCCTTTAAGGTTTTAGTCCCTGAGCACCAGTCTGTATAAGACAGCCGTGAAATGGGGGGAAATTAGGACAAAGGCCGGGATAGGTAGTGCTTTGGTGGTCGGTAAGCTAGAGTCGTTTGAAATTAGAACAGCAAAAAGGCAGAATGAGGAAGTGTACACATGAAAATATACTGAGAAGAGGTTAGCTGGGATACTAGAGGGGTTGGACCATGGAAGTTTGAACCAAAGTAATCCAATGCCTGATTTCTCCCCAGCCGGAAAGTAGAGCTCCAAACAGCAGAGAGGTGTCTCTCCCCTTAAAGGGAGAAAGGGGTTCAGTGTTAGTAAACAAACATTTATTGAGCACTTCTACTTACAAAGCTCAGGATGAGGTCCTACAGGGAAAACAGGTCTGTGAGCTGGAGGTAATGCCGGGACAGTGGGGGCTCAAAGAAGGAAAAGACAGAAACCCAAAAAGTGGTTTCACAGAGGCAGGGGGCTTAGGAGGATGAGAAGGATTTCAATTTGTGGACAGTGGGAAATTTCCAGACTGAGAGAATGGTATCCACAAAAGAGTGGTCAGAGGAGAGGCAAGAGACTTTGCAGAGATTCCCCATGCGGTATGGCTGAGCGTGGTTATAGGAGATGAGGCTGAAACCACAGCATGGGACTGGCAGGAAGGAGGAAACTTACCAATGGGGGAGCACCGACTTTTCTGAGCAACCGAATGACGTCATCCAAGCTAGTTTTTCATTGGCTCTACCTGGATCTTCTATCCCAGATAGATTAGGAAGTGGGAGAAGAGGTGAGAGACAAGGAGACTGGCTTGGAGTTTCTATCTTTGGTCCAGATAGGAGGTAAGGGGCAGTGGGAATGGAAAGCAGGGATGTGGGATGGATGGTTTGGAAAGATGTGAAGAGGGAGATCTGGGCACTGACTGCTTAGTAATTCACTGAGGGCACTAAGATATTTACAAATAACAGCTTGCACGGCGGAGCATCTACTCTGTGTCAGGCCCTGTGTGCTAACAGATTTGTATGCCTTTTCTCATAGGAAGCTCACAGAAATTCCCAGGTTGGTGCTACTATGGGGGAGAGGAAGGAATCAAAGATAACCAGCAGAATTTTAACCTCCAGAGACTGGTAGACTAATGGTTGTGCTAGTACAAGTAGGGAAGTGGGCTCTCGTGTCTGGTGTGTATGGCAGCCAGCCGGGGAAGGACGGTATCCTGCCAGCTGTGACGTTTGGAACCATAGAAAAAAATGAAGGACATTGGAGAAGAGATGATATGAAGTGGCAAAGTGTTGGCAAACACGTAATCTAGAAGATGCCATGGAGAAAAAGAGCATGGGCCCTCTCTCTGAGACCTTCTGAAACCTAGAGCCGTGTGCAGAGGGAGACTAGCCAGGAAGGAGGTAACATGAAGGGAATTCAGGTTGCAATGAATTGTGTCAGATGGAGAGTGTCTGAGACCAGCTTAAACTCTTAGTTACTCTGCTTATAACAGCAGGAAGTTCCAGTGGACCCCATAGAAGAAGGAAATCAGGGACAGAGGAACATGGGATGGAGAAGGTGGGCTCCTCCAGTGGGCTATTGGTCCAGAAAAGGGCATTTAACGGGGAGGAGGATGGGCCGCTGATGAGATAGGATGGAATCACTGGAAGCCATAGGCAGGAGCCCAAAGCCACCCCAGAGGGGACTGGTCAGGGAAGAAGCAAAGGAAAAAGTTCTGAAAATTGCTGGGAGGGAGTCATCTGAGCTGGAGGCTGGTCGTCTCAGCGAGCCAGCCAAAGGTTGGTCCAGCAAGTGTGCACAGCCCCGCTCCCCTCCTTCTTTCTCCCCAAGTGATAATCAGCTCTTTTGGTTGCCAACCCAACTTATCTTTTTCTTCTCTGAACTGTGGAAATTCAAGGAATTTCATCAGCCAACCCCTGTCCTGTGATTATGGCATTACATCCTTGTGTCCCAGTGTTTTAAAAAACCTTTTCCAACATCCCATTCTCCCCTCACCCCCCGACTCTAGTCCTAGGCAATTCTCCACAGGATAAAATATTCTAAATAATTGACAGTATCATATTCCAAGCACTGAATAGATTTTTTTTCACCAAAACTGAAAGCTATTATTTAAATAACTGCTGGATGTCAGAATCTCAAACCACATGGGACTGAGAGCCAAGGGTTCAAGATTGTTATGATCTTCCTTTGTGTCCAAGTGCCACAGAGCTCAGACGTCAAGGGCTGAAGAAGGAAAACACTTTCTTTTTTTCCTTTTATAGCATAAACACGGTTAGTTGTGTATTTGGTGACAGATACCTTATTGCAAACCTCATTTTCTTCAAAAATGTTACTGTTATAGGTTGATTTGTGTTCTCCCACTCCCCCCAGAAAGATAGATTGACATTCTAAACCCAGTTTCTCAGAGTGTGACCTTATTTGGAATTAGGTTCTATAAAGAGGTAACCAAGTTAAAATGAGGTCTTCCAGTTGGTCCCTAACCCAATGTGACTGGTGTCCTCATAAAAAGGAGGGAAGAGACAGACACCCAAAAAAGGAAGATTGTGTGAGAACACAATGGGAGAAGAGGCCATGTGACTAAATCGATGCTTCTAGAAGCCCTGGAAGGCCAAGAATTTCCTGCGTACACCAGAAGCTAGAAGAGGCAAAAGAAGGTTTTACCCCAGAGCTGTTAGGGAGAGCCTGCCTCTTGCCTCCACCTTTATCTCAGACTTCCAGCTTCTAGAACCTTGAGGCCATACCTTTCTGCTGTTTTAAGCTGCCTGGTTCTTGGTACTTTGTTAGAGCAGCCCTAGGAAAATAACACAGTTATTAAAATGAAAGTGTACCAATGAATGATATACACTCCTGCTTCTAGACAGAAGATAAAGATTTTTAAAAATCAGCTCCAAAGAGCATGACACACAGGAGACAGGTTAATTAATGTCCCCTAAGGATATAAGGCCAAAGAGCTTTCTGTAATAAAGTCAGCATGTCCCTTTGTTCAGCCTGCCCTAGGAAGAGAATGGCCATTCTTTCACTGATAGCTCTCTCTTTCTCCGGTTTCAGGGCCCATGGTTAGGAGAAAGTCCTGGTTCCATACCTGGGCTGGCATTTGCATGGTTGAGAAACTCTTTATCTCCACACCCAGGCAGTATGAATCAAGATGAACCTCAAAGCCCATCAAAGGATTGTTCCGGGTCCACGTACATTCCAGAGATATCATTAATGGACAGGAGAGATCATCCAGGTCTAATCCTTCAGGGACAAATGGAGATGTTGAGGTCCCCAATGACTGACATGACTTGCCCAAGGTCTCCTGAGACATTTCATAACCCTGTTCTTCTAAGATGTCAAGGTTGTTTGGTTTTAATGTGGACTCACTGTGAGTTAAGAGTGTGAAAATGAGGATTATTTGAGGAATTAATTCATGACTCCTGCTGCTTGGCTTTCTGACTGAGCTAGAGCCAGGGTTGGAAAGAAGCAGAATATTTGATGTTAGGAAGAGTCACAAAGAAAAAACAAGCCCATTTGAAAGATCTGCTTCATTACTCTAAGAAAACCTCCTAATGCTACAGCCACTTCGGGAAATATAGTTTAACGGTTTCCTAAAAAGTCAACTATAACTTTGTCTTCTGGCCCAGCAATTCCACTCCTAGACATCTACCCGAGAGAAATGAAACTAAGGACACACAAAAACTCCCACACAAATGTTCACACAGCATTATTCGTAAGAGCTGAAGAGTACAAAAGACCCAAATGTCCATCAACTGGTGAATGAATAAGTACATGTTCTGTCAATACAGTGAAATACTGTTCAGTAATAAAACGATAAATCCCTGATACCTGTGACAACATGGATGTATTTCCAGGTTACACTACCTGAAAGAAGACAGGCACAAAAGATTACTTAACATGTGATTCCATTTATAGGAAATATCGAGGAGAAATAACTTGACGGAGACAGAAAGTAGAAGAACGGCTGCCTTGGGCTGGGAGTGGGAATGGGGTCTGGAAGTGGGAACTAACTATCAATGGGCACCGGGGTTCTCACTCCAATGATGGAAGTGTTCTACCAATGGACTGTGAATCATGATCACACAACTTGAAAAATTAAAAATCATTGAATCGTACACTTAAAGAGTCGAACTTCATAGGATGTGAATTATATCTTAATGAAGTTGTTTATGAAAGGAAAAAGAACGGAATATGATTCAGCCTTAAAAACGAGGGAAATGGACACCTGTTACACCACGATGAAACTTGAGGACATTACGCCAAGTGGGATAAGCCAGTCACAAAAGGAAAATTGCTGTATGATTCTGCTTTATGTGAGGTCCCTAGAGTAGTCAAGTTCACGGAGAGGGCAAGCAGAATGGTGGTTGCTGGGGGGAAATTATGCGTGAGTGGGGAATTATTGCTTAATGGGTGTAGTTTCCGTATAGGAAGATGAAAAGTTTCAGAGACGGGTGGTGCTGAGAGTTGGGCAACTATGTCAATGTGCCTAGTACCACAGAGCTGTACATTTAAAAAAGTTGAAGTGGTGTATTTTGTGCTACATATACTTCATATAATTGAGAGAGAGATTGAGAGAAACACTTATGTTTCTGTAAGTGAACTACCTGTTGCTGAGTCAAACAGGTCTGGAAACGCTCATGTTTTCTTTTTTTTTTTTTAATTTAATTTTTATTTTATTTTATTTTTTCAATAGGCTCCACACCCAGCGTGGAGCCCAACATGGGGCTCGAACTCACAACCCCGAGATCAAGACCTGAATTAACATCAATAGTTGAATGTCCAACCGACTGAATCATCCAGGCACCCCAAATGTCATGTTACCTATAAGTCAGTGAGCCTTAGTCGTTCAAAAGACCATCAGTTTTTAAGCTCCTGTAGGAAACAGATCGATCCACAATTCTATAAAGTCACAGAAACTCCAGGCCTATTTGCCGCCTGATAAATCATGGATGAGAAAACATCACACGCTTCACCGTTCAACCATCCCACCGCTGAACATCCTTCTCCTCTTGTCTCCCCCAAGGCAGCTTTGGTTTTGCATTTTACTAGGTCAGTAGGCTTCTGAGTGTTCTGACCCCTGCGTTGTTTTTGTTGGCTTCTGCGACCTAGTCATCATTCGTCAAAACCCAGCCGTGAGACTGTCATTATATGGACTGTATCTAAGGGGTTTTACTTACAAAGGTAAGCCAGTGCTCTGAATCATGTTTTCCCAAGGAATGTTTAATGGTAGAAGAAAAGAAAGTTTTTTATTTTATTTTTCTAGAAAGATACATCATTCTCCATCTATTGTAAAGTTTTATAAGCCTATTGAAAAGCAAACTGTTTCCTTTACTTATTCACCCTTAAAGTGAGGTGGTCTTTCCTCTTTCCTTCTTTTTTCCTTAGGGTTCTCATAGGAAATCTACTACAAAAGGATTGAAAGACCATCTTTTGGACATTTACAGCATTTTACTAATAACCAGCATCAGCCCTTTCTAGGAGTAAAATCCCATTTTGGTACAGCCCAAGTGACTCTGAGGACATCTTACTTCTCTCTATGGTCCACCACATGAGGAAACCAAAAATACTTTACCTGCTTCCTCCTTTCGTGCTTCTGAGAGCATGAACTGAGTGAAGGGACAGATGGTGCCTGGTTTCTGCGCTGGGTGGGGTAGGGTGACATGGGGGGAAGCAAACAAACCTTCCTCTCTAGGACCTGCAGATACATGCAAGCTTCCTTTAATTTTAGGCCCACACTATGTAATTGACATAGATTATCTAGAACCTTCTATCCAACCCCAGAGCCTTCTCCAGACACTGGTGCTTACCAGTAAATGAATTCTCCCCAAGTCAGAATCTCCTAGAATTAGCATTCTCATATGGGGTGGATTTACATGGTTAGAACAGTCAATAATCAAGTATAGAAGACTGGAGGGGTGGGGGAAGTGGTTTATTTATTTGCTAGAACCCCTGTTTAAACTCCCAGACAGCATTGCCCACAATATTCCCCTTGCTGTACTTTGTGTAGGTCAGGCTAATCTGCTTGTGGATTTACAGCCCTAACTGGTTCTGACCTATCAAGAGAGTAGCTGAGAGGCTCCGGGAGGAATGCTTGGTAGAATGTCCAGTGGTCACAGAAGGTAGCAGAGTCACCAAGCTTTGCAAGTGACCAATGAATGGGGGGGAGGGGACCACTATATCTAGAAAGGGGGAGGAGAGCAAAACCTTCAACTAATTTACTGGAAAGCCCCAGGCTTTGTTAAGGAGGCCTTAGGATAATGGCCCTTTTGACCGACTGTTCAGTTTTTTTCCTCCTTTTAGAAGTGGCAGTGGTGGCTGGCAGGGAGAGACATGTAGCGAACAGGGCAGGAAAGGGGTCAAAAGACACGTGATGAGGCTGATTAACAAGCAGGCTTTTTAAACAGTGGCCAGGGGACACCTGCAGCTCTTCCAGACTTGCTGGCCCTGTAGGGGTTGTTTGAATGAGAAAACAGCTTCCAAAAAGATTTAACACAAGAGCATAAAAGGGAAAAAGAAAAACGTGCATTTGTGAGATGAGGGAATTGTAGAGTTTTACCTCTGATTCTTCTCAAAAGAAACCTTTTATTATCTAATATTCTCATCCGTAGGTCAAGGCTCACAAGATGAGGAGAGAGAACTCATCACCAGGACACAGTGCTGGTGTTTTGCTCCAAAAGGAATTTGCTTTCAAACAGACACACATTCACTAATCTCTTTTCTTAAAAAAAAAAAAAAGAAAGAAAGAAAGAAAGAAAGAAAAAGAAAACCACAAACACAAAATCTCTTCCAGCTCAGCTGACTGAGTCCAAGTGGGGATGACAGCACCATTCACTTGAATGATCCCACAGAGCCAGTGTCCAGAATGAAAATAAATGTGACTTTTCAAATCGGGGCATAGTGTTGCTTTGTTTGTAATTCCATTAAAAGACAGGCATCACAATGTTATTGTATGAGAGGGAAGATAATACAGAGATCCACATCTTTTGGGCTGTAATACACCCAACCTGGGCTTGACAGATTGGCGTCAGTATCTTGAGAAAGCCAGAAGGGGCCAGTTCCTGATCTCCAAGGGGCTATACTGAGTGTGGTGGCAGGTGGTGGGGGCGGGGGAGCAAAAGGACAAAACCCCCATACTTTCCATAGTTAACCAGCTTAGTCCGGATCTATACCAGATGGTTATGTCTCATATTTATTAATATTTCCTATAGTTGATAGAACCTTCCTTGATAAATATCAATTATGTGATCATATACATGAGATACTTATCTGTCTGTCTGTCTGTCTTTCTCTCCCTATTAAGATGCTAACCTGCCAGAGAAATTCAGCCACTTAAATTTGGTTTGGGCTGGACTTGGAAGGGATTAAATTATCATAAATCTTATCATTGTCACTTTTGGAAAGCCTTTGCCGATTCTGGAAGCAGACTTGGATGTTCCCTCTTGGTGCTTTTCCTGGCCTCAATTTCCTTGTCTGTAAAACACAGGAAGTGATACCTCAAGAGATTGTTTTGAAAATTAAGTAAGCTTTGTAAACCACCTAGTTCAGAACCTGGTGTCTTAGCACCCTTGAGCTATTACAGCAAAGTACCATAAACAACAAACATCTATTTCTCACAGTTCTGGAGGCTGGGAAGTCTAAGACCAAGGCAGCTTCAATGTCTGGTGAGAAGCCCCTTCCTGGTTCACAGAAGACTGTTTTTTTGCTGTGTCCTTATATGGTGGAAGGCGTGAAGGAACCCCCTGGGGTCTACTTTATAAAGGCACTAATCCCATTCAGGAGTGTTCCCCTCTCATGACCTAATCAGCTCCCAAAGACCTCCACCTCCTAATACCATCCCCTGTGGGGTAGGTAGGGGTAGGTTGGTATATGAATTTTGGGGTGAACCAAACGATTAATCTACAGTTCCCAGAATATACTACACTCCGTGAGTGATGGGTGTTGTTAGAGCAGGCATCATCATTCATTCAGCACATTGTTACTGAGGACACACCCTGTGCCAGGCTCCAGGCAAGTCCCGGATGATACAGTGATGAGCTAAACAGATAAGCTTCCTGACTTTCTGAGCTGGACAGTATAGCAGAGAGTGGGGGAGTGGGGGAATGGGGGAATGACACGGCCAAACAGGACCATGCGTTCTTTTTAATTATATTCCTTTCTTTAAAATTTTTCTTATTGCGGTGCAATTAACATATAGTATTATGTCAGTTTCAGGTGTAGGGACGGTGCATTTTTGATGGCAAATAATGACATCCTTCCATGTTGGAAGGAACAATACTCTAAGGTCGCAGAGCAGGGGAACCCCATTCCCCAGGGAGTTAACGAGGTCTTCCCTATGATGGATGCTGTGGCTTGGGTTGCAAGCATGACGGGTGACCACTTGGAAAGCGAAGCGGGACACGGAAGCAGGACGTGGCTAAGGGCATCTGTTCTGTTGTGGTTGTGTTGTGGTTCTCTATCAGTCTTGCAGGATTAGGGTATTTATTGGGATGGATTTGGAAGAACCAAGTTCCAGCCCTTGCCTTGGCGTGTGAGTTGTTCTCTCTGGCATCACAGGGAATGCAGACAGAGCAAAGGGCAGAGGCTAAGGGGTCTGCAGAGAAGACACCTGGGGGAGAATTATGGGGGCAAATACAAAGGCACCAGTAAGATCCTGAGGTAAACCCACAGAGCACTGGGCTGAGTCAGGTGAGCCGAATCTCATTTCTGGCTAAGAGTTCTAGCTTACAGATGAGAAAACTGAGATTCACAAAACTGTATTCACCCAGAATATACACCCGGTAGGTGGTGGAACTTAGACTATAATCCAGGCCTTTTTATTCCAGGTCTTTCCTTAACAAAGCTCAAAATTATGAGAGATCCCTATGGTGTCTCCTTAATAGTGTAACAAAAAAGAAGGAGGAGAAGGAGGAAGGGTAAGGTAAGGTAAGGAAGGAGAGGAAAGGGGAGGGGGGAGAGGCAGAGAGAAAGAAATAATAAAAGAAAAGAAAGGGAAAAAAATCTTAAATTTTATTTATGACTTTTCCACTTTGGAAGATGTCCAATTTAATCATTTATGGAACCATTAAAATCCACATCAGAGCGAACACCAATTGAAGGTTCTGTCTCCATCTCATCGTGAGGGCAATCTCTGGGAAAGACACGGGACTCTCCACCGTATTATCAGAACGGCTGTTCCAGCCAAGGCTCAGTTATCTGTGCCAAATGCGGGGCAAGCCATGGAGACATGAACCCGGCCGAGAGTTCAAAACTGTTCTGAGTCATTAGCTCCAATAAACTCGCAGCTCCCAAAGCAGCCAAGCTGGAGATCTCCGCGGAGCCTCATTCGTTTAACGTCTTCCCTGCTCTCCTTCCGAGTCCAGGGGTTAAGAAATTGAAGACAGCACACAGCAAAGGAAAGGTTTCCTTTGCCCTCAGGGTAGACAGCAAGTTCAGCCACCCAGCTGACATTGGCATCTGGAGTCTGGGCAATTCCTTGTCCTTTCATTGCTTGCCCTAGACCTTCTTGCGGCTGCTCCAAGTGTAAGGCAAATACGTTTCTCCTGAAGGCCTTTTTGGCATTTCCTTACTGCCCTTAGCCACAGTGACTGAAGACGCTGTTCTTGGTGCCAATGCCTGTCTGCTTCAGCCGCCCTCCCCTGCCAGGCACACTGGTTTTCTGTTTACACTTTTGTGAAAAACGCAAATGTGTTGTCCTTTAAACATCGTGTCGGGGCGCCTGGGTGGCTCAGTGGGTTAAGCCTCTGCGTTTGGCTCAGGTCATGATCTCGGGATCCTGGAATTAAGCCCTGCATCAGGCCCTCTGCTCAGCAGGGAGCCTGCTTCCCCCTCTCTCTCTGCCTGCCTCTGTGTCTACTTGTGATCTCTGTCAAATGAAAAAATAAAATCTTTAAAAAAAATAAATAAACATCATATCAAAGCCTCCAAGGTATCTATTTTCTGTTTATTAGAAGAATCGTGATAAAAAATTGTGCTTTGTGGTTCTCGTGGCATTTAAATATTTTAAAAACAAAATGTTAGTGAGAGACGCGTATCTCCTGCTCACCAAAAACAAACAAACAAAAAACCCCAAACCTTCATTTGATAAAATGAATGTTTAAAAAAGAAGAATCTGGGGCACCCATGGCTTGGTCGGTAGAGGATATGACTCGTGATCTCAGGGTTGTATGTTTGAGCCCCACATTGGGTATAAAGATTACTTATGTAAATAAATAAACAAACGAACAGACAAACAGATAAATAAATAAATAAACTTTAAAGATTAAAAAGCAGAATTTGCTTTTGTGTGTGTGTGTGTGTGTGTGTGTGTGTGTGTGTGTGATAGTCACTCAGGAGTGACAGGAATTTGTTACTAGTATTATGTAGCAACAGCTCCTGGGCTCTCTGTGGTGTAGAAGGAGAAAGTACCTAAAACTGAGGTACTCTGAGGTGACACTCCAGACAAAAAATTAATCATCTATAAAAACAGCATCTTAATAGTACACTTATTTTTAACCAATGTTACAGTACAACAGAAAGATCTCAACATTTATCCCAAATTCCACCATCCAAGACTTTTCAAGAGGAATAGCTAGAAATGTACAGACCAGGAAGTTCAATGGCTTTCCAAGACCACTGAGAAAGAAAATAAGGCCAGTCCCTGTTAGCACACAAACTATTTCAAAGAAAACCAGACACTTTTAAGCAGCGAACAACCCTGTTTTGGGAATGAGGTTATTAGAAAACATTTGTGCTCAGAAACATCATCTCTGTGTCATGGGATCCCGGGTCTAAGATCTAAGTCAAGACCACTTACGTTGGGTTTTATCGTTAGAGATTAATCACATGGACTTCAGAAAAGAAAAGATATTGTTGCCTTTTGTGATGCTAACGTCAGATCAGGATATAGACACATCCCTAGTTTGTCTTAGCAACCTATCCATTGTGTATAAACTGCAAGGTTGTAGTCACACTTTTGAAGTATATGTTTATTTAGTCTGTATCTTTCAAGGTTAACAAGTTCTATAAGGTTTCCAACTACTCTGCAAAGTAATACTTATTTTGTTTTGTCCAAATGCTGTCATTTTCTACCTCCAAAGGGTAATTTGACTTCCCCTCTGGGATCCAGAAAAGCAGTTCAGACTCTCCTCCCCCTCTGATTCCCTCAAATCTCTCTGGGTCTTCCCCTCAGCTTCTGTACCTAGTTTGTGTTGACGTGCCTCCTTAAATCTGTCTTCTGTGACAGATGCATTCACCACTGATGAGTGTTTCCTTCCATATTTTTTATTTTAATCAGTTCTACCTATAAAGCTCTTTTCTCACCCCCCACCAGCCCATCTAAATTCTATTCATCTTGCAAAGTTCATTTTGGGGTCATTGCCCCCTGCCCCCACCTGCAACCATGTCCTTTTGCTCTTAGCACCGTCTACTGTGACCTCCAATACCATTTATGTTGGTCCCCTTTCGTCACTTCCATGCCTCCTTCTTAACCATTTCACAAGTTTCTTTTAAAGGTCAGAAACCTTGATTCACACTCATTTCACATCCTTCTTCGCCTGTAGGAGTGAACTTCCTATAGAAGAGGAGTCATATGTGTGTCTCAGAGTCTTTGATGCTTTCCCTGCCAGTCCTTGTCAAGAAAATATTTAGTGGAAGTCTGTCCTCTTTTCAGGTTTGTTCTCCACCAGGATCGTTGTCTTGCTGTCTCTGCACAAGGATATCGGAGGGAAAAGCAGAAACTCATTATTTCAATATGAAGAAGCAGAAAAGAGATTCAGCGGACCATTGGGCTGATAGATGAAGACCATGCAGTTTAGGGTGCACCTACAGACTCCATGGAGGCATTTGATGAAGAATTCCATGACATCTTTGTGTGAAAGAGAGAAAAATAAATTGTGATGAGTCTTAGTCATTTCTGGATCCTGAAGCAGTTGTCACTCACTCTAAATTAACCCACTGGCCTCCTGGATTTTATACAGTGTATCAGTTTCATAGGCTTGTCCTGCCACACACTGCAGGGCCAACATTCAGGGTGCTGAAAAGAATCTGGGTTCTCTGACTTGGTCAAGTCCTCAACACCTGTTTCTCATCACCACTTTTTTGAGCCAGGGGCCTCACCTTTTCCTTTGCAGTCTCTCACATTACAGGCTTGAGGTTAAGCCAACCACAAAGTGATGAGTTGCCAAAAGGTCAAGACAATGTTAGCCCCAATGTAATGGTGGGCGATGGGGTACTGGGCAGAGCTAAGGCCTAGCAGAGTCAAGAGTCTGGAAACTGTTGAAAAGAAACAGTAAGAGCCTGGAAGCTGTACCCCACAGAAAAGGGGATTTGATAGAAAGAGGAGGCAGCAGGGTTATATTTCATTGATACATGATAGAAGGATAATATGGAACTGGGCCTTCATTTATACGAAAGCTAGGACTAGTGAGGGTAGATCATAGGGAGGGGTAGTAAGTTTACGGACCCTGACAGCAAGCTCCCCACCTTGGTAAGATGTAAGGACTTGAGTTCAGATAATTCATCAAGATATTATGGAAGAGATTCCTGCATTACATGGAACTAAAAAGTAGGTGTTCCCTAATGCTATATACAAATTACTCTAACTCCAAACTTCTTTCAGTGTATTATGGTTTTCAGTTCACTTATGTCTTTCTAGGGATGGAGCACCTATAAACAAATAAGATTGCAATTTCAGATGTACAGATAAATCAAGATTTCATGCAAGGGCAGGACTTGGAAAGGGGGTTGTATGGGAAGGTTTGTCCAACTTCCCAAGAGTAGGTCTTTCTTGAGAACATGGTGGTTATGCAAAAGGCAATACTATTTCTGTTTCTGCCTTCACATCCAGCATACCACTCAATACATTCTCCAGGTTTTAGGCATGCTAAAACCTCCAAAAGTTTGAAAAACACAGATCGATTGCTTTAAATGTATCCAGCCTTCTTTCCATGTCCATTTGCCATGGGTAAGAATAGCAAATAATTAAACTTCGGGGGGATTATTCTTTGGAGGAAAAAATATAATTTGTAGTGTTATTTTCATACATACGATCCCATTTATTTTCCAAGATGGTTCTGTAAGATAAATGTCATCATTCCAATTTTACAGTTAACAGACTTGGGGAAAGCACGCAACTCACACGAGTTCCCACAACCATGAGGTTGTAGAGCTTGTATTTGACTCTCTTGGACAGCCCTAGTCACATATCCTGCATATTTTTGAAAGATAGAAGGCGATGTTTAGCGATGCCCATTTCTTCTGAAAGGAATGACTTGGCTTTGCAACGATAGAGCAGTCTTTGCTTAGTGGGCAGGAACTCTGGCTTTGGCATTGGTGTGGGTTTGACTGTTAGCTTTACCCTCTAAATAGCTGAGCGCCCTTCAGCAAGTTCATTAATTTCTCTACGTCGCTGTATCCTCGTTTGAAAAATGGAAGTGCTCGCAGTACCTTCCTCATAGGGCTGTTTTTGATAGTCCGTGAAATAATACACGGAAAGCACCGAGCACAGTGTGAACACAGAAAGTAAGTTCCAGACATTGCAAAGAATATATATTCTTCTTTACCTTCTATCTCTCTACTTAGAAGGGGGCTAGTAGGGGTCAGTAGAGATCAGTGAAGAACTAAGTTACAGGGAATCACCATAGGAGAGAGAGACGGGACAGCAGATTGCTCCTTAGAAGTGAGACTTACTGATAACAGTAGCACTCTTATAGGCTCCAGTAATTCCTCTGCTAACTTACTCTAGCAGCGCCCCTCCCCCATGCACCTCGCTTTTGTAGCCCTTCAAAGGGGAAGCCAGAACGGGAAGAAGGCTTCCCATCCTGGGGTGGGTCATGATTTCAGTCTCTTCGTGCACCGAGAAGGTCAACACCGACTTGATGTTTTCCACCTTCAAGCAGACAGTGAGAGTGTTTGGTAATAAACCAAAGCACTGGCAAATCTTGGTAGAAGCATTTAGAATGGGGTGGAAAATAAGGTTTGCCCTCTGCTTGCTCCCTTTGTCTTCCTTCTTCTTCACTGTTCCCCTGAGGTCTGGGAGAGCATGAGAGGTTAGCAATGGCCATTCTTTCATTTGCCATTCTGCATTTGCTGGGAATCCTCGTCTTTGGCTCTCTCCAGATGTTTGCATTATCCTACATCTTTTTCTTTGACGTCACGTTTATTGAGGCATAATTTATATACAGGAAGTTTACCCTTTTGAGGTGTTGCTGGTCTATGAATGTCAGCAAATGTACGCAGTCCTGTGACCACCACTACAATCAAGATATAGAATAGTTTCATCACCCCAAAAAGGTCACTCATGCCCCTTTGCGATCAGTCCCTTCCTGCCACCTCCGGCCCCTGGAAGTTGCAAATGTGATTTCTGTCCCTAGAGTTTCTCCTTTTCCGTAATATCATATTAGGAGAATCATATATTGTGTAGTATTTTGTATCTGGCTCCTTTCACTTAGTATAAGACTTCTGAGATTTATCCATGGCGCCCCACATAGTAGCAATTTGTTCTTTTTTCACTTCTCAGCAGTATCCATTGCGTGGCTATACTGCAACTTGTTTATCCCTTCTCCAGTGGATGGATATTTGATTTATATGTGCGTTTTCGCAGCTTCGAATAAAAATTGATTTCAAAAGGGATTTTTTTGCAAGTTAAGTCAATATATATTTTTAAGATTTTATTCATTTATTTGACAGAGAGAGAGAGCAAGAGAGCACAGGCAGGGGGAGAGGGAGAAGCAGGCTCCCTACTGAGCAGGGAGCCTGATGCAGGGCTCCATCCCAGGACCCTGGGGTCATGACCTGAGCCGAAGGCAAATGCTTAACTGACTAGCCACCCAGGTGCCCCTCAATATTGTTTTTAATAACTTATCATAACTTACTCATATAGCAATTAGCAATTTGCCTTTTCAGCAGAAGCATTTGTATGAAATAGGATGAGAACCAAGGCCATGGGAACCTGTCACAGACATTGCAATAGGCAGCCTTCTTTCTATATTGTCATTCCAGGCCCACGACTCTCCACGGGGAGAGCAGAACACGGCTTTCTCTCCATATCTGAATAGGCAAATGTGCTGCGGGCCGAAGGGACTGAGAAAGTGGTGGCTGCAGCTGCCTGAGATCCCCTGGTCCCTTTTGCAATAAAGCTATGATGTGAATAATCATACGTGAGCAGGTTTGCAACTTCACCCAGAGAAAACTAGGGACTCAACTTTGATTCTTCAAACTCTGCTACGTGTTGAAAAATGCATACCTGAGAAGCGAGGAGAAAAGCACCCATAAAGACTTCAAAGTACCAAGATATGTTAAGTGCTGAATTATTATATAGTGTAGGCACTTAAAATGGAATTTGTCTTTTAGATACATTTGCCTCAAGCGTCACGGTGTTGTGACATGCTGTGGTATTGGATTGCAAAACTATCCCTGTTGAAACTTCTCTCTCTCTCTCTCTCTCTCCAACCTCCTTCTTTTCCGAGAAGAAGGAGGGGGGGGGGGGGGAAGGCAGAGAAAAGGGGGTAGGGAGTGGAGAAGGAAGTAGAAAACCTGAGAAATTGTACAGCACTTTTTATCTTAGCATCTCGAGAATTCTTTTCAGAATCAACTCACTTGCTCTATTACCTGATTGTCAGGTCATGGAAAGCTAGGGAGGAATCAGAGTGGATTTTTGCAGAGAACCACAACATGGTGGTTAATTTGATATGTCAACTTGGCTGGGCCATGGGTGGCCCAGATATTTGGTCAAATGTTATTCTGGATGTTTCTGTGAAAATATTTTGGTGATGAGATGAACATTGAAATCTGTAGACTTGGAGTAAAGTGGATTACTTCCATAAGGTGGGTGGGCCTCGTCCAGTCAGTTGCAGGCAAAAGGGAGTAAAACCTTGACCTCAGGAACAAGAAGAAATTCTGCCAGCTGACTGCCTTTGGACTTGAACTGCAACTTTCTCCTAGTTTCCAGCTGGCCCTGCAGATGTTAGATTTATCACCCCTTCACAATTACATGAGCCAATTCCTTAAAATCTCTCTCTCCCCTCCAACCCTCCCTTTCCCTCCACACATATGTACATATATACACATACCCTGTTGGTTCTCTGGAGAACCTTGACTAATATAGACTGCAAGTCAGTGGCAGATGGAGTGCAGTGGTTGATGACAGAAGCTCTGGAGCCAATTATCTGACTTCAAAGGAAGGTTCTACCAGTCATCATCTGTGTGCTCAGTCTCCTTATCTGGGTGACAATTCTCCCTACCTTACGGAAACGTGGAGGAGCAAGGGCTCTGGGAACCTAGCTGCAATTATCATTATAATTAATATCTGAGTCCGAGTCTGTCTGTCAAAATTGGCTCACAAGAGGTGTACTGTTTCTAGAAACCCTGAAAATAGCTGAGTTCAAAAGTTTTGGGAGTCCTCGTTTCTATCAAGATTTATCTACTTGTTATCAAATATTCAAAAGGCATCGGTCACTCTGCAAAGAGTTTTACCCAATGTAATCGATCCTCCAAATACACAAGAAGCATCGTTATCCCAGTTTTGTAGGTGAGGACACAAGCAGGTTGGGGAAGAACCTTCTCTGAGGTCACACAAGAAGGTAATAGCACAGCTCTTAGGGGACCTGTCGCCACGATGTCAAACCAAAAGCAGACACACACACACACACACACACGCACGCACAAACTCCTAAAGAATCACAAAACTCGCACAGCTGGGAATATATTAAAGACCATTTCCAACCCTCCCTGAAGCTGTAAATCTCTTCTCTGGCATCCACTTAAACAAGCACTGAGCTTCCGCTGACCGTTTCCTGCCCAGGAACCGAACGGCTACTGAGGCAGCTCTTTGTATCTGTGGCTTGTTCTAAATGCAACACATTTTGAGGCTTTATTTGTTTCCAAGACAAGCCCCATCTATGTAGCAATGTCTTCTCCCCTTTGGCCCAATCCTGCACCCGGGACCTAGGCGGGCTATTCACACACAGGTGTGCATCCCTCTTGTCCAATTCATCTTAATTTGAACGATCTATGTGGCAGAGCAATTTTGCAATATTAACTAGTTTTGTGGGTGTGTTTGCTTCCACCACATTTCTATGTACCCGCTGTGTCCTTCCTTCATAAATCACCTAGGACATTCCTGCCTACTGCCTCAAGGAAGGAAAACAGTGGAACACTGAGCACAGAGTCTGTTCTGGGACACGGCAAAAAGAAAGAACGCTGCAGTGGAAGGAATGGGCCTCTGTAGTAAGGAGGGATGGGACACTGATGTGCCCGATGACCAGGGCCAGCCAGGAAAACCGGCCTCTCGGAGATGCCTCCCCAGATGGGCAGTGGCCAAGGACTAGATGAACCCCAGACTCCACCAGGCCCTAGACACAAAAATCAGGCACAAGAGGGCACCTAGTATTAACTGGGTTAAAGTCCCTACCACTGAGAAAAGGTACAAAACAAAATTTTAGCTGGGTTATAGGAAAATCTAGTTACATCCCTTGCTCAGCTAAGTGTATAGAATAAGATCTACATCTGCTTTGATCCATCACTGAAAAAGAAACTAGAGGAAGTGATTCTTTGCTTTGAGACTAGTCCTATCCCTGGAAGGGTCTGGATATAAAGTTAGGAAGTCACGGTCCCAAGGAAATACCCCAAGAGTCACGGACATGTAGTTTTATCTTCTGTTGGTTCCTCATTCTTTCTGGTTGCCAATGTCCCTTCAAAAAGCATTTAGTAAGTGCTTGGTGCATGCCAGTCAGTGCACTAATCACTGGGAAAATCAGAGACAAGGGAGCCCTTGTGACCAAGAGGAAAGCTAAACTGTGAAGAAGCAGAACTGAATGACAGTACAACATTGGTTTAAAACCATGTAAAGGTCTCAGTTTCCCTTCCTCGGCAGACCTGAAGTTTTATCCTTGAAAAGTGACTATTAGGTAACCAAGTTGCTACTGAATCTATCTCCTGAGGTTTGTGAAACTCTGAAAAGGTCAGTCAGGGGTAGAAATTCTAAGGAGCTGAGCTTTATAGCGGTCTGAATCACCCTGTAGCGTGTAACTCTCCTAAAGGTTCACAGGCAGGCAGGCGAGGCCACGCTGGGCTTTCTTGCTGATGGTCGTGGCCTTTTCCAAGACAATGTAAATGCATGAGACAGATAACATTATGGAGCAGTGGCGCTCGGGCCTTGACACATATTATTTGTGTAATATCTATATGTGGGTGACATATTTTAATCCTCAAAGCAAACCATGAAGTCAGTATCATAATATCATAACTGGTATTATTGACAGGGAAATAAAGGTTTAGAAGGTAAAGTAACATGCCTAGTGTCACACAGGTAATTAGGGGCAGGGCAAAAATTCAAATCCGGGTCTGATCCAGAACAAAATCATTAACCTGATCTATATTATTGTACCTTAAAAAAATGCAGAACAGGCGTTTTAAAAGCCGAAGGGTTACAAATCTTTTTTGTATTTCTGCTATATCATCAACTCTAATAGGAATCAGCAACCCCTGCACCTGTTTTTGTAAATAAAGTTTTACTGAAACACAGCCAGGAGCATGGACGTATGTCCATTTGTTTACATTTGTCCTGTGGCTACTTTCATGCTACAAAGGCAGAGCTGAGTAGTTGTGCCAGAGACAGGATAGCCTGTAGTCCTGAAAATATCTACCATCTAGCTCATTCTAGAAAATGTTTGCTGACCTGTAATACCGACAAAATATGACAGTAATATCACATGTAATTTGACCAGGTCATGTTCTCCTTAATCAGGAAGCCCTATCTTCCACATTTATCTGGAAGTTGGCCTCCTTGTACTGGATGTAAAGGATTTAAGAAACATCAGACAATCTTACTAGGTCTCAGCTTACCATATTTGAGCAGAAGTCAGTCTTCCTATGTAGTATCCTTCTGGATCTATTATGAGTGCCAGTACCTTGAGTAACAGACTTCTCAAAGATCTGATTTTTTATCAGTTTGGGAATTAGTCATATGGCCCAACCACCTTTGAGAGAAGGACAAAAGAAATTACTTTTAAAACTGGAACATCATCTGGGTTTGGGAATGACGAAGTACGTGATTCTACTGGGATTATCTCTTTGGAATTAGCACAAGTCGTGGCATGCCAAGAAAATTACTCTCGAAAGCAAGGGAAATGTGTCTAGGGTGGCTGTTACCCTCGTTTACAAAACAATGTTTATGCCATATGCAGAGATATGTACACACACATATGTACACATGCATATGCACACACACATATGTACACACACGCACATACACATTTCAGGCAACCCAGCTGAGGTTATTTTGTTTGTTTTTCCATTTCTCCTTGCTTCCAAAGACCAGAGTTAACCCTGTCTTCGTTCTAGGGCTCTTCTGTTCCACTCGGAGACTGACTATATTTGCTTTGGCCTTTTCCTCTCGTGCTGATCCCACACTGATGATCTCAGAGCACCTCGCATTCAGTCCTGCAACTCATTCTCCTCCCCAACAATTTCCTGTCACCCATCCTCATCCCCATTCTCCCAGCTCTTTAGCTTCATTTCCTGGACAAACGTCCAGGCAGTGACTGGAAGAGTCATGCACTGCTGGCGTAAGGACACCATAAAGACGTCCACCCGCCCCGAGGGTGATGCCTATTGTAAGACGTGATAGGAACATGGGGGCGGGGTGGGGATGGGAACAGCTAGTTATCCCAGCACAAGAGATATATTCCTGGCAGACGTGGTATCTGATAAAGATCTTAAAGAATGAGTAATAGCTGCTCCCAGGAAAGTGGAGAGGAACTCCATGGAAGGGCAAGAAAGAGTCTGGACAAGGCGACGCGTGGGGTCACATGTGTCGGAGAGCCTTATCGTGATGGAACTCCTGGCTCCGCCCTCCTGCGCACTACCCGCAGGTGCGAACGCTGCGAGGGGAAGATTGAGGAAGCCATCCCTGAGATCGAGAAAGGGCCTTGTGACCTCTGACCTCTGTCAAGCTCTCACGGCTCTCTGTCTGTGTCTTCTGCTAACAGTGCTTTATGGAGGAAGCCTGCGGTCAGCATTTCCCTCTATGAAACTTGGGGGGTGGGCTCACCGAATTCCCTTTATCTGGACCAGCTGAGAGGCCAGACCCACCAGTGGTACATGGAATCAAAGACCTGCTCTTGAGACTTTCCTTATTTAGTGAAACTATTGTTGACAAACCAAAACTGCAGGCAGACTCAACACCCAGGGTTTAGCCAAGGCAGATCATATACTAAGCACATTGTGTAAGTTACAGCGTCTTTCTTTCCAGAAATCGTTGGCACCGGAAAAGAGAGTTCAGATGTCGGTCTGGTGGTTTCATAAACATCTTGGATTAAGATTCATGTGGGCAAAGTTTCTGTGGGATCTGATTTAAACGTGAGACAGCGCCCAGGGGGGCATGTGTAATTCATATGTAAATATTTTTTCCCTCTCATGTTCACATACTTAGAAATGTCTCTTTGCTGAATTAAATAATAAACAAGAATTTTAATAAAACACTTCCTGACAAAAACCTTTAGAAAGTCTACTGCTAACCTTGATCTTTGGAAGACGGGGGCTGATTAACAGTCTCAGAGCTCACATGACAGTGTTAAGATTTGTCATGGCCCTTGTCAAGCCTACATAATATGGTTTTGTGTAGTGACATGGGCACTGCCTTACCCAGCAATGTGACATGGGTCCCCGATACTCAGCACATTTTGGAGAAGAAGCATGACACTAAGACCCTTCTGAGAGGCTCCCGTTTTGCCCCTTTGTGATGTTACAATGGGGACATTGTTTTTCCAAGACAGTCATGAGACCAGCACTATCAGATTATGGCTTGATAGCTATATATCACTTGGGGGTTGATGTAAAAATCAGGCATTTCTAATCACTCACAATTTAGAAAGGCCACAGTGCTTTTTTCAGAGAAAAGTGTTCTTTAAAAGGACTATTGAAAAAATTATTTCACAAACTTTTAAACCCTGAAAGAAATTTGGCTTTCCACTCAAATGTTTGGCTAATACGGGAAGCAGTTAAATGTGATCACTTTTCTAAACCCCTTCTGTTTTATGTATTTAATGTGGAGAGGGCCAGAGGACAGAAAGAATGCATTGTTCCTTCCAGGATTTATCATAGGATATATCACAAACACTTTGTTTTTTGGGGTTTTGTGTGTGTGTGTGTGTGTGTGTGTGTGTGTGTGTGTGTTGTTTGTTTGTTAGTTTTTTACCTCTAGGAGGTTTTACAAAGAAAAGTCAGGACAGGATAAGAGGGAAGGGCTGATTGATTCCATTACATCTGATGCATTTGTCAAATGATTAAAATGACCGGACTTCAGATGTACCTCAGGGCAAGGAAGCAATCCCAGCAAAGTAATAGCCAAGTGTCAGGTGAGGGAGGGGATGAACCTTCCCCCATCCTGAGTAATAATAGTGAGGACTTCCCCCACCCTGAGGAACAGCCTTCTGTCCTACGTTGCCCTCATAAGCATCCTTTGCGCACCTCTAGCGTAATATGCATTTAATGAGGATTAATTATCTGCCCATCACCGGCTTCTCCTACTGGACTGGGAGTCCTTGATACCAACCATATGTTATTTAAAATGTTTTCCCCAGGGGCACCTGGGTGGCTCAGTCCACTAAGCATCTGCCTTCAGTTCAGGTCATGATTCCAGGGACTCGGGATCCAGCCCCAAGTTGGGCTCCAGGCTCAGTGGGGAGCCTGCTTCTCCCCCTCCCTCTGCCCTTCCACCTGCTTGTTCTCCCTCTCTCTCTCTTTCTCAAAGAAATAAATAAAATATTTAAAAAATTAAGTAAATAAAATAAAATGTTTTCCCAAATCCTGGCCAGAGTAGGTGCTCAGTAAGCATTTTGGAGGAAGGAAGGAAAGGGATGGAGGGAGGGAGGGAACGAAGGAGAGGAGGGAGAGAGGCAAATTTCACTTACAAAGTCTAAAATGGTATTGGACAAAGTAGAACATGTGTTTAGTTTGAGGGGCGATTTTATTAAGAGCTGGTTATGATTTACTCAGTATTAAAACACAAGTTATAATTTAACAGGTACTATGGACCTTATGCAATGAGAAATAAATGCCACACATTTTGAAAGGCTTTCGAGTACTGAATATAAATTAAACTGATGAATTACCTCAAGAATTACCCAGGATATGAGCTTTGCAAAGAGTAAAAGATAAAAAGAGGGAGATTGCTGAAATGAGGCCAAGTCACTACATAAATATTAGTCACTACAAACTTCCAAAGGATTTTAAAAGTGAAAAAGAAATATTTCTAAAATAAAGAAGCTTTATTTATCACACTTATATATTATGAAAACAAAATATTTTAGTAAGTCTTACCCATGAGTGGTCGATTTCATTCTGTGTCAATGAAGTTCTTTTTTTTCCAACACGGAGAATGTAAATATGTCGGTTAATCATTAGAGACGCCCAGTCTTCGTCTTTGTTCCACTCCTTAAACGGGGAGATTGTAAACCCTTGAAGTTTCCTTGGTGTTAATCTTAGGCAAAGTCCAAAGTTTAAGGTAGTGTTCTACACACCATAAACCGTGCTACCAAAGTACCTCTAATGGCAGAAAAGGGCCAGAAGACACCCTAACATTCTGGAATATTCCTACTTAGTCTGCCTTCAACCTGTTTCTTTAAAGATTCATCATACTTGGCCTTTTACCCATGACCTATTTAGATTTTTTTAAGAATAAAAACATTTTTTATTTCAGAACAGTCTTTTTTTTTTTTTTTCCCAGAACAGTTTTAGATTAGAACACTTACAACTGTGGTACAGAGGGTTTCCATACATCCTGTACCTGATTTCCCCTATTATGAGCACCTTACATTATATTAGTAAGTTCATTTGTTATCATTAATGAACCAATATGGATAAATTATGATTAACCAGAGTCCTAGTTTACTCAGATTTCTTCAATTTCTACTTAATATTCTTTTCTGTCCCAGGATCTGTCCAGGATCCCAGATGACATTCCATTGTCAGATTTTCTTAGGCTCCCATTGGCTGTTAATGGTTCCTCAGATCTTCTTTGGCTGATTTTGACTCAGATCTTCCCTCATTTGGGAACGTCAGATGGACGTTTTCCTCAGGGTTAGATAGGGCTAAAAGATCACAGGTAAAGGGCACCTCCCATCGCATCATATCCAGAGAACGTACTAACCAATATGACATCACTGTTGCTGTTGACCTTGATCTCCTAGCCGAGGTAGTGTTTATCAGCTTTCTCCACTTCAAAGTTACTCCTCTCCCCTCCTTTGCATACTCTCCTCCCTTCAAGGAAGTTAGAAAGTCACTAAGCACAAACCGTAGTTAAGAAGTGGACAGTCAAGCTTCACCTCCTAGAAAGCAGAGTACAGAAATTACTTGGAATTACTGAGCTTTGTCTCCTTCTTGCAATTTATTTATTCAGTCATTTATTTATAGTAGCAATAGGCTTATGGGTATCTATTTTTTTCCTTTAGATTATAATCCAATTCTATTTTATTTTGGTTCTCAAATTGTTCCCATTTTGGCTCTCATTAGGAGGTCTTTCCGTTGGTTCCTGTGTCCCTTTGACGTACCTCTATCATATGGGGTTTGGTTTTGGGATTTCTTTTTCCTCCAGCATTTTTTAACTTTCTGGCACTCGAAGATACTCCAGGCTCATTGTGTGTGTTTCCTGCCCTGCTCCTAGAAGCAGCCATTTCTCCAGGAGTTCTGCCTGGTTCCTTTTACTGGAGAGTACTCTAAGAGACCAAGATTCTAGGTGTGCTGGCTTCTGGGTCCTCTCAGCTGACAGAGGAAGGAAATAGATATGTGTATACTAATTCCTATATAAACATTAATAAATATTTGCATCTATATGTATCTGAAGTACATACAGATATATCTATACCCATATTCAGCTAAATGTAAGCTCGTACAGGGTTTCCAGTGTGAATCCATTAACACACAGATCATTCTAGCCTTCTCCCTTTGCTTATCTGTGAACTCTCATTCCAAGAATGAGAAAACTGATTCCTATCACTGGTTATCCTTCTATTGATTTGTTCATTCCCGGTGTACACGTGATCCAGTAACTATTGTTAATCTGCACCCCTATGGAAAGCAACTTGATTGACAGAGTGCAAAGCTTATGTACAGTTTGTTTTGCCTTTAGTTGTATAGACTCTCCTCATTCCAGAAGTTCCTAAGGTCAGAACCACCCCCCATCCTCCCCACCCCACGTGAGCACACATCCCATCCGTGAAGTCATTTTTTGTGTTTCCATTCTGCATCTCATCCCTGGGATCCCTGATCTCCCACAAAATTTTTTTTTAAATCTGCATACATTCAGATTCATGCTTAACACAGACTTATTTTAATATTAAAATAATGTTTGGGGTGTCTGGGTGGCTCAGTCGGTTTAAGAGCCAACTCTTAATCTCAGCTCAGGTCTTGATCTAAGGGTCGTGAGTTCAATCCCCTCATTGGGCTTCATAGTGAGTGTGGAGCCTACTTAAAAAAAAAACTAATAAAATAAAGTTTTAAGTTATATAACAACCAATGAAACTGACAAACCACAGAGATTTATTAACACAACAAATATTTTCCAGGTGCCTCCCTTATGTCAGGATTTATAAGGGTGTCTCTCTGGGGGGGGCTCCATCTCGTAGTTCCCTTGGAGCACCCCTGGTGTACCCCTGTAAAAGCAGGGCATAGGCACGCCAGTTCAGGAAGCACAGACTACGGAAACTAGATTGTGCTCTTTATGGCCACATCTCTAAAATTCTAAGATTCTTTAGAATTGTGGAACCCTATCTCCCTCAGTGGTTCCAGAATCTGCAAAAATAATCTATTTGGAGAACTGCATTTACATAAGGTTAGAATTTGTTTTGTTTTGTTTTGTTTTGTTTCCTTACTGCTCCTTTGCTTCTAGTAAGAAAGTGATTTAAACTGCAGGGGAGAATAATAACTACCAAAATCAACCACCAGCTTTTGTCTAACACAAATGCCATCAGACTTCAGCGATAATCCCCTTTGTCATTCCGGGTGTGCTGAAAACAACAATTAAGTTGCTCTACACTTGCAAGTGATCTACTCTATTGTTGTTTTATGGCCTTTATTCGTTGCACCCACCCCATTATCTAAACAGCTAATGAAATTGCGAGTGTAAAATTATGCCAATAAAGGAAGGGAAGGCAATCATTGTTTGTGGCTCTTATCTTTGGGGCAGGGGAAGAGGACATGCAGGCATTAGCAAATTCACCAATGGATTAGCTTTTTTCAGGACTTTAATGTTTTGTGAAGCTTTCCAAGGTCATCTTGCCGTACTCCTAGGGTGACCCTCCACCTCTGGGTTTGTCCCCAGTGGGGAAGGCTTATCTCTAACATTGCCTCAACAGGTTGAGGACTTGGTGGGAGCAATGCCCTGGAGTCGTAGGACTGAGTGAAAAAGTAGGAAAGATGACAATCGTAATATTTACCTACTAAGATCCTGGGTCATATCATCTGATGTGCAAACCTCTGCCATGCCGAGGAATACAGCACTCTCTCGGGGGTGGAGACCCCCCTGTGGCAGAAGAACTGTTGGCAGGATCTTTCAGGGCATTCGTGACGGACCAAATGACTGCCTCCATACAAAGAGGAACTGGAACCCGGAGAAGGAAGGAGTTCAGACTCCAATCCTAGGGCTGGAGATGCCACCAGCTGCTTAAAAATGCTGAGGAGTTCCGTAACAGCGGAACTCTATTATGAAGAGACAGACAATGGCTTCTCCCCAAACTTTCCAGAATATTACTGTCGTTCATGGGAGGTATGTTGACTTTGTTGTCCACACATTTGCTTTTAAAAAATTAGAGGCGAGAACCAGCTTTGTCAGTAAAAACAAGCTTACTTGAAATTCTGTCCTCTTCGGGTTGGAAGGATGGAGTAAGACAAGGGATGACTGAGCTGGGATCCTGAAGCCTGGTCTACGTCACATCACGCATAAGAGCTGTGATTTGAGGTGACCTGTGGCAGCCACTGGGAGAGCTCCCAGGGCTCCAGTGATTGCGGTGCTCATGCTCTGAGGGCGGGAGATGCCTGTTTAGAAGAAGGGTGGGATTTCCCCCAAAGGGAAGGAACAACGATCACTCATCCTAGCAGAGAGGGAGGGTGGGTTTTCAACTGGCAAGATAAGGTTCTTCTTTTCTTTCTGGGAACTGAGTTGGGCTTGGACTCTGAGGTATGGGGAGGCTTCTGGAACCTAAGCCAGGGTTCAGAGGTGGGTCTGAGCCTAAAATGCCAACAGTATACAGTTCTAGAAGCAGTTGTGAATTTCCCTTAGCTTGTGACCCAGTCTTCTGGTCTCCAGCATACCGCGTGTGGTGTGTAGGTGTACCATAAGGACAACCATTGCCTTCCTGCAGCTGCAGAGAGAGATGCTTAGGATGACAGAGATGACTGGCCTAGAAGAGCTATACTCAATTTTGGGGGGGGGTGTCACAGGGGACCTTTATTGGGAAGAAACATGGTCACACACAGCAGGCATGCTTTTCCTCTCATTCTTGGTCTTGTGCACGCGTGTGTGCACACGCGCGCACACACACACACACACACACACACTCATCTCCAGCTTCTGCCACACTCATAGCCCAGTTCTCAGCCACAAGGGTGGGACTCTCCTCAGTTCCTCAGACCAAGAGGCAATAGGGACAGAAGAGGGTCAAGGGGGTGAGCAGTGACCTGGTTCATGGGGGGGGGGGTCTCAGGAACGGGGTACAGACAGCAGTGGTGAGGTCTCCAACCCCATACTAATCCTCTCTGTGGAGAGTGGGGGCAGAGCAAGGGGCAGGAGTGGCTCAGTTCTGGGGCTCCTTGGGAGCCTCACCCCCTCTCCCCTGGTGTTGGCCATCCCCAGCACCAGGCTGTCTTGCAGTCCCTGCGTGATGAAGGTGCTGTCTTTGTAGGAGTCCTTGGTGAGGGTGTGCAGGTCAGCCATGGCCTCGTCCGAGGTGGTCTTGGCCAGTGGGATAGCCTCCTCTGGGCTGTTGGGGATCTCATAGGAGAAGACCATAAAGCTCCTTGAGGCCAGGCCCAGGCGGTGGGGTTGGCAGGTAGCCATTTCCTTGCTGACGTCTATGGCCTCCTGGCAGGCTGACAGGGCAGGGTCGATGATACGCTTTCGGTCCTACCTTAGCCAGGTAGTGGTGTAGTCACCCTTCAGTTTCAGGTGGAAGACCCAGCTTTTAGCGTCACCGGTACCTTCGATGAGGTGGTGTCCAGCGGGCCCACTGCACCGTCACACACCTTCTCCCAGTCCCTACCTTCTCCCCGGACCCTTCCCTTCCTAGCCCTCCTCCTTGCTTTTCTGCTCAGCACTGAGCAGGCCCCTCCAGGCAGTGCTCTGGCCTCCCACCACATCCTCGCAGGCCACTGAGAGAAGGTTTCAGTCTTCACAGGGTAGCTCCTTGCCTTTTCCATGGCGCCCTTCACGAAGGCTGACATGTCCCCATAGCCTTCGCCTGCTCTGCCAGCTTGGCCTTCTGGATCACAGGGGCTCCCTCCGTGGCTCTGGGGACACACAGGCAGGCAGTGGGCTAACCGGCTGTCTGGGGACCAGTGTCAGACTCTGTCAGGGCTGTACTCTTACAAGGGGCAGCAGCAGTAAAGACCATAAGCCAAGGAACAGAAAATAAACAAAACCAAAATCTTGCTCCTGAGAACATACATTTTGGCACCTTGAAAAGCTTCACACCAGCTGAGAGGCATGGGACAGGGATGTATGCGCGTGTTCAGGAGTGGGGACTGCATTCAAGTAACTAAAACTGGAGGGGTTCGTGCATTAATATCTTGGGAGTGCAAAGATAGTAACCTGTCTTTGGTTCAAGGTCATAGTTTGGGATGCCAGGGACACAGAGGTCACACTTCATTTTCATCAGCTTCCCAACACTTTTCTGCAAAATTTCTGCCATGGAAGGTACGCTATTGCTCATCCATACTTAATTTGAAAACGCCAGCATTTAAAATAGAACAACATTTTAAATATTTGAAGATGACGGCAGCCTCTAGGAACCACGCGTCCCCTTTCTCCGCAGAGCGCCTTGCAATGTGTGTTCATGGGCACGCACAGTCACTGTTCTCTCTCAAACATCCCTCGTGCAGCTGGAGGACTTATGTTCTTACAATCTTAAAACCTTCGAAGATAATTCACGCTACAATAACAAAGGTAATAAAATGTGTAGGTGGAAGCTTGCCAAACATTTATAGAGTACCGTACTGTTCATACAGCGCTTTAAAAATATTTGATCTCATTTGAATAATACGTTTCTGCCGGTGTACTGGGAGAGGTTTCTTTCTTTTTTTATTTTGCTTCATTTTATTTGACCTAAGGTATGCACAACAACTCATTTAGAAAGACTAAGCAGACGTTAGCTCTGCCCAGCACTCTGGATTTAGCTACCCAAGGAGAACTATGTTCCATTTCCTTTTTTGGTATCACAGGCCTTGATCTCTAAACAAATACATGAAGTGGGTCTCTAAACTCGGAGTGGAAGTAAGCTAATCATTGACATTCGAGACACTCTGCTACTTGACACACTTTCACAATAAATGTCCAGCCACTCCACCAACTAAGTTCCTACTGTGGCAAAGAATTATCCCCTTAAGGGGCCCACGCAGCTCTGTTGGGGTGTTTGGTGGCCTGCAACCTGTCTGTTCCTTTTTCCGTGTCCCTCGGAGTGCCCAGCTCAGAGATCGACACCAAGGGAGTGGTTACTGTGTCTTTGTTGAACAGGGAAAAATAAGGTAATTGTTCCAAAGGGGAACTCTATCCGTCCCAGGTGTTTGCTAACAAGTGACAGGTTGAATCCTCTTAACTACTGGGTGAGGTATTAATCATAATCCTACTCACAGCTGGAGAAACTGAGGCTGTGATATACTGAGAAATACGTATTTGGTCTTTGTCCTCAGTTCCTGGCACCAAACTCTAAAACTCTTGTAATTTCCTGAGCGAGAGGGGTGATGAGGGCATCTTTTGTTACAACATTTGGTCTTAGTCCCTGACTCCTGTCCTGACACAAAGAGTTTTAAGCTGTTGGGATCTCTGGAGTGACAGGAATGTGTTTTGCATGCTCATGAGATGACTGGTGGTTGGGGAACCCAGAGAGCTCCAGGAGTGGGGGCAGATCGCCAAAAAGACCAAGACATGATCAGAAGCTTGGAACTTTCCTCTGCACTCCCTGACTTCAGGGGGAGTGAGGGAGAGGCTGGAGATGAAGGTAATCACCAGGGGCTATGCCTTAATCAATCATGCCTATGTAATGAAACCTCCATAAAGTTCCCGAAACGAGAAGGTGCCTGGGTGGCTCAGTCAGTTAAGTGGCTGCCTTTGGCTCAGGTCATGATCCCAGGGTCCTGGGATCAAACCCCGCTTCGGGCTCCTTGTTCAGCAGGGAGCCTGCTTCTGCCCCCCTGCCCTGTTCATGCTCTCTTCTCTCTGTCTTAAATAAATAAATAAACAAACAAATAAAATCTTAAAAAAAAAAAAAAAAGGATCCTGAAACATGTTTGGGGGGTGGGGGATGGTCAGAGAGCATCCTGGTTGGCAAACACCTCAAGGTGCTGGGAGGGAAGTGAATTTGAAAAGGCATGGAAACTCCAGGCCTCTTACCCATATATCTTGCCAGCTGCATCTCTTCAGTTTGGCTATTCCTGACTTGTAGTCTCTACCACAGACCAGTCATGGCAGGTAATGTGCCTTCCTAAGTTCTATGAGCCACTCTAGCAAATTACAGAACCCAAGGAGGGGGTGGTGGAAATCCCCAATTTATAGCCAATGACTTAGAAGTTTGGGAGACCACCACGACCTATGCTTGTATCTAAAACAAAGGGAAGATTTGTGGGTCGGAACCCTTAATCTGTGGGGTTTGACACTACGTCTGGATAACTAGGGTCAGAATTGAATTGCATTGTAGGACACTCACTTGGTATCTGGAAAGTTGGGGAATTGCTTGTCGTGGAAAGCCCACATTTAGTGTCATATGTGATATGAGTAAAAATGGTTTATAGAGGCCCAGAGTGGTTAACTCATTTAACTTCATGCTACATGAGAGTGGGAGAGCTGGGATTTGAACCAAATACTGTGTTGTCCCCTGTTTTATCTGTTTAACTACTGGAGTATTCGTATTAATGCTAGTGTTGATAAAACACATATTTTGTGAGAAACCCACACAGTAGCTCCTCAGAATGAACATTTTTGTGTCCTTTACCAGAGCACAAACAGCCTAAAGTCACCGCTGAACGTCACAATGAGTTTATCTGACTAGAGCGCTGTATCTGGAAGTCAAGACCTGCTCCCAGCTTCCCTATGGACAAACAGTATTACTTCTCACAAGATACATGGTCTCTCATTTTGGCTCATTTTCTTCTACTCTCTCAAAATATAAGCAACTCATTATCTGTGTGTTTGCTTCTGAGGTAACAGGAAGCTTCTGGAGATCACATTGTTTGCTTCAGTGGGTCCAGTTGGAAGAAAGGTATGAGAAAGAGATAAAGGATCACTCCCACTAACAAAAATTGAACCACCACAACCACCACCATCATCGTGGGTGTCATCACACCCCGATCCAGTTCTCTTAGGCAAAGATGGACGGCTGTGGTAGGTTCCTCCTCCATAAGTGAATACCGCAAATGATTTTCCTTTCACTAAAAAGTTGTATCCCGTAATTACCCATGCCTTTCAAACTTCAAATATTTTAAACACGACTTTGACAGGGCATGGACTTTTAGTAAATAAAAGCAAATATCCAAGCCGCATTCAAGGCAGAAGTAGTTTACAAACTTCTCTCTTCGATCACATTCTTCTTGTTGTTTATTGGGAAGTGGTCAGCTTCAAAAATGTCTTCGAGGTAAGTTTGAATCTATCTTTTTGCCCAACTCATCCCCTTCTCACTGCTCAAAACATATACACACACACTTGTTTCTATAACAACATTTAGTTCTTGCTTATGGATTCATGTTCTACATACACCGATGTCTCTCTTAATGCCTGGTTTTCAAGGTTCTCGATTAATATTCTGTATGTCAAATAAACCAGTGATCAGCCTGGCTCTCTACAATGCAGCTTTTCATCTTTAATAACCTGTAACATAAAACTATCCCTATGCTTAAAAACTATAACCAATCAATAATAACTATTAATTAATTTCTTAACCTATTAGATTTTGAGCACACGAACAGATGCGGTCCTTTTCTGAGTATCAGTATGAAAAGTGTGTAAGAATCCATCGGAAACTGCCCTCAAAGTCTGGGGTGGCAAGCTCTCTCCATTCAAAATGGATTTGATTTTTGAAAAAGGTCTCATTCAGAGGCAAGCTGTTGAGTAACAGGAATCATGAAGCTGAGTTTTGATTAGAAATAAGCTTTTAGTAAAATATGGCAGTGATTCTCAGTGGGAAATAAAAATTCTGGGGATGATGGGGCACCTGGGTGGGTCAGTGGCTTAAGCCTCTGCCTTCAGCTCAGGTCATGATCTCAGGGTCCTGGGGCTGAGTCCCACATCGGGCTCTCTGCTCAGCGGGGAGCCTGCTTCCTCCCTCTCTCTGCCTACTTGTGATCTCTCTCTCTCTCTCTCTGTCAAATAAATAAATAAAAATCTTAAAAAAAAATAAAATCTGTTAAAAAAATTCTGGGGATGGAGTGTTGGTGATGTATTTTGAAATTGCATTCACAGATGGGAAATAGGAAAAAAAATCCTGATTTCATTCAATAAACAACAAAAAATAAATTTCAACTTTAAATTTAAACTTCTTGGGTGATATGTCGATGATATGGGCCTTAGGATACAGAATAGTTGATGGTCTTTTTTTCACATTTCGAAAGATATATATATTTAAAATGGTTAAAAGATATTGTACTAGGACTGTGTTTCTTGTGTGGCTCCTATTCTGACTTTAAAAGCAATTCACAAAATAGGAGTCCAGAAATATTTTGAGAAATGGCAGCTTCATTGAAATACAGCCAGTCTTCTAGCGCAATTGTTTTGAAGGTTAATGCTCATTTTAATACTTTTTTAGGAAAGATTTATTTATCTATTTGAGAGCTAGAGAAAGAGAAAGAGCAAGGGGTAGGGGCAAAGGGAAAAGGAGAGGGAGAAGCAGACTCCTTGCTGAGTCCGGACCTGGAATCCTAGACTCGGGCTCGATCCCAGGACCCTGAGATCAGGATCTGAGTGGAAGTCAGATGCTTAACCAACTGAGCCACCCAGGCTCCCCTCATTTTAATTTTTTTTTAAAGATTTTATTTATTTATTCGACAGACAGATCACAAGTAGGCAGAGAGGCAGGCAGAGAGAGAGGAAGGGAAGCAAGCTCCCCGCTGAGCAGAGAGCCCGATGCGGGACTCGATCCCAGAACCCTGATATCATGACCTGAACTGAAGGAAGAGGCTTTAACCCACTGAGCTACCCAGGCGCCCCTCATTTTAATTTTAAAGTTCTAGTAATCTCGCTTAAAAATTAGATGAATACTTGATAATCATCTTTCTTACCCAGATGCTTCCACTAAGAATTGAAAGGCTTTGCAGACTTCAGAATAAATTTTTCACAATCCTTATGAGAAAAGAGCAAGTCATACAGTATCTCTTTACATGGGTGCTCAGGCTCTCTGAGAAGTTCAAGTCTTAGAGAAATACCAGTTGTAATTCGCCATAGTTGGGGTGGTTTTTTTGTCGTTGTTGTTGTTGGTGGTGGTGGTGTTTGGGGCCAAACTTAGTCCCAGGTGTTATGTTCATAAAATGAGATCCTGCAACTTCTGTTGACCTATGTAAGCATGCTCGTGATTTCTTCTGAAGGAAAATGGGTCTTGCAAATCTAAACCAGCACCCCCAGGCTTTTTCCTGCCCAGGCAGAATCACCTGGAATTACCAAGCACCATTAAAAAAAAAAAAAGCCAAAAAACACTGTGATAGAATCTAGA